>NC_142800.1:46156538-46510162 GCF_049724085.1 Artemia sp. Qi Xiang Cuo | reverse complement strand
TGTCTTCTAAAGTTGATTCTGAAGCTTGTAGCACTGTATCCATTAGTGCTTTGGAAATATTTAAAATGCGCATAAATTAGAATTTTTGAAAATTTTGATTTTGGGGGGGAGGGGGATTTTAAAAACCTCTTCCCATGATATAACATGTCCTCTGAAGTCGATTCTGATGTTTTTAGCCCTCTATGTCTTAGCGCTTTAGAAATATTTAAAAAGATACTAAAGTAGAATTTTAGAAAATGTTGAGTTTGGGGGGAAGGGGGATTTTAAAAGCTTTTCCCGTGATATAATGTGTCCTCTGAAGTCAATTCTGATGTTTTTAGCACTGTATCTTTTAGCGCTTTAGAAATATGTAAAAAATCTTCGAAAGTAAAATTTTGGAAACTTTTGAGTTTGGGGGAAGGGGGATTTTAAAAACCTCTTCCCGTGATATAACGTGTCCTCTGAAGTTGATTCTGATGTTTTTAGCACTCTATCTCTTAGCGCTTTAGAAATATTTAAAAAGCTACTAAAGTAGAATTTTAGAAAATTTTGAGTTTGGGGGGAAGGGGGATTTTAAAAACCACCTTCCGTGATATAATGTGTCCTCTGAAGTCAATTCTGATGTTTTTAGCACTGTATCTTTTCGTTCTTTAGAAATATTTTAAAAGCTTCTAAATTAGTATTGTCGAAAATTTTGAGTTTGGGGGGAAGGGTGATTTCAAAAACCTCTTCCCGTGATATAACGTGTCCTCTGAAGTTGATTCTGATGTTTTTAGCACTCTATCTATTAGTGCTTTAGAAATATTTAAAAAGTTTCTAAAGTAGAATTTTTGAAAATTTGGAGTTTGGGGGGAAGGGGGATTTCAAAAACATCTTCCCATGAAATAAAGTGTCATCTAAAGTTGATTCTGATGTATTTAGCGCTCTATGTCGTAGCGCTTTAGAAATATTTAAAATATTTAAAAAGCTTCTAAAGTAGAATTTTGAAAAATTTTGAGTTTGGGGGGAGGGGGGATGTCAAAAACATCTTCCCGGGATATAACGTGTCCTCTGAAGTCGATTCTGCTGTTTTTAGCACTCAAGGTTGTAGCGCTTTAGAAATATGTAACAAGCTCCTAAAGTATAATTTCAGAAAATTTTGAGTTTGGGGGGAAGGGGGATTTTAAAAGCCTCTTCCAGTGATATAACTTGTCCTCTGAAGTCGATTCTGATGTTTTTAGCACTGTTTCTTTTAGCGCTTTAGAAATATGTAAAAAAGTTTTGAAAGTAAAATTTTGAGTTTGGGGGAAGGGGAATTTTAATAACCTCTTCCCATGATATAACGTGTCCTCTGAAGTCAATTCTGATGTTTTTAGCACTCTATGTCTTAGTGCTTTAGAAATATTTAAAAAGCTCCAAAAGTAGAATTTTAGAAAATTTTGAGTTTGGGGGGAGGGGGATTTCAAAAACATCTTCCCGTGATATAACGTGTCCTCTGAAGTCGATTCTGATGTTTTTAGCACTGTATCTTTGAGTACTTTAGAAATATTTTAAAAGCTACTACAGTAGAATTTTAGAAAATTTTGAGTTTGGGGTGAAGGGTGATTTCAAAAACCTCTTCCCGTGATATAACGTGTCCTCTGGAGTTGATTTTGATGTTTTTAGCACTCTATCTATTAGTGCTTTAGAAATATTTAAAAAGCTTCTAAAATAGAATTTTGGAAAATTTTGAGTTTGGGGGAAGGGGGATTTCAAAAACATCTTCCCATGACATAAATTGTCCTCTAAAGTTGATTCTGATGTCTGTAGCACTCTATGTCGTAGCAATTTAGAAATATTTTAAAATATTTTAAAAGCTTCTAAAGTAGAATTTTGAAAAATTTTGAGTTGGGGGGGAGGGGGGATTTCAAAAACATCTTTCCGTGATATAACGTGTCCTCTGAAGTTGATTCTGATGTTTTTAGCACTGTATCTTTTAGTACTTTAGAAATATTTTAAAAGCTTCTAAAGTAGAATTTTAGAAAATTTTGAGTTTGGGGGAAGGGTGATTTCAAAAACCTTTTCCTGTGATATAATGTGTCCTCTGAAGTCAATTCTGATGTTTTTAGCACTCTATCTTTTAGTACTTTAGAAATATTTTAAAAGCTTCTAAAGTAGAATTTTAGAAAATTTTAAGTTTGGGTGGAAGGGGAATTTCAAAAACATCTTCCCATGACATAATTTGTCCTCTAAAAAGGATTAGGTTATTTTTACTGGTCTCTCTTGTCAAATCCTTTCCTTAATTAATACAGTTTAAATGGTCTTATCAACAGAGTTGTTTGGCATGTGCCTGCTACCCTTAAGGGTAAGGATTTCTGATAAGGCAAGTGTGACATCACAACAAACCTGGTTTCATATACCATAAAGAAAGTCAGCATGGGTTGAAAATTAAATGGCTTAGGATTTAAATAGGATTTTGGAATATATTTTAATGAACAAGGTTAAAAGCAGAAGTTGTGTAAGGTAAAAGTGATTTATATTTATGATAGTAATATAGGATGAAATATGAGTTAAAAACAACTAGTAATGTGCAGTAATTTACCATTATATAGAGGGGGGATGAGTGGAGGTAGGTACTTCAAAGTACCTTCCCAGGACAAACCTTAGCATGTACATCCATCCCTGAAAGTTTCATTTTCCTAACCCAACCCCTTTCCAAGATAGCCAAAAGTAACTAAAGTAGAATTTTACTGCAATAGGCATTTAAAAGTTATTCAAAATGAGCAGCAATTAATCCATATAAGAGGAGAGGTGCCCCTTTCCCAACCCTTGACCTAAACACTAAAGTTTGACTTTTTGTCAAAATTCTTTAGGAGAGACTGTTGAAACACCATTGGTATCATTACTATTAAAGGCTTAAAATGGAGTGTGCCCAAGAAGTGATTCTTGAATATGGAAAGAGCATAAAAAATGGCATCAAACAATGCATTCACTTACTTCTTAGCTAAATTGCATAAATATGTATAACTTTATCATATGAATAATGTTAATATGATGCATAGGCCTATTATAAATTTCATTATTTTTTTTTATAATAGCCTAGTTTTTTTATACAGCCCGGTCTATATAGGACCATTAGGGGGGGGGGCAGCTTTTTATAGGCCCTCAATATGGAAAACAAAACAATTCATTGTCCAATTAAATAGGTACGATCTAGGCTGTAGTTTCACCTTTTCCTGAGAAAGATTTACTTAGTCTAATATAAAGCCGCATTCAATCTTTTTGAAAATTCCGCACCTAATGGAAAAGCAACTACATCGGTACAGCCGCGTTTGCATTTATCGTTTTCTTAAGAATAAAAAAAATAAATAGATACAAAAAAGTTTCTCATCTAAAAGTAAGGAGCACCATTAAAATGTATTTAAAACGAACAAGAATTAATCCAAAAAAGAGGAGTGATGCCCCTCCCCAAGACAATTCACGATTCTTTGGGAATGACTGCTCAAATACAACTGCCGTTGAATGTGAATGAGAAGTGTTTTTAAAGAATTTTAAGACTAAAAAACAAGTGGGCTGCAGCCTTCTCCCGACTTTTTAAGTTGAAGTCGTCTCCTCTGGTTGTCAAAATTGCTTCCCTTCAATTTCCTGCGAATATTTAAGGTTTGTAATTTGAGGCTTTCGGAGAATATTAGGGAGAATATTGAACTAAATCAAAATAAAACTATGTGCTAAGCCCTGACACTTCGCCAATTATTTGGCGGCACGGCACCAATGGAGGACAATGCTGGCAAGGAGAAAAATTTTGGCGGCTTGCCGGCTTGTCACTGGTACCACTGGTGTGGCGGACAGCCGCCGGTCTGTCTATATTTAGCTTTTTGTTTTTAAAGTGATTTGTTAATTTCGACGTGCTAAATAAGCTAGTGTGTTAGGTAATTTTGTAGAAGTCTGCCAATATTGGTTTCTATCATGAAATTAGGATTAAGAGCTTAAAGACAGAGTAGGCAGTGGCGTATTTAAGGGGATGGGGAGGCTGGGCGCTTAGATATTTGACAAGATTTTGTTAAAGACCTTATTCTCTCTCTTCCAACATGCCTCTTAATTTCTTGCAGCACAATTTGATAATTTAGTTGAAGTAGCTCACAACAATAAAAATTTTCCCTTTACAAATAAGTTTTTGCTTTTATATATCTATTAAGATTCTTCACTTTTAAGATCTATCTCGTGTATTCAGCGTAATTTGTCGCTTCTTCGGTCATTCAATCCCCGTGCTCAAGTTTCAAGCATATTTTATGGCAAATTTTCGTTTTTGTAAGATCTTGATCATGAGATTAAGGGTTATCAGTTTTAGTCTTTCAAGTGGATCAGCATGCTGTGAAGGAGCAAAATGTTTGGAATTTAAAGAATGATAGTGTCCTTTTCCGTTAAATTTTACTTCCTTATATGGGAGCTAGATTCAGTATGAATATAGCTTCCGTAATGTGAAATGTGGGACTTTAGTTACATGTGGAATAATTAAATAGTTTCTAGGGGAAAATTACTGCGGAGGAGAATATCCGCAAGGGTAGGGGGTGACTTTCCAGAGGAAATTTTTCCATCGAGTTTATCTTTGGAAAATACCGTTTTTGGTTATTTCCATATAAAAAAGGGAAAAGCTGCCCAAAAGTACATTTTTGGGTGTCAAACGGTAATTAATTTTTGCCTTATTATGTCCGTGTGTCGGGTCCAGCCTTTCCATTCCAGAAATATCGCACAAATCGTTCTTTTAGGGTACCATGTTTGTGGCATATTCTGACAGATTTATTTAGTTAAGTTAAAAAAAAAAATTAACGTATGAACTGTGTTGTTTTACAGTAGCGTAGATCAAGGTCAGGAGTAAAGGCTCTTATACAGCTTAAGTAATAGGATGTATAATTGACACTAATAAACGAAAATGCGTTGGGAGAAAAAGATTTTCTATGGATTTTTTTTCATTAAAAAACAATAAGAACGATGCTTATCGAAGTTTGTCAAGGGTGGGACAAACTTTATCCATGAAAACCTAAGAAATTACATTTTCAAATTTGTCGCTGGTGTCCCCGTAATTATGCTAACTCAACTACAGTAAAAAGAAAATAGTTTCTGAATTTGTTAGGGAATAAACTGAGGCTCTGAATGGACAAGGAAAAAATAACAAAAAAATTTAAATTAAATTTTTCGATTAGATCACATATAACCAATTTTCAAAGATCGGGGATAAGCCTAGGACACCAAATCAGGAAAGTACAAGTAGGAAGCAAGGATTTTGTACTCCTCTCTGCATAAAGATGCAAAAAGGCAGTTTTCAAAATTTACAACGATTCTGATAAAGGAAACATGTACTATGTTATATTATTAATTCCTTGTGGGACATCAAATTATTGGAAACAATCTATTTGTTAACATTGATACACTCAATTCAGTGTAAAAAAGAAGAAGAAAAGCAAAAAATTAATATTTAAACGTGTGGTTACTTCTGATGGAAATGGTAAAGGTTTAACCACTATCCCGCGTTCAATTATTAAAATTGCTCACAATTGTATACTGCATACATTTAGAATTCCTCAAAAATACATTTTTTTCACGCCCTTCCATCCGAAATAAAAATCCAGGATGAGGCCATGGAGAACCCCAAGTTGATGCGTATGTTGCATAATCCCCATTTTCTTAATTCATACTGTGATGTCTACTCTACACGTATCTTGCTTTCTTTGAGCAGATGGTTTTGGAAAGGAAATCCCCTACGGGCTAACTTTTGTTTGTTTTAAACTTTAAAATCGCTCTTTACAATGGCATTTCTAATGTTTTCCATATATTTTTACTATGTTTAATTTTTGGAATTTATTCATCTTCCCAAAATGAATTCCCACGTATTTTCTACAAAGACAAACTTTAGATTCAGAAAAGCTGAATCAAACAAACTCCATATTTGTCATTCCAACCTAAACAAAAGTGGTGATGTTACTCTGGTATTTTAAGATAAGCATTTGATTAATATTGTACACAAGCACAATTGAAAAAAAGAGTTGGTTATTTTCCTTTCTTTTTCTTGAAAAAATATTAGCATTTTCTATTTAGTTGAGATCGGTAACTGCTTATCCAAGATTAATCGAACTAGATAAAATGTTCTTTAGCAATGGAGTATGCTAAAAAGTAGAAACTAATAAAGTCGTAGGTGGCAATAAAAGAATTTTAATATAGAAATTCAGAACAATTCTTAGAAATCCTTAGAAATCAAGTAGTGAAGTGGCTATGGACAACAGCCAGCAAGGACCCCAACCATCAAGGACCCCAACCATCAAGGACCGTAACCACCAAGGACCATAACATCCTAGGGCCCCTCCCACCAACACCCAATACCCCCTCCCAAAATCTTTTTGGCCCCTCCTCCCATTTTTTAGTACTTTTTTTTAACGTTTTCTTAACTTTTATTTTTTATTTTTTTTAACATAGAAATTTTTCAATTATTTTTTTACATGTCTTAAAATGCCATGAAATATACTTAAAACTAAAAAAAAAATCACATTTAATATTTTCGAAATACAAAATGAGAATAATATAGATATGTTAGTTGTGACTTTTACTATTAAACAAATCATGTTTGTAGCAACCCTTTTTTTCTGAATTGGATTTTTTGACTTGGAAAATTATTCAACTTTTTTTTATTATATTTTTATTTATGCAGCTGTATTAGCTGTACTATATGGCTACTCATTGACACTAAATAGTTTATTATATGTTTTCGAACAGTAATTTGTACATCGGAAGGATACACAATTGCATCATATTAAAAAAAATGAAGATGACATTCGTTTGTAATGATATTGATTGCTATGCTTTTACTTGGTCCGGGACCAAATTCTCATGGAAGGAAGAATCACCATTATCATTTATGAATAATTGGCTACTATCTAGGCACTTGGCTTACAAAGATTTGGAAACGCCTTTATGGACCTACCTAATTTATTGCATGTATTAAATCAGTAACTTTTGTACATTGGAAGGATAACCACCGGTATCATATTTTTTAAAAGGTGAAAATAAAACATTCGAAGAAAGTGTGTGCACACGATAAAATCATCGTTGTGTTGAATGCTGACAAGGCGAAATACTTGAACTATGAAACAAGCATTAATGGGGATCTTATTGGAAAAGTAATGCGTGCGTTGTCATGACAGCGAGAAGCTAAATTCCTTTGGAGTATTCAAGAATTTCCATATTGCAAATGGTGGATATTTGAGAGTATCATTTCCTAACAAATAGTGTTCAAAAAGAACGCAAATATAAAACTAATCTGCGAAGATGGGGGAAACTTCATGATACTACTAGTGGAAATAGGCTACCTTCTGATAGATCCTATCATAACCGTTCTGTTATTAGCATTGTAAAGAAGAGAAAAAGAAGAAAAGCATACTGCGGGACTAATATCATGAACCATATCTTGTCTACATGACAAAACTTTTACCTGTGTAAAAATAATGTGATAATACACAGTGAAACCATAGACAAAATAAAAAGGGCATTGGTAGACAATATCACTAACGAACGTAAAGATGAATTGATGGAAAACAAAGCGCAAGTGAACAATACTACTACTATTGATCATATAGTCGATGAACCGAATATTATCAAAGACGAAACGCATATTGAACCTGTAGGTGACACCCCAGTAAAAATTGTGTATGACTCAAAATGGATTAATGATTATTCTACTGATTGCGAACTAAGAGAAGAGAGTAGCTACACTATCAGGACAGAGCTTGATACATTATTTTATGGAACAGATTCAAAATGTCCAAAGTTGTACAATGATATTAATAATTTTTGACATAAAACCTTTAAATTAGGTGTTGTTTTCTTAGACCACACTGCCGTTCTAAGACGAACAAATGAACTTTCAAATGGGAATAAATCCATTTATTTAGACAGTGAAAAAGTAGGTACAAAAGTCCAGATATTTTGGTCACATATACAGCGACCGTATTCACTAAAAATACTGTACTTTTACTGAAGACGGTCGCTGTATATGTGACCGAAATATCTGGACTTTTGTACCTGTTTTTTCACTGTCTAAATAAGTGGATTTATCCCCATTTGAAAGTTTATTAGTTTGATATTAATAATATATAATAATGTATGTAACATATTTTGTGTTAATATTCTACGTGTCATTACTTCAGTAATAATATTTTTATGCATTACACTGTTATCTGATCAATATTTTTAGGGTACGCTAGCACATCAAACGTTTAGAATATCTATTAAAAAGTCGGAGATGTAGGAAAAGGAATTTTCACAGACATATACACTACTAGCAGACTCATATAGCGGACTCAATAGTCTATTAATTGATAACTGAGTATAAAAAATTAATATAAAAAAGTACTTTTGAATAGAAAAAATTCAACTACACAGGTATTTTTTTAGCATCAAAAGGATTTGACAAAATTTCACAGAATCAAAAAACTATTCAAATGCTTCAGTATCTATTCTGACTTAAAATATTCTATTGCTGTCTGTGTGCTTGGAAAAACCTTGTTACGTGCTTCAGATTGGTTGTCGAGTCACTCACACAATTTGATTTCTCTAGCCTGGGGAATTTAAATAAAATGTTTGAACATATCAATGTAATATCATTAGTTCTCGAGCGTCTTTGAATTCACGTTCTTTAGGATCAAGTAAAAAAAGACTGTAATATGATTGGTCTATTTAATACAGAATTTATTGGACTAAAACATTCATCTTGTGGCATTGTTTTTGAACCTACGTTCATGCTGCTAGATGAATATCGTAAAGAAATTGACTGTTACCATTGGGACATAAAATACAATATGTATAAACACGGTATAAGATTAAGGGGACCTAAATTACATCACATGAATTAAAATGGGTCTTACTAACAAGTGATTAAGCAATATAATGAAAGTGGTATAGAATTGACGGTCGTTTAGGAAGAAGTGAAGGAAAAATTTTACTTTTTTGGGGTCAAGACATTATCCGTAAAAGGTAGTTCACCTACGGACAAGATTTTAGTTGAAAAGTGTGAACCTTATATTCCACTTTTTAATTTAGAGCAATTTAACTGCCCAAGATTTGAAGGCACATATCATCAGCCTGAAGATGAATTGAGATACTTTGCAAAGTGGATACCTGAACAAATACTTAAGAGTGCTATATGAATTCGATACAATAACAACTATACTAAAGCTAAAGCGGTATTATGCAATCCTAATTTATGGATGAGTAATAGTGACATTTAAATATTGTTTTTAATATGTAAATATGTACATTTTTCCAAATATTTTTTCGTTATTGAATAAAAATTGCAATAAACATGTTTTAGCTTACCTTTCTTTTTTTACGACTCATACGACATGCGTCTAGGGGCTCATTGACGAGAATATTTAAAGAAAAAGTACACATTTAACTGATACCTACTGAAACCTAGATCTCGAAAGGCCATTATGTTATTTTTCATTATTATTAAACAATTTCAATCAAATAGACGAGAATATTCAAAGAAAAAGAAGAAATTTAACTGAAATCTAATGAAACTTAGTTCTCGGAAGGTCATTATATTATTTTTATTACTATAAACCAATTTCAATCAAACAAACGAGATTATTAAAAGAAAAACGAGACATTTAACTGAAATCTACTGATACCTAGAAAGGTCAATCTCGAAAGGTCAATAGGTTATTTTTTATTATTAATTAAAAAGCTTTTTCAACAAAATAAGTTTTTCAAAGAAAAGTAAAGAACTCCATTAAACAAAAAATGAGCGAAAATAAAATCAAATATTCTACCAAGCGTGAAACTACCACATATCAGCATCGATAAATTAATGAAACCCAAAACGAACGAAATTACAATAAATAACCGAGTCAAACTAAAAAACGAGCAGAAATTAGCATAAGCTGGGCTCAAAACCCCTATGCCTTCTCAAGGCCAGAACAAAATTTGCACTTTACTGAAAAAAATATAAATGGTTTTACTTTTATAACTGCTTATAAATCAAATAATATTAACATTTTGATTACTAAATATCAGTATATGTATATTAAACTGACAATGCACACTCATTAGTATTTTTTTCAGTAAAGTGCAAATTTTGTTCTGGCCTTGGGAAGCCATAGGGGTTTTGAGCCCAAGTTATGTTAATTTCTGCTCGTTTTGAGTTTGACTCGGATATTTATTGTAATTTCTGTTCGTTTTGGGTTTCATTTATTTATCTATGCTGATTTGTGGTAGTTTCACGCTTGGTAGAATATTTTATTTTATTTTTGCTCATTTTTTGTTTAATGGAGTTCTTTACTTTTCTCTGAATAACTTATTTTGTGGAAAAAGTTTTTTTTAATTAATTTTTGTTCGTTTTATATTGACATAGTCTTTTCAGGGAAAAAGAAAATAATACTTTAAATCTCTTCGTTTTTTTAAAACTTTAAAGTTTGGCCTGCTATTTGTTTACTGGAGAAAAATTCTCAGCAATTTCTAACAACATACACCCTTTTAAAAATATGGACACAAATAGTAGTGTTTAATTTATTTTCATACCTCCTCTAGCTGACCTGAAATAAAAAACTTGATACCATTCGCCAAAAAATCTATTTACTTTCTTTGATAGCTTGGATACACTTACGCTATTTTGATTTGGTTAAATTTTAAGAGCAGAAGTAGCCCCGACAGTTTGAACATAACACCCTCAGTCGTTCTTGGGATACTGCTGAGATGCCTTATTGGGAATTAGCATTAACACAGTGCATTTTGATTTAATCTTAAGGCAACATTTAGTTTTAAACATAATGGGCAAAAGGGAGAGTGGGCGTGGGAGGGGGATTAGTTGCCCTCCAATCACTTTCGACTATCAAAAAGGGCATCAGCTCTTTCTATTTTCGATCGAATGAGCCCTTTTTGGAAGTTCCCACTACAACTCCTTCGATACGAAGTGCCCTGGTCTAAACATAAACAACAACAAAAAATAATACATTATACCTACATCGATCTTTACTATAAGAATGTCAAGCCTTCCTATCACTTTCGACTATTAAAAAGGGTACTATGCCTTTTGATTTCCAATCAAATGAGCCCTTTTAGAAACGACAGCGCTCTCTATATAAACCTTATATGTCCCCAGGGCATTAATTACAACCCTTACCCTAAGGGCTGCTAGGGTGGTTGTTATCCTCTAAGACCTAATTTCCAGGACTTTCAACTACGTTAAACAAAATGGCTATCTCAAAATTTTGATTGCATATGTTTGGGGAAATGGTGGGCGTGAGAGGGGCGTTAGTCACTCTTCAATTACTTTCAATTATTAAAAATGACACTAGCACTTTCAATTTTCAATCAAATGAGCCCTTTTGAAGTTTCTACGTCAACACTTTCAATAAAAACCCTATATGCCCCCAGCGCATAATTTACAGCCCCTGCCCTGGGGGCTGGGTGGGTATCATTCTCAAAGACCGAATTTCCAGAACTTTCTACGATGTTGAACAAACTGGTTATCTGAAAATTTTTATTGGATGTGTTTGGAGAAATGGTGGGCGTGAAAGGGGGGTTAGTTACCCTCCGATCACTTTTAACTATTAAAAAGGGCACTAGCCCTTTCAATTTTCAACTGAATGAGTCCCTTTTTAAGTTTTACGACAACTCTATCTATAAAAACCTTATATGCGCCGGCATAACTTACAACCTTTGCCCTGGGGCCCTGGGGGTCTTGTCATCCTTAAATACTTAATTTCCAGAACTTTAAACTACGTCGAACAAAATGGCTATCTCTAAACTTTGATTGAATGTTTTTGGGGAAATGGTGGGCATGAGAGAGGGGTTAATTACTCTCCACGCATTTTTGACTATTAAAAAGGGCAATTTCAATTTCCAATCAAATGAGACCTTTTCGAAATTTCTACCACAACTTTCTATATAAACCTTATATGCCCCCAGAGCATAGCTTATAACCCTTGCCTGAGGGCTGAGGGGAGGGAGGAGGGGTTGTCATCTTTAAATACATAAATTCACAAAACTTTCAACTACGTTGAATAAAATGGCTATCTAAAAATTTTGATTGGATGTGTTTGGGGAAAAGGTGGGCGTGAAAGGGGGGTTAGTTGCCCTCAAATCACTGTCGACTGTTAAAAGGGTACTAGCCCTTTGAATTTTAAATTGAATGAGCCTTTTTTGAAGCTTCTGCGACAACAACTTCTATAAAAACCTTATATGCCCCCAGGGCATAACTTATAACACTTGCCCTGAGGGCTCTGGGGGAGTGTCTTCCTCAAAACATAATTTCTATGTGGAAATCAACTATGCTGAATAAAATGGCTATGTAAAAATTGTGATTCGATGTGTTTCAGGAAACGGTGGGCGTGGGAGGGATGTTAGTCGCCTTCTAATTACATTCGACTATAAAAAAGTAAATAAACCACTCCAATTTCCAATTGAATGAGCCTTTTTCAAAGTTTCTGCGACAACTTCTTCGATACGAAGTGCCCTGCTCTAAAGGAAAAAATAATAAGTAATACATTGTGCCAGCATCGTTCTTATCTGCCCCCAAGACATAACTTAAAACCCTTGTCCTGAAGTTTGTGGGGGAGTATCCTCCTCAAAAACAAACTTTCTATCTGGAAATCAACTACGCTGAACAAAATGATTATCTCAAAATTTTGATTTGATGTGTTTGGGGGAATGATGGGCATGGGGGGCACTAGCAACTCTAGCACTAGCAATGAGCCCTTTTCAATGTTTTTACGACAATTCCTTCGATACGAAGTGCCCTGGTATGGAAAGAAAAAAAATACATTCTGCCAACATCGTTCTTTACTTAGGCAGCGCGATTGCGCTGCCTATGATAATTAAACAATTTCAATCAGATAAACGAGAATGCTCAGAGAAAAAGAAGAAGTTTAACTGAAATCTAATGAAACCTAGTTCTCGGAAGGTCATTAACTTATTTTAATTATTATTAGCCAATTTCAATCAAACAAACGAGAATATTCAAAGAAAAACCAGACATTTAACTTAAATCTACTGAAACCTTAGTTCTCGAAGAGGTTATTATGTTATTTTTATTATTATTAAACAATTTCCATAAAGTAAACGAGAATATTCAAAGAAAAAGAAGACATTTAACTGAAATCTACTGATACCTAGATCTCGAAAGGTCATTATGTATTTTTTATTATAATTAAACAATTTCAATCAAATAAAGGAGAATGCTCAAAGAAAAAGAAGACATTTAACTGAAATCTACTGAAACATAGATCTCAGAAGCTAATTATGCTATTTATTATTATTATTATTAAACAATTTCAATCAAATAAGCGAGAATATTCAAAAAAAAGAAGACATTTAACTGAAATCTACTGAAATCTACATCTCGGAAGCTCATTATGGTATTTTTATTATTATTAAACAACTTCAATTAAATAAACGAGAATATACAAAGAAAAAGAAAACATTTAACTGAAATCTACTAAAACCAAGATCTCGGAAAGTCATTATGTTATTTTTATTATTATTAAACAATTTCAATCAAATAATTGAGAATATTCAAGGAAAAAGAAGACATATTTTGTATTATTATTATTAAACAATTTCAATCAAATAAACGAGAATATTCAAAGAAAAAGAAGAAATTTAACTAAAATTTACTGAAATCGAGATCTCGGAAGGTCATTATATTATTTCTATTATTAGTAAACAATTTCAATCAAATAAAAGAGAATATTCAAAACCAAGAAGACATTTTAATGAAATCTACTGAAACCTAGATTTCGTAAGGTCATTATGCTATTTTTTACTACTATTAAACAGTTTCAATCAAATAAACGAGAATATTCAAAGAAAAAGAAGATATTTAAATGAAATACACTGCAACCTAGATCTCGGAAGCTCATTATGTTATTTTTTATTATTATTAAAGAATTTCAATCAAATAAGCGTGGATATTCAAAGAAAAGGTGGACATTAACTGAAATCTACTGAAGCCTTGATTTCGGAAGCTCATTAATTTATTTTTCTATTATTATTAGTAAAAAATTTCTATCAATTAACGGAATATTCAAAGAAAAAAGACATTTAACTGAAATCTAATGAAACCTAGATCACGGAACGTGATTATGTTTTTTATATTATTATTAAACAACTTCAATCAAATAAACGAGAATATTCGAAGAAAAAAGACATTTATTTGTAATCTACTGAAACCTATATCTCGAAAGCTCATTAGTAGATTGTGAAGTTATACTTCTATAGAAGCACTAGGAACCACTGAAGCGTATCAAGTTGAATGAACTTTATCTAGGTCATCTCCTAGGGCACTCTTGAGATTGAACGAACTTTATCAAGGTCATTCTCCACAACGGCACTAGAAACCATTGACGCGTATCACGTTGAATTAAGCTCTACACCTTTTCAAAGAGAGTAAGTAGCCCCTCTCATATAGATAATACTTCTATGGAAGCTCTACACCTTATAAAAGAGAGTAAGTAGCCCCTTGCATATAGATAATACTTCTATGGAACCTATACCTTTTCAAAGAGAGTAAGTAGCCCCTCACATATAGGTAATACTTCTATGGAAGCTCTACACCTTTTCAAAGAGAGTTAGTAACCCCTCGCCTGTCAAAGCCATCTCCTAGGGCACTCTTGAGGTTGAACGAACTTTATCTAGGTTATTCTCTATTGAGGTTCCATTTTACTTACTTTACTTTCCTTGCCATGCTATTTGCTAACTTTACGTTCCTTGGCACATTTCCAGGGCACATTTCAAGGCTATCCCCTTGGGCGCTCTTGAGGTTGAATGAACTTTATCAATTCATCTCCTAGGGTACTCTTGAGGTTGACTGACCTTTATCTAGGTCATTGTCTATCCCTAAGGCACTCTTGCATAATCTTGTTTTGAACGTTAGGGAGCGCCCTTGAGTCACTTAACTCTTACATAAGGGATTTCTTTGGCCTTGAGCATCAATATAAATAATCTTGTAAGATTTTGTAATGTCATAAGTTCAACTGTGTTCAGTAAGGAAACATTTATGTCAGACAAAAGGACTATTGATCATTTAACTGATGATGATAATGATGTAAATTATCATTGAGTTTTTTATCATATTTTCCCTTAGAGTAAATGAAACTTGTTCTATCAACATGTTTTATCTGACAATCTGCTAGGATTATTGTTTTGTCCACCATTTTTTTTTAAAAACAAGCAAAAAACCTACGTCAAATCGACATATGTCACTGTTTTTATATATATTACATCATCATTTTCTATAATAGTAATTTCTTCTTCTTCAATCTCTTCCACCTTAATATCTTCCACTGCAATTAATAGGTCCCCATTTTTCTTTTCTGTTCCCACTACAATTAATAGCTCCTCATTTTCTTTTTTGTTTTCACTACAATTAATAGCTCCTCGTTTTCTTTTCTGTTTCTACTGCCATTAACAGCTCCTCGTCTTCAATTTTGTTGTCGTATCCCAACTCTGCCCAGATGTCTTGGCCACCCTGCCAATTTTGTTCCTATAATAGAATACAATATTTTCACTAGGTTTTGAATGATCTGATTGTTTATTTTAGAGTCTAGGGGGACACATTGTTTTGCTTTTAAGTTTCATAAATACAAAGTAGACACCAGAGAGAAAGAGATTTTTTTTTGTTTAATTGCAAAACAACACATTGACTTCTATTCGATAAGTAGATGTGAGACCTATGTACAAACAAAACTTAGAAGTATTCCTATTTTTGCTTATAAGGAATGTCAATTGTACAAATGAATTCTCCAAATTTGCCAATAAATATGTCAGTGTTACTATTAATATACAAAAAGAAAAAGATAATTTTTAGTACATTTTTTTATCTTTTAAATTTTATAAAGACAAAAATAGACGTGCGAGAGAGAGAGAGAGAGATAGAGAGAGAGAGAAAGAAAGAGAACTTGCTATTTAATCACACATTGACTTCTTTTCGATAAGTAGATGTGAGAACTATGTACAAAAAAAACTAGAAGCATTCCTATTTATGCTTATAAAGAATGTCAATTGTACCCAATGAATTCTCCAGATTTTCCAATAAATATGTCAGTGTTACTATTAATATTCAAAAAGAAAATGAAAATTTTTAGTGGGGGAAGGTACTCACACCGTCTTGACAAACATAGACCTTGTCGGAAATGGTACTCATGGCATTTTTTTCAATATTTACTGTGAAATTCCTATAGTTTAACAAGCAAATTGCAAACAATTTCGCTCATGGAATTGTATTTTCAAAAATACAATTCCTATAAGTGTCCATGTCAAAATTCTTTTCCACATAGCGCGTAGGTACTCCTTTGCAACATTTTTTGATTTTCTCGCTGTGTGTCAGCATAAAGTACACCTTCGGACTTACAAATATACCACGGGAAACCATGTCACTTCCCGTTTCTGATTTTAAAAATAAAAGTTGATTTGGCGCCCGACGTTTGACAAGGTCTGGATAGACCTCCCCACTCCAGTTGGAATAGTCCATCCGAGAACTGATGATTTCACCGTGCGCCAAATCATCAAGTAGGTTTTCAGTTTTTACTTTTAAGAGTAGAGAATCTATGTCCCCATAGCAGACCTCTACTAGTCCCTTCCCCAGCCACTATACCCTAGCCACATTGTAGTAGAATTCCAGCATGAGCTTTTTAGAGATTTCCAAGATGGCACTGCCTGCAGCAATATTTTTATTCAGGACAATATTTCTTTTTTTTCTATTCAATAGTACCATGTCCGGGCCAATGATTATAAAGGAAGTGTAGTTTGGATCGACAAAAATTTGAGCACATTGTTCGGGATCGGTCACTGCGTCACAACGACTCCTATTGCGAACACTTTCGCAGATTTCACCAAAGGCCGAATTTAAAGTGAGTTTATAGATAGCCTTTAGCTCGACCTCGTATAAGTAGAGCTGAAAAGATGTGCTGCTATCTATAAGTAGAGCTGAAAAAAATGTTATTTGATTTAAATTGTTTAATAATAATAAGATATAACATAATGAGCTTCCGAGATCCAGGTTTTAGTAGATTTAAGTTAAAAGTTTTCTTTTTCTTGGAATATTCTCGTTCATTTCATTGAAAATTTTTAATCATAATAGAAAATAACATAATGAGCTTCCAAGAGGTAGGTTTCAGTAGATTTCAGTTAAATGTCTTCTTTTTCTTTAAATAATCTCGTTTATTTAATTAAAATTGTTTAACAATAATAAAAAACAACATAATGACCTTCCAAGATCTAGGTTTCAGTTGATTTCAGTTAAATTTCTTATTTTTCTTTGAATATTTTCGTTTATTTGATTGAAATTGTTTAATAATAAAAAAAAGCGAATGACCTTCCGAGATCTATGTTTCAGTAGATTTCAGTTAAATGTCTTCTTTTTCTTTGAATATTATCATTTATATGATTGAAATTGTTTAATAATAATAAAAAATAACATAATGAGGTTCCGAGATCTAGGTTTCAGTATATGTAAGTTAAATGTCTTCTTTTTCTTTGAATATTCCGCTTATTTGATTGAAACTTTTTACTACTAATAATAGAAAAATAAATTAATGAGCTTCCATAATCTAGGCTTCAGTAGATTTCAGTTAAATGTCTACCTTTTCTTGAAATTTTCTCGCTTATTTGATTGAAATTGTTTAACAGTAATAAAAAAAACATAATGAGCTTCCGAGATCTAGGTTGCAGTATATTTCAGTTAAATGTCTTCTTTTTCTTTGAATATTCTCGTTTATTTGATTGAAACTGTTTAAAAATAGTAAAAAAAAGCATAATGACCTTCCAAAATCTAGGTTTCAGTAGATTTCATTAAAATATCTTCTTTTTCTTTGAATATTCTCGTTTATTTGTTTGAAATTGTTTAATAATAATATAAAGTATAATAATCACCTTCCGTGATCTAGGTTTCAGTAGATTTTAGTTAGATGTCATCTTTTTCTTTGAATATTCCATTTATTTGATTGAAATTGTTTAAAATAATATTAAAAAAATAATATAATGAGCTTCTGAAATCTAGGTGTCAATAGATTTCAGTTTAATGTCTTCTTTTTCTTTGAATTTTCTCGTTTATTTGATTGAAATTGTTTAATAATAATAAAAAATAACATAATGAGCTTCCGAGATCTAGGTTTTAGTAGATTTCAGTTGAGTATGTTCTTTTTCTTAGTATATTTGATATAATATTCTTACTATTCTTAGCATAATATTCTCGTTTATTTGATTGAAATTGCTTAATAATAAGAAAATAAGGACCTTCCGAGATCTAGGTTTCTTCAGATTTCAGTTAAATGTCTTCTTTTTCTTTGAATGCTCGAGTTTATTTGATTTAAATTGTTTAATAATAATAAAAAATAACATAATGACCTTCTGAGATCTTGGTCTCAGTAGTTTTCAGTGAAATGTCTTCTCTTTCTTTGAATATTCTGGTTTATTTGGTTGAAATTGGTTAATAATAATAATATAAAATATATTTTCTTATTTTTTCAATATTCTCGTTTGTTTGATTGAGATTGTTTAATAATAATAAAAATAACATAATGACCTTCTGAGATCTAGGTTTCAGTAGATTTTAGTAAAATATTTTCTTTTTCTTTAAATATTCTCGTTTATTTAATTGAAATTGTTTAATAATAATAAAAATAGTATAATGAACTTCCGACATATAGATTTCAGTAGATGTCAGTTAAATGTCTTCTTTTTCTTTGAATATTCTCGTTTATTTGACCGAGATTCTTTAATAATAATAAAAAATTGGCATAATGAACTTCCGAGGTCTAGGTTTCAGTAGATTTCAGTAAAATGTTTTCTTTTTCTTTGAATATTCTTGTTTGTTTAATTGAAATTGTTTAATTATAATAAAAATAACATAATGAGCTTCCAAGATCTAGGTTTCAGTAGATTTCAGTTAAATATCTTCTATTTCTTTGAATATTCTCGTTTATTTAATTGAGATTGTTTAATAATAATAAAAATAATATAATGAACGTCCTAGATTTAGATTTCAGTAGATTTCAGTTAAATGTCTTCTTTTTCTTTGAATATTCTCGCTTATTAGAGTGAAATTTTTTAATAATAATAAAAAATAACATACTGACCCTCCGAGATCTAGATTTCAGTAGATTTCAGTTAAATGTTTCCGTTTTCTTTGAATATTCTGGTTTATTTAATTGAAACTGTTTAATAATAATAAAAATAACATAATGAGCTTCCAAGATCTAAGTTCCAGTAGATCTCAGTTAAATGTCTTCTTTTTCTTTGAATATTTTCGTTTATTTAATTGAAATTGTTTAATAATAATAAAAATAGTATAATGAACTCCTGATATCTAGATTTCAGTAGATTTCAGTTAAATGTCTTCGTTTTCTTTGAGCAATATTGTTTAATTGATTGAAATTCTTTAATAACAATAATAAATAAAAAATGAGCTTCCAAGATCTAGTTTCCAGTAGATTTCAGTTAAATGTCATCTTTTTCTTTTCTTCATCTTGTCATGTTGTGCTGAAGACGGCCCTTGGACATAGGGCCGAAATATTCACTGATTTAAAATGCACTGTCTTGGAAAAAAAAATCCCTATTGTTTTCAAGTTGTGTTTGTTTGAAAGTTATGAACTTTACCCAATGTTAACATATAGTATTTTTTCTGGGGGGGGGGTCGGGGGTTATGTGGGAGGATCTTTCCATGAAGGAAGTTTTCATGCGGAAGGGATATTGATATGAAGGGGACGCCGGATTTCCCAGCATTATTTAAAAAAAGATAAGAAATTAAATTAAAAAAAAAAGTTTTTCAACAGAAAGTAAGCAGCAACATCAAAACTTAAAACGAACAGAAAATATCAAGGAGGCACACTTGTGCCTCTATAAAGAGGCGACCCACCACAATGTTAAGCGATTTCAGGTCCTAGAGGTCGCAGAGAGACGGCGGTAATTGCATTTTGTAGCCCAAGCTCAAACTAAGAAACTTGCAAAATTTCATCCTCCTCCGACTTTATCTTCATGGGGTAAACTGGGCCGGAAGTTTGGACCCTCCCACCACAGCCCCCTTTAACGTTGTCCGATTGGGCTGAAATTTAGAGGTTAAGCTTTCCTAGGGCCCGGGAGCTTATCCTCGAAATTTCAGCTCAATCCGATCACTCCTTCCCTGTTTTCAAAAAACCAAATATAGCCACTTAAAATTCATCTCTTTTTTTTTTTGTTAGCCACGCCTACAGGCCACAGTTGGCACCGGATCCGGTTGAATGAGGACTCATTCGAAGCAGAATTCGACCTGTTAGGGCCTTTTGATATTTTCAGACCGAAAAAATTATCCCCCGAATTTACATTTACGAAAAACCTCGTTTTCCTATATTAGCCCATGTTAATTTTTCCCTCCACAACCCCCCTTTAACGTTGTCTGATCGGGCTGAAATTTAGAGGATAAGCTTTCCTGGGGCCTGGGAGCTTATCGTCGAAATTTCAGCTCAATCTGATCACTCCTTCCCTGTTTTCCAAAAACCACATATCAAGATTTTTGGGAATTTGCTTGCGTCGAAAATACCTTCTAATTGCTAAACAACAATTGCTGTTGTGTTTGTATAGTCCAGCGGCTGAGACTTCAGACTTTCATGCGGAAAACTCGGGTTCGATTCACCATCAGAGCAACTTTTTTATATACTTTGAAAAGAAACTCAGTTTCTTTTTTAAATTATTTGAAAAAAATTACGTTTTCTAAAGAGTTAAAGAGGCTGAGTTACAAGGTCGACCCTTAAAACGTACAGGGATTAGGAGGCACAGTTGGGGGGCTGTTAAAGAGGCTGAGTCACAAGTTCGAACCTTAAAACGTACAGGGATTAGGAGGCACCCTGTACGACGTGATTTGAGTATTCAGGAATTAAAAGCCTTAACACAAGAATGTTCAAGAGCGGGGGGTTTGGGGGCGGCAGCCCCCCAACTTTAACTCCTGACACGATCAGCTAACAGTTAGTCAAGCAATAATAAGTAATAAACTGTACAAAAACGTGCAGAAATTATTTGAAAAAAACTACGTTTTCTAAAGAGTTAAAGAGGCTGAGTTACAAGGTCGAACCTTAAAACGTACAGGATTAGGAGGCACAGTTGGGGGACTGCCGCCCCCAAACCCCGCTTTCGCAGCCTTTAAATATAAAAAAAAATTTCTTTAAACTGAAAGTAAGGAGCGACATTAAAACTTAAAAAGAACAGAAATTATTCCGTATATGAAAGAGGCTGTGCCCTCCTCAACGCCTCGCTCTTTACGCTAAAGTTTTTGTTGTTTAAAAAAAGAGTTGTGAGAAAGTCAAACTTTAGCGTAAAGAGCGAGGCGTTGAGGAGGGCACAGCCTCTTTCATATACGGAATAATTTCTGTTCTTTTAAGTTTTAATGTCGCTCCTTACTTTCAGTTTAAAGAAATTTTTTTTTTATATTTAAAGGCTGCGAAAGCGGGGGTTTGGGGGCGGCAGCCCCCCAACTGTGCCTCCTAATCCCTGTACGTTTTAAGGTTCGACCTTGTAACTCAGCCTCTTTAACTCTTTAGAAAACGTAGTTTTTTTCAAATAATTACGTATATGATTGGGTTCACCCCCTAGTCAATACCTCCTTCTTTAAGCCAAAGATTTTGTAATACTTTCATAAGAGCTATTTATTCTAATTAACGGCCTTTGTGATTAAGCGGTCATTTTTAAGGAATTGGAACAAAATTCGAACTTTAGCTTAAAGAGCAAGGTATCCTAGGGGTCGAACCCCCTAATATACGTATTAAAAATATATGAATATAGAAGTTCGTTACGTAAGTTAATTCGTAAGTTACGTATCTTTATTACTAATAAAAACGTTCGTAAATAAAATTAAACAAGTTTCTAGAAAGCCATTGAACCAAATAAAAGTAAAATTAATATACAAATTTTGTTTTAATTATTCATGTGCGGTGAGCCAAAATCAAAAACTGCATTAATTAAAAAACGTTCAAAAATTAAATAAAAAAAACAATTTTCTTTTAACTGAAAGTAAGGAACGACGTTAAAACTTAAAACGAACAGAAATTATTCCGTATATGAAAGGGCTGTACCCTCCTCAACGCCTCGCTCTTTACGCTAAAGTTTAACTTTCTCACAACTCTATTTTTTAAACAATAAAAAACTTTAGCGTAAAGAGTCAGGCATTGAGGAGGGGACAGCCCCTTTCATATACAGAATAATTTCTATTCGTTTTAAGTTTTAACGTCCTTCCTTACTTTCAGTTAAAAAAACTTGTTTTTTTTATTTAATAACATTATAGGCCGAGTCAAAACAAAACGAGCAAAAAATTAGAATGAGTAGGGCTGATAACCCCACATGAGTAGAATGCATCTATAGAATTTGCTTGATGCTCTAGGAATTACCATGCTTTTTGCTTGAGGCCCTAGGACCATAGTGTTTGCTTGATGCTCTACACCTTTTCAAAGACAGTGAGTATCCTCTCACACCTATGTTCCCTTGGTACCTTTCCAAACAAAGTGATAAAAAAACACGTCTTTAGCAACTTCGTTCATCATAACGTGTTTTTTTAACCAAAAACTAGAAATAGTCAAAATTGTGTAATCAAAGAATGGTCTCATTCTAGAAATACCGGTTTACAGATACTTATAATCATGTTTTTTTTTGCTATATATATCGAACAAATTGATCATCCTGAGTCAGTTGATTAATAGAAGTTGTAATAAGCTTATAAGAACCAATTTATCGACTCGTTCTAATGGGCAATAAAAGAATTATATTGGTAAGTAAATATACATTATTCGTGGACTAACATAACCTTTTTTATTTCCTATCAATCATTATGAGTTTCACACATAATTATCTATCATTTTGAGTTTCACACAGAAAGGGGAACTTTCTGTAATTATGCAAGCTCTGGAAGCTACGATAAATTTCACATGTTCATAACAGCTGTTTAGATATTTTTGACTAGAAGGCTGTTTTCTCGTGAGATTACATTTCACCGTATTCTTAATTAAGCAAACTTAATGACAGGATGATTGTCCAACTCAGCCAATAATCAAGGGTAATTATTGTAGATAAAAAAAGAGGAGGAGGAAGGGTTGGGGAAAGGGGCACCCACCATTAATATTCTGAATAAATTTCGAATGTAGCTAATAGTTGAAATTGTATTTTTTTTCATGTATCGTTTTTAAAAAAAAACGTGTTTTATGACATTCCGTTGGCTCATTGTTGTGGCATTGTTGGGGGTGTGTGTGACTGATGCGTCAAAAACTGCACTTTTATGCCTATATGCATTCATAGCTTAACCGAACTTAATAATTGGGGTTAAACATAATGCTAAGAGGGAGAATTTAGTTTTGAAGGATGTGTAAAAATGGTTCTTATTTAATACCCAGTAAACATCTGACTTGAAATGCTTCAGGCCGTGTAGTTTTTCCATGCTTCAAAGAAGATGGCCAGGTATAAAGATGTCTTGGTAAAATATCGTTTACAACCATTTCTATATTTAACTCAACAGCTAGCAATTATCTTCCGTGTCATATATAATTGATAAACGATCATTGTTTATTCTGCTAGTAATTTATAATCAGCTACATGTATGTACACGTGTTTATTTACAAAAGGGGGTAATTATTGCAGAGAAAAAAAAGAGGAAGAGGAGGAGTTGGGGAAAGGCGGTGTCCCACCATTAATATTCTGAATAAATTTCAAATGTGGCTAATAGTTGAAATTGTATTTTTTTTGTTATGTATTGTATTTAAAAAAAATTCCGGTGGCTCATTGTTGTGGCATTGTTGGGGGGGGGGGGGTGTGACTGATGCGTCAAAAACTGCACTTTTATGCCTATATGCATTCATAGCTTAACCGAACTTAATAATTGGGGTTAAAAATAATGATAGGAGGGGGAATCCAGTTTTGAAGGATGTGTAAAAATTGTACTTATTTAATACCCAGTAAACATCTGACTTGAAATGCTTCAGATCGTATATTTTTCGCTAGCTTCAAAGCAGATAGCCAGGTATAAAAGATATCTGGGTAAAATAGCGTTCACAACAATATCTATTTTTAACTCAACAGATAGCAATTATCTTCCGTGTCATATATAATTGAGAAACGATCATTGTTTATTCAGCTAGTAACTTATAATCAGCTACACGTATGCGTGTGTTGGTATATACTAAAGTAGGTAATTATTGAAGAAAAAAGAGAAGATGGGGGAAGGGGGTGCCCACCATTAATGTTCTGAATAAATTTCAAACGTAGCTATTAGTTGAAATTGTATTTTTTTTCATGCATTGTATTTAAAAAAACGTATTTTATGACATTCCGGTGACTCGTTGTCTTGGCATTGTTGGGGGGTGTGTGACTGTTGGGTCAAAACAGCCCTTTTAATTCTGTATGTGTTCATAGCTTAACCGAACTGAATACTTGGGGTTGAAAATAATGCAAGGAGGGGGGATTTAGTTTGGAAGAATGTGTAAAAATGATACTTATTTAATACCCAGTAAACATTTGGCTTAAAATGCTTCAGATCGTATATTTGTCGCTAGTTTCAAAGTAGATGGCCAGGTATAAAGATATCTGGGTAAAATAGTGTTCGCAACAATGTCTATTTTTAACTCAACAGATAGCAATTATCTTCCGTGTCATATATAATTGAGACGATCATTGTTTACTCTGCTAGTAATTTATAATCAGCTGCTTGTATGTACACGTGTGTATTTACAAAAGGGTTTTTTCTATGTGTTTTAGGATGATTTAAGCCTATAAAACTACAAGTTACCTAATGAATAACTAAAATTGATTTTTTCTATCCAGGACTCTGATACTGAAGCGTCAAGTCAAAAACATCGAAACCTCAATGACACTGAAGAGTTTAATTTCTAAAATATTTTAGGGGAAGGTGACATTTCATCTTCTGATAATGTGGATACATCGACATTACACGATATATTGGTTATGGTAGACAACATTCAAAATCCTCAAGAATTCCATTCTTCCCACAAGGTCCCATCGTATAAAACGCTAAAGCTCGTTGGGGAGACTAGCATGAATTTGAGGAGAGATACCGTGATTCACTTTTCCCCACGAATGGTTTCTACTGAGCTAGCTGTAAGTTCCACTTTAAGCACCATTTATCAGATAGATTTAAACTTTATAGCGCAAGTTAATCGGCATTTTACCCGCCTTTGCTTTGTGTATCCTTCAATGGAATAAGGACCTTCTCGGGAAATTTTTTGTCCATATTTCATTTGAAGTCTTAACTAAGCAAATTTAAACAATCATTGTTTACTCGGCCAGTAATTTATAATCAACTACTTTATGTACGCGTGGGCATTTACTAAAGGGGGTAATTATTGAAGAAAAAAAATGGGGGGAGGGGAGGGCCAAAAATACCTTAATCAGATAGTGCCTTAATATTGATACATGACTTTAGTAGGTGGTAAACATCTGACTAGACATGAAATGTTTCTTATTGAACCAATGGTAAATATTTTTATAATGTACTTTACTTTATTGCTATTACAAATAGTAGATTTGTAAACGGGTAGGTTTGTAGGAAAAGGAATCTGCTTCTAGTCTGATCGTTATTTCTTATGGATGGCTAGATTTGTAGGAAAAAGAGTCAGTTTTTTTAATGAGGTATTAAGACAATTATTGAGTTGATTTTTTCACTGTATTTTATTGCTATTAGTCAAACGTTGCGATGTGTGCGCGAGCGTTTACGTTTGTGTGTGTGTGTGTGTGTGTGTGTCCGTGTGTGCTTGTGTGTGTGTGTGTTTGTGTGCGTGTGCGTGTGTGTTTGTGTGTGTGTGTGTTTGTGTGTGCGTGTGCGTGTGCGTGTGCATGTGCGTGTGCGTGTGTTTGTGCGTGTGCGTGTGCGTGTGTGTGTGTACGTGTGCGTTTGCGTGTGCGTGTGCGTGTGCGTGTGTGTGTGCGTGTGCGTGTGCGACTTAAGTTTCACATTTGAACCAGAGAATTGTATTTTCCATCATTTTCTTACAAAAAACTAGAGTTTACGGACAAAAACCCTTATTAGCTCAGATTTTATAGAAATAGTTTATTTTTCGAACTATAACTGGACTTAAGTTTCACCTATGGGCCAACGAATTGTATTTTCCATAAATTTCTTACAAAAAAAACTAGAGTTTATGGTCAAAAACCCTTATTAGCTCAGATTTTACAGAAATAGTTTATTTTTCGATCCAAAAATAGACTCGTTTCACATTTGAACCAGAGAATTGTATTTTCCATAATTTTCTTACAAAAAACTAGAGTTTACGGTCAAAAACTCTTGTTAGCTCAGATTTTACAGAAATAGTATATTTTTCGATCCATAACTGGACTTAAGTTTCATCTTTGAGGAAACGAATTGTATTTTCCGTAATTTTCTTACAAAAAACTAGAGTTTACGGTCAAAAACCCTTATTAGCTCAGATTTTACAGAAATAGTTTATTTTTCGATCCATAACTGGACTTAAGTTTAACCTATGAGCCAACGAATTGTATTTTCCATAATTTTCGTACAAAAAAATAGAGTTTAAGGTCAAAAACCCTTATTAGCTCAGATTTTAGGCTCTCGCCCCCCCCCCCACTATCAGACTATAACTATGCAAAGACATCCATCTGCCAATCAACCCATCTCCCCCAAAGCACTTTTCACCCATTTCTCGTTAAAAATTTTATTTTCAATTCATCCACTCGGGTTTTTCGCTAGGAATTCGGCCCACAGTACAGCACTATAAGTGCTCTAAGACACCCCGGTCCCATCTCCCCATCCCTCCGAAAATATTTTATTAAGAGATTTCTTGTTAAAAATTTTTATTTCAAGTCATCCACACGGGTTTTTCGCTAGCAACTCACCCTCCCCCCCCCACTGTCACACTATAAGTACTCTAAGACACCCCGCTCCTATCACACCATCCCTCCAAAAATATTTTATTCAGAGATTTGTTGTTAAAAATTTTTATTTCAAGTCATTCACACGGGTTTTTCGCTAGCAAGTCGCTCCCCACTATCATGCCATAACTACGCTAAGACATCTTTCTGCCAATCAACCTATTTCCCCCAAAACACTTTTCAGCCATTTCTCGTTAAAAATTTTATTTTCAAGTCATCCACTCGGGTTTTTCGCTAGGAATTCGGCCCACAGTACAGCACTATAAGTACTCTAAGACACCCCCCTCCCATCACCCCATCCCTCCAAAAATATTTTATTCAGAGATTTCTTGTTAAAAATTTGTATTTCAAGTCATCCACTCGGGTTTTTCGCTAGGAATTTGGCCCACAGTACAGCACTATAAGTACTCTAAGACACCCCGCTCCCATCACCCCATCACTCCAAAAATATTTTATTCGGAGATTTCTTGTTAAAATTTTTTATTTCAAGTCATCCATACGGGTTTTTTGCTAGCAACTCGCCCCCCACTATCACACTATAAGTACTCTAAGACACCCCCCTCCCATCACCCCATCCCTCCAAAAATATTTTATTCAGAGATTTCTTTTTAAAAATTTTTATTTCAAGTCATCCACACGGGTTTTTCGCTAGCAACTCTCCCCTCCACTATCACACTTTAATTACTCTAAGACATCCTGCTACCATCACTCCAACACTTGTGCATTATACAGAACACATCGAAGAAGTAAAGCTATCCGTTATTAAAAATCTTTTATTGCCATCTAAATTAAATTTTCAGTAGACTATAATGTTAAACTCTATTTTAAATTGACAACACAGTTCAAACACCACTTGTGTATTATACAGTACAAATCGAAGTGATCGCAAATGCTTAACCCTTTTTTTTCTCCACCTTAATAAGATAAAATTCGCAAATCCTATCTACCGATATATTCATATTAAACTATTGTTGGCTAAAGAAAATTGTCCAAAAAAATCAAAAACCGCTCTTGATAGCACAGACTTCAAAGAAATGGAACTGTTGATTACACATGGGTGATAGACAGCTTTCCCTAAGAAATCATTCCTAAATACGCAATTTGACAATCTCTAGTTTTCGATTAAAAAAAAAAAAACCGGTCTGATTATCTTATACAGCCTTGACTATAGTTTCAAAACATGCTTGGCCACTTTATAGGTAAAGGTCGCTTTTTAAAATGTCCACGTGAAACCACACTGTATATTCTTGTACATACTAGAGATAAGACAAATTACGCAAGCACCCGTCAAATCTGCACTGCCAATGGTGTAAGTTTTCTTGTAGGGTTCATATCGATTACACTTTTGAGTATATTCTTGTAGGGTTGGATGTAGGGTTCAAAGTACTAGATAGCTTACTACTCAAACACATGCAATCAAAATTTTGAGATATTTATTTTGTTCAGCGTAGTTAAAAGTTCTGGAAATTAGGTCTTTTAGTATAATAACCCCCTCATAGCCCTCAGGGCAAGGGTTGTAAGTCATACCCTGAGGAAACATAAGGTTGTTATAGAAAGTGCCGTCGAACAAACTTCAAGAAAAGCTCATCTGATTGGAAATTGAAAGGACTAATACCCTTTTTAATAGTCAAAAGTGACTGAAGAGCCACTAACACCCCTTTCACGCCAACCATTTCCCCAAACACATACAAATAAAATTTTGAGATAGGAATTTTCTTCAACGTAGTGGAAAGTTCTGGAATTTATGGTTTTAAGGATGACAAACCCCCCAAACCCATCAGGACAAGGGTGGTAATTTATGCCCTGGGGGCATATAAGGTTTTTATAGAAAGTGTTTTCATAGAGACTTTCCAAAAGGGCTCCTTCGATTGGAAATTGAAGGGGCTAGTGCCCTTTTTAATAATTGAAAGTGATTGGGGGCAACTAACCCCCCTCCCACACCCACCATTTCCCCAAACACGTCCAATCAAAATTTTGAGATAGTCATTTTGTTCAACGTAGATGAAAGTTCTGGAAATTAGGTTTTTGAAGATGACAACCCCCCCCCCCACAGCCTTCATGGCAATGGTTGTAAGTTATGCCCTGGGGGCATATAAGGTTTTTTATAGAAATTGTTGTCGTAGAAACTTCAAAAATGGCTCATTCAATTGGAAATTGAAAATGCTAGTGCCCTTTTCAATGGGCTAGTTGAAACTGATTGGAGGGCAATTAACTCTCCCCTCACGCCCACCATTTTCCCAAACACATCAATCAAAATTTGAAATAGCCATTTTTTTTCAATGTAGTTGAAAGTTCCGGATATTATGTCTTTTAGGTCTGATACCCCCCCCCCCCACAAACCCCTCGGGTCAAGGGTTGTAAGTTATGCCCTGGGGCATATAAGGTTCTTATAGAGAGACTTGTCATAGAAACTTCGAAAACTTCAAAACTTCGAAGGGCTAGTGCCCTTTTTAATAGTCAAAAGTGATTGGAAGAAAACTAACACGCCTCCCACGCCCGCCATTTTCCCAAAAACATCAAATAAAAAATTTCAGATAGCCATTTTTTTCAAATTAGTTGGAAAGTCCAGAAATTATGTCTTTGCGAATGACACTCCCCCAACAGCCCTCAGCACAAGGGTTGTAAGTTGTGCCCTGGGGACATATAAGGTTTTATACAAAGCGTTGTCGTAGAAACTTGTAAAAGGGCTCATTCGACTGGAAATTGAAAGGGATAGTGCCCTATTTAATAGTCAAAAGTTATTGGAGGGCAACTAACACCCCTCTCAAGCCCACCATTTCCCCAAACACATCCAATCAAAATTTTAAGATAGAAATTTTGTTCAACGTAGTTGAAAGTTATGGAATTATGTCTTTGCCAGCGTTGTCGTAGAAACTTCAAAAGGGACTCATTTAATTGGGAATTGAGAGGGCTAGTACCCTTATTAGTAGTCAAAAGCGATCGGAATGCGAATGCCCCCCCCCTACACATCATTTCCCCAAACACTTCCGATCAGCATTTTGATATAGCAATTTTGTTGAACGTAGTTGAAGGGTCTGGAAATTATCTTTATGAGTGTGACGACAACCCCCACATAGCCCTCAGGGCTAAGGTTGTAAGTTATGCCCTGTTGGCATATAATGTCATATAGAAAGTGTTGTCGTAAAAACTTCAAAGAGGGCTCTTTCGATTGGAAATTGAGAGGGCTATTGCCCTTTTTAATAGTCAAAAGTAATCAGAGGCAGAATCGCCCCCTCTCCCACGGCTATTATTTCCCCAAACATTTCCTATCAATATTTTGATATGACAATTTTGTTCAACGTAGTTGACGGGTCTGAAAATTATGTCTTTGAGGATGACGGCCCTCCCTCATAGCCCTGAGGACAAGGGTCGTAAGTTATACCCCTGGGACATATAATGTTTTTATGGAATGTTTTGTTGTAGAAGCTTCAAAAAGGGCTCATTCGATTGGAAATTGAGAGGACTAGTGCCTTTTTTATTAGTCGAAAGTTATTAGAGGGCAAATGTGTCCCTCCACGCCTATCATTTTCCCAAGCACTTCCATTCAAAATTTTGATATAGCCATTTTGTTAAGCCTATCAGAAAGGTCTAGAAATTATGTCTTAGATGATAACAAATCCCCCCAGCCCTCGAGGCAAGGGTTGTAAGTTATGCCCTGGGGACATATAGGGTTTTTATAGAAAGTGTGGTCATACAAACTTCAAAGGGGGCTAATTGGATTGGTAATCAGACGCTCTAGTGCTCTTTTTAAGAGTCAAAGTGATCAGAGGGCAACTACCCTCTCTCCCCAACACACACGTCAAATCGTGTGTTTATCTACACCCATCACAGAACATTTCAAACAGTTCGTGGTAGCAACCTGCATAGTAAAAGTGACTCGTCTCAATAGTAACCGAAACTGTAAAAAACGGAATTTTAATATCAATAGATCTTAGGCAGCGCGATAGCGCTGCCTAAGTAAAGAACGATGTGGGCACAATTTATTATTTATTTTTCTTTTTTCTTTTCTTTCTTCTCGATACCCGGGCACTTCGTATCGAAGGAGTTGTCGTAGAAACTTAGAAAAGGGCTTATGCGAATGGAAATTGGAGCGGCTAGTGCCCTTTTTAATAGTCGAAAGTGATTGGAGGGTAACTAGCCCCCCCACGCCCATCATTCCCCCAAACACATTCAACCAAAATTTTGAGATAACCATTTTGTTCAGCGTAGTTGATTTCCAGATAGAAAATATCTTTTGAGGAGGACACTCCACCAAAACCCTCGGGGCAAGAGTTTTAAGTTATGCCCTGACGGCATATAAGAACGATGCTAGCAGAATGCATCATTTATTTTATTTTCCTTTAGAGCAGGGCACTTCATATGGAAGGGGTCGTCGTAGAAATTTCAAAGGAGCTCATTCGATTGGAAATCGAGAGTTCTAGTGCCCTTTTTAATAGTCGAAAGTGATTGGAGGGCAACTAGCCCCCCCCCCTACGCCCATCATTCCCCCAAACACATCCAATAAAAATTTTGAGATAGCCATTTTGTTCAACGTAGTTGATTTCGAGATAGAAAATATGTTTTGTATGAGGACACTCACCCGCAACCCTCAGGGCAAGGGTTTTAAGTTATGCCCTGGGGGCATATAAGATTTTATAGAAGGTGTTGTCGTAGAAACTTCAAAACAGGCTCATTCAATTGGGAATTCAAAGGGCTGTTGCCCTATGTATTAGTCGATAGTGATTGGAGGGCAACTAGCCCCCCCAAGCCTATCACTCCCCCAAACGCACCTAATCAAAATTTTGAGATAGCCATTTTGTTCAGCGTAGTTGATTTCCAGTGGAAAATATATTTTTGAGAAGGACACTCCCCCACAACCCTCAGGGCAAGGGTTTTAAGTTATGCCCTGGGGCATATAAGGTTTTTATAGAAGGCGTTGTCGATGCTGGCACAATGCATCATTTATTATATTTTCCTTTAGAGCAGGGCACTTCATATGGAAGGGGTCGTCGTAGAAATTTCAAAGGAGCTCATTCGATTGGAAATCGAGAGTTCTAGTGCCCTTTTTAATAGTCGAAAGTGATTAGAGGGCAACTAGCCCCCCCCCCTACACCCATCATTCCCCCAAACACATCCAATCGACATTTTGAGATAGCCATTGTGTTCAACGTAGTTGATTTCAAGATAGAAAATATGTTTTTGAGGAGGAAAAAAACCCACAACCCTCAGGGCAAGGGTTTTAAGTTATGCCCTGGGGGCATATAAGATTTTATAGAAGGCGTTGTCGTAGAAACTTCAAAACAGGTTCATTCGATTGGAAATTCAAAGGGCTACTACCCTTTTTAATAGTCCAAAGTGATTGGAGGGCAACTAGCCCCCCCCCCCCACGCCCATCATTCCTCCACACACATCTGATCAAAATTTTGAGATAGCCATTTTGTTCAGCGTAGTTGATTTCCACTGGAAAATATGTTTTTGAGGAGGACACTCCCCCACAACCCTCAGGGCAAGGGTTTTAAGTTATGCCCTGGAGCTAATAAGGTTTTTATAGAAAGCGTTGTCATAGAAACTTCAAAAGAGGCTGATTTGATTGGAAATTCAAAGGGCTAATGCCCTATTTAATAATTGAAAGTGATTGTAGGGCACCTAGCCCCCCGCACGCCCTTCAAATTTTGTTGATGTGTGCTTTTGACATCCTTTTGACACCCTTTCCACCTTAATACTCTAAGCCTTAGAAACTGTTGCAATTGAAGTAATAGTTGGAGTTGTTTAGTAGCAGTAGGAGTATTAGTAAATGTAGCAGTGGTATTAGTGTTAGTATTGAAGTGCATATATTACCTTTTTGTCAATTGATCTTCCTATTTAAGTACTCTCCGAAAGTACCTACTTAATACCCAAATCAATCATTTAGATACACCCATTTGACAATCTTCATGTGCATTGTGTGTTTTGATATAGTTCAATTCCCCTTCAATTTTCTGTCAAACTTTCATCTTTGTACTTTTAGCCTTAATTGTACAAGTATCCTTGTACAATTGTATAGCAGTAGTGGTAGTAGAAGGAACAGTAATAACTGCAATAGTTTGTTATTAGTAGTAGTAACGGTAGTAGCAGCAGTATTATTAGCAGTTGTAGCAGATACACTTTTCCTTTCGGTCAAGTGAACCTCCCACCCATGATGCCCCTGAAGTTTCCTAAACCGCTTTAAAAATACTGCTGATATGCCCGTATCAGCAATCAGTATACACCTAGTATTTTAGTAGGAAACTATCAGGAGGTACCACGCGAACACATGTGCTGCCATCTACAATTGAGTCTAACGCTGACGGGACATAATTTATTCAAGGATGATCGATCGAGTCTAATGAGGTCAAGGTCAATTGATTTGTTGTTGTTCGTGATTGTGCATTGGCTCTCGGGTGAAGTTTGCACATGCGCACTAACGGGGGAGAGACGTATTGATCTAGGACAAGAGGGGGAACTAAATTTCCAAGAAATTGATTTACATAATCGGTGGGGAGAGGATTTTCGAGAAATTGATTACATAATCGGTGGGGGAATGTATTGATTCGAAACGGGAAACAGGATCACGTGTCTCCTTCTAAGCCAATCAGGGAGTCGGTTACATAAGGTTTCCCATCACATCACAATTAGCCCTTGATATTTCGTATATAACGGACATGCGTTGTGATTAAACTTTCAAGCTTTGGATACAGTGATTTATAATGTGAGTTCAGTTTAGTAAATTTTCGTAGGTTATTTCCAAATAAAATTATTTTACAGTCACCCCTCCAGTAAATTCAGGGTATACCCCCCCCCCCCTCACAATATAAACTCCACTATATGATGTTTATACTCGATAGAAAGTGTAAAGTACACTCTTTTTTACCATGTGTACCTCCCCCCGCCCCCTCTGTTTACGAATTTAATTCTTCCAATGGAAATAACTATGTTTTTTGTTAAATTCTGTATCTTAACTAAAAGTAGATGTGAAATTTCTCCCAACTCTTAATGTATTGACCGTCTTATGACTTTAGCATTTCTGCAAAGATTTAAAACCTTAATTATTGCTCCCTGTCAAGTACATCCTGCTTCTTAATCCTTACGATAGCAGCTTAGCCAAAAGTTTTCTCTGAGAAGATACTTTTTCCAGTCAAATTAAAAACATCGATTTATAATGTGAGTTCTATTTATTAAATTTTCCTAGCCTATTTCCAAATAAAATCATTTTACATAGCCCCCACAATATATTCAAATTCAGGTACCCCCCCACAATACAAATTCCACTAAGTATTGTTTATACTCCCTAGAAAGTGTAAAATACAGCTCTTTTTACCTTGTAAACCTCCCCTCTCCCCCCTCTGTTTACGACTTTAATTCTTCCAATGGAAAAAAACTATGTTTTTGAACTTTCTTTTTGACAACTAACTTCTGTCAACTCTTAATATACTGACTCTCTTATAAAGCTAAACCGTGAAGATTTAAATAGGGAATAATAATTGACACCCCACAATTGCACTTCCTGCTTGTCAGTTCCCTTGAATTACATTAGCGGTTTAACCAAAGGTTTCAATGAAAAAGGATTGTTTTTCATATCGATTTAAAATATTTTCATGCAGAAAGAGATTGCGTTAATTAAGCTAAGCCTATGCAACCTATATTGAAGTAGAGAAACAAGTCATTTCTAAATTAATGCCTAACAATATTTTTAGGACATTATGTAAAAGGGGGGGTGGGGAATGCCTCAATTCCAACACCTTCGTTGTAAGGTGAAAACAAACTGTTTCTTCGCGTGAAAAGTAAGGGGGCGGGTTTAAGAAAACAATACATGGCTTTATTATGCATAAATTGAATAGGATTTTTACCTATGATCGCAAATGTTAGGCATATAAGCTGTGTATTAACAATCTTTTTGTCTTATTTAGAGCCTATAGACTGGAACATTTAAAAAAATTTCTAAATGGTAAAAATAAAAACGTTTGATTTCTAAGCCTAGTATATTTTTCGCAAAATTTTCACTTTTTTCTTTGTTGAAAAGGGGGGAGGGAGAGGCTTTCTAGACAAAATTATGGTTAGGGGGTGAGGAAGGGGTACTAATTTTTCTTGTGTAAAAAAGGGAATCATTATTTCATACTAATTTTTTTTCTTTTTAAGGACAATCATGAAGAATGTGTGCCCCCTCCATCAAAGAGAGCAAGAGAGGCTGAGGCAGTCCCTATGCAGTCTGGTCTAAAACCGAAAAGACAATAGGTTACAAGGATGGAGAATCCCGCTGTACGAGCCGTAATAGCTGAACATTCCAGGGGCACGCTTTACCAGCCCCCTGTATCCTCCATGCAAGCTGCTTCGCCAGGGCTTTCAAGAACTTCCACGTCTACTCAAGGCCAGGAGGTTTCCCTCCAGCACGCATTGCCAGGGCCTTCAAGAGCTGTCCAGTCTATTCAAGGTCAGGAGGTTGCCCTCCAGCATGCTTTGCCAGGGCCTTCAGGCACATAAGTGCACCCGGAATATAAAAATGTAAGCCTTTTTGCCTCTACTTTCTACCAGGTTATAGAAATATCTATCAATTTCTTCCTACTCTTTCTTAGCCTTTTCTTTTATCCATTTTTCAACACTGTAAAAGTCTTTCAGAGATATTAAAATGTTATTCGCTATAATCCCCCCCCCAGACACCTTGTTTTAAATTTCTCTGCTCCCTGACCTCAAAGATACCTAAATATAATTTTTTTTTGCTTGTCAAAGAAACTGCTTTTTTCTATCACCTTATTTTCTCTGCCTACTGTAGGCATCTTCGCTATTTTTCAACCAAATAATAATATTTTTAGCTAATTTCTAGTTTAGTCTTAGAGAGCTTTTAATCTCACCATTTGAAAATAATAAAGCTACTTTTCGCTAGAATATTATAGTTTCCCCATGATTTTTAGGGACATAGAAGTAAGCCTTTCATTTCATCACAGTAAAAGTGTGTCAGAGATATTAAAAGACATTGTTCTCCCTTTTGAATTAGGTCAATTATTGCATACATTCAACCAGCTGAATTCTCATAGCGAAGACAAAAAAGGCACTATATTCCGATCATAATGTCACCATAGCAAAATCTTTGCAATATAAACTGCTTTTATTTAAAAACAATTTTCTGTCGGACAGAGTTGTATATAGCCTGAAAGGGAAAGGCTATCAAGTAAAGACCCCATTTTTTTTAAAGCAGATATAGAGTATTAATATGAATTTTTTTTTATGGATTGTTTGAACAAAATAAAAACCTTTTATGTTATCTTTTAGATTATATTAAGTTGGAACTTTCAGAATATATAGAGTAGGGAACCAAATGCTGCTACTAAGCGCGTTTTAAATAATAATCCAATTTTAAAAATAGGGATGATTTAGATACTTTGAAAATGAGCAATTTTTCTTTTATAGGTTGTACTAGTACCTTATTCCCCATCATCATCCTCATCGATTGGAGAAGGAGAAGATATGCCTCTGAATCTCTCAAACAATTCAACATGGAATGATATCATTTTACATCAAATTCCAGATAACATTGACAATTTCTTAGCCGATTATTTTAATGTTGATTATAGCGCAGTTGATCTGGGGGACTTGAGTCAAAACAGATTACAGCTTTTAGCTGATTTTACCCGGGAATTAATAGGGAACCCTCCCCCCACTGATTACATACTTCCACCTCAGACAACTGAAGTGGCTTCTCATGGCTCTATTATTGAACAATGTGGGGGAGGGGGTGGTGATAATATACATGAGGGGGAGGATGAAATATCTTCAAACAATCATATTGATGAACAATAGGGGGAGAGGGTGCTGATAATATACAAGAGGGGGAGGGGAAAGGTAATATCCAATTTACATCATTTCCTGACTTTCAACTCTCAAATTCAAATTTAATTACGATAGTTGTTAACACTGCAACTTTTGGAGACCCTTTTAATTCACTTTTGGGGGGTAATTTTGTATTTGACGCTGTAGAAATTGTCCATGAATATGTAGATAGAATTTGTGCACTGCTAGAAAACCAGATTCAGTTGTGGGGAGGTAGGAGTTCAATTAAGGTTTCAATTGTTTTAAAGGTGTTTTATTTAAATGAGGGGAAAAAGCGAGGTTTATCATCATTATATACACACCGAGATGCGAGTGGTCTATTCGCAATTAGAAATTTTTGAGGGGGTTCTTATGGATTGGATAGACCACATTATTACGCATCTCGAGAATTATAGCGAAAACGGTAGTGGGTCTGTAGTTTTATTTGTTGAAAATTTAAGCGTTAATATCTTTAAATTTAAACAGATTTTATTTTAAGAAGGGGGGCAGGTGGGGAAAGGTCAATAGTTTTAAAATATCATTCAGATTTAGAAGGGTGTAAAGTTGTTCAGCAAATCCGTTTTGAAACAGGTCAAAAATGATTCAAGTACGCTTTCCTCATTTCAGCTTTTGATTCAGGTCTATTGATATTTTTCAAAGGGCCAATGCCCATTTAAATATCGGCGTTACTGTGGTTCAATTTGAAATTGAATTTGAGGATGGGGTTCGTTCTAAAAAGAAGGGGGTGGTGTTTCCCAGTAAAAGGCTCGTCGATTGAATTGGTGAAGCACTGGGTTTGGTTGTTGTTCACACCACCTAGTAAAACTAATGCACTTGGCCATTTCAACCCAATTACAGACATCAGTAGAGTTCTGGAAAGGGAGGGTAAGAATAAGGGGGTGCGTTTCTACTGTCCAACATGCCTGTCTCGATTTTGGACAGAATTAAAGCTGCAAAATCATATGAAGCATTGTAGACGGAATGGCTCAGTGGAAACAGTTTCAGGGGATAGGGCTATTTTAAGTTTTAAAAACTTTCAAAACACCCTCCTCCAGAGCTATTAAATCTCTTTGGATTGTGAAGCGAAGTTAGTGGAAGTGAACGGTCTTCGATTTCCAAATCGAATCGAAGAACATCGAGCTATTGCAGTATCCTACGCCCACGCGCAAAGAAACAGTTCTATGCACTATGCAGTTGTTAGAAATAGTTGAAACGTTGGATGATGGAGAATGCAAGGTCAAGGCACTGACTAAATTAATTGGCACCGCTAATGGATCTATTTCTTGTTTGAGAAATAGAGATTACCCAATGGTGTTGTCTGCAGAGGATCGTCTCGCGATTAAAAATCAAAAAATGCTGGGTTTGTAAGGGGGAGTTTGAAGAGAGGGATAAGGAGAAAGGGACTAGAGGGAAAAGAGGGGGGAGGGGGAAAGTCAGAGACCACAATCACCTGTGGCAGGAAATATCCTCTAGGGGTAGTAATTTTAGAGGGGTAGCACATCAATCATGCAACATAAACGTTAGCCTGTAGTTTTTTATTCCAGTTTTTATTCATAATTCAAATTATGATTTAAAATTTATTTTACCGGCTATAGCACGTATGCACAGGGATGGAGGGGAGTAGATAGTCCATGGGTAAATAATTTATTTACCTATAACATCATTCCCAAATCAGCAGAGAAGTTGGTGCTTCTCGAGGTGACATGGCAGGTAGTAAATAATGGGCATACGTGCTGGAATAAAATCAGGTTTTTAGATTCTTTTAGTTTTTTTCCCAAGGCATTGAGTCAATTGATTCAAGTGCAGAAAAGTGACAATTTAGATAGTTTTACTTTGCTTAAACAGCACTTTACAGACAGTGAAATGTATGACATATTGACCTGTAAAGGTGTATATGCATACGACTATTACTGTCCTGGTGCTCGCTTAAGCGAGGAAAAACTACCTCCAATTGAAGCTTTCTATAATTCAGTCACCAACAGTGAATGCACTACAGAGGAATATAAATTTGCCAAGAAGGTGTGGGCTAAGGGGAATTGTAAAAATGGGTGGGATTATTGTAAACTGTACTTGGCCAGTGACGTTTCAACTCTGTTAGATATTTTCTGTAAAAACACAGATCAAATCTATTCAGAGTTTGGACGGACTAGATATAGGATATTATTTTTCCACGCCACATTTGGTGATGGACTTGATTTTAAAAATTAGTAGGGAGGAAATAGGCTTAATAACTGATGTAGATCAACACCTTTTTGTAGAAAGATCAATGAGGGATGGGTATGTTTTTCATGGGGATCGTGCTTTGAAAACAGATCCAAGCGGACAAAACAGCACCGGTGTAAAATCAAATGCAGTGTTCTTGCACATGAAGTCATTGTAACCCTCGGCAATGTCTCACTACTCTTTGCCGTATGGAAACTATAAATGGCTTGAGAATCCTTCTGAGTTCCCCAACATTAACATCGTCGAGGACAATAGGCTACAAGAATGATTCTTTGAAATTGATGGTCACATTCCATTGGCGCTTCATGATTCAGTCAGAGATTTTTTTTCCCTGTATCAATTGACCAGTGACTAGGGGCTCGCTGAGCCCCTACAATCGATCATTGGTTGAGGATATGGGGATGCACTGGACCCCTCTAAGCAAAAACTGGTTGCAGATCTCGACCCTAAGGAGAATATCGTTGTTCATCATGTGCTTTTGTACTGGATGGTGAACAATGGTTTCAAGATCACCAAAATACATAGGGTCCTCCGATTCAGTCAAAAACCCTACTTAAAGACGCTTATCGACACCTTTGTTGATAAACGCTCTCAGGCAAGCACTAAAGTAGAGAAGAAAAATGTACAAGCTCATTCTAAATTCAGCCTTTGGAAAAATGTGTGAAAGCGTACGGAACAGATCTCATTGGGACGTCGTGACTGACCCTCAAGAGTGTGCACGAATTATTGCTGACCCCAATTTTACATCGTTCACGAGCATAGAGACGAGCATGGTTCTTCTACACAGGAAAAAGAGAAATGTGGTACTGAACAAGAATATAGCAGGAGGTAGTTCAGTACTTGAAATTTCCAAAAAGCTCATGTTGTCGTTTTTTTAAAATGTGTGCAAGGTGCAGTGGTCAAGGGAGGGGAGGTTCAAGTTAACTATGGGGATACAGATTTTCTGCTGTTAAAAGTAAAAACTGGGGATTTATTGGGGGATTTAGAAAATGGGGAACACATCAGCTCGTTGATGGATTTCACCAACTGGAATCCGTCCCTCTACCCCGAGTTGGTGAAGCGTCAAGCTCCCAATCAGGTACTCATGTTAAAATCAGAGACAGGGAGTGATTTGATATCCATAGGGGTGTTCCCAGGACCTAAAGTTTATTGCGTCTAAACTCATAACAGGGATGTAAAGCAGGCGTGTAAAGGGGTGCCTAAACATTTTGTAAAGACAATTTTCAAAATGAGTGTATACAGAGACTGTGTAGAAAGTAGCCTAGTGCCGAGAGCACAAGTGCTTGCAATTCGCTCTCTACAGTACAGAAATTATACTGTAAGAGTGGAAAACAATGCAATGTCATGTATATCCGACAAAGTCTTTGTGCTCGAGAATGGCGTAAGTGTACTCCCCCATAGCCACTACCGTATTTCAGATCGGGTTGAATGCATAGACTATCGCAATCTACTTGGTCTGGATAAATTAACCTAACCTTTCATGAATTAGCCTAACCTAAACCTTTCATGAATTAAATGCTCTAACCTGCAGTGACGGTGACTATTGTATACATTTTCGATCCCGGGGGGTGGGGGCGCGGCCGATATTTCAGCCCGCAGCTTTCAGGGGGTGGGGGGTCCCGCCCGTGGCCGGCTTGCGGCGCGGAGGGGTGGGGGGTACTTTTAAAGTGTTCAACTCTGCTATTGTTCTTGTTCATGTTCGTGTTTTAAGTGTTGTACAAATAGTGCTATGGTGCAAAAAGTGTGTTCTTTCTGGACAAAAAGTGTTTTTTTAATTTTTGTGTTTTTTTTTCGTTTTTAGTGTTGTACATATAGTGTCGTTGTTCTTATTGAACAGAAGTGTTATGATAATAAATATTGTTCATCATGTTTGAATAGAAGTGTTTTTTTATCTTAATAAATGTTGTTCATGTTTGAACAAGTGTTTTTATGGCAATAAATGTTGTTCCTGTTGAGCAAACAGAGTTTTCATGTCGAATAAATGAATGAAATATTGTTTTTGCTGTTCTTGTACTAGATAGATCTAAGAAAAAATTACTACTACTTATTCATTGGACGAGTATGGTTTACAGTTAGTTGTAGTTCGACTGTTGTCAACAGCAGCAGCAGTATGTATCAATTTAAAACACCATTCAGGTCATTTCTGTGTGGTCCATCAATGTCTGGGAAAACGAAACTTTTAGCTGAAATAATTCAAAATTGTAATAAAATGTTTTTGGAAAAATCAAAAAAAATGTATTATTGCTATAGTATTTGGCAGGAGTCTTACGATCAAATAAAAGCTATTGCCACACCCATACCAATAAAATTCATGCAGGGACTTGATGTTTTCTGTAGTATTGAACCAAACTCGTGGCTGATTATTGATGAATTGGCTGAATCCATTGAACAGTATTCACACGAAATGCTACAGCTGTTCACTGTTCGCTGTCATCATGAAAAAATTTCCATAGCACTAGTTCTACACAATCTGTTTCATCAGAGCAAATGCATGCGGACCCTTGCTTTGAGTTGCACTATCTATATCATCTACCGAGTTGTTCGTGATTCTAGCTCGCTAATAACTCTCAATAAGCAAATATATCCAGGCGTCCCCAAATTTTTGCTCTCAGCGTACAATCAGGTGACAAATAAGCCCTACGGCTACATTTTGCTAGATCTTAATCAGAGCACAACCGAGGATCTACGTGTAGTCACAGATATTTTCGACAAAGAAATTACAGTATATCTTCCGGCAAACAGTAGAAAAAGCTATTAGTTGCCATTATGAGACTGAAGAAACTACACGAACAACGGCATTTATTTTCAGTTTTAGGCACTTCAAAACCCCCACTAAGGAAGGCCATACTCAAACATGGTGTTGACAAAGATTTTAAAAATCTAATATCTGAACTTTGTTAAATTTAACTGAGGGCAATGTGCACTTGCCAGAAGGTCTTAGACAACAGACAAAGCAACATTGTTCCACTGTACGTGCCTTGGCTTGCAAAAACAAGAGAAAAATTTTTAAAAGAAAATATCTCCTTCAAGCGGGTGGTAGCTTTTTCAAACTTTTACTGCCAAGAATTGCAGGGCTTGTAAACAGTTTTCTCTAGAGTATGGCTAAACCCTATAAATTGACGCCATTTGAACTTGTCCTCTCGCCCGTGGAACATTTTGAAGACAATCTAAGCAAATTCATTAATGATGAAAATATTGCCGATGATAAAAATCTGCTTTTACTTCAAGATGCATTGCGACGTGTGGACAAACATAGACCTTATCGTGAGCGATCCACCGTCACAGATCCCTCTAAACAAAAAACATCCCCTCAAAATTCTGTGCAATTAAAGGAGAAGGAATTGAATTCTATAGTGTCAACAATTGGAAACCTATTGCCAGTGACCTATCGAGAACAGAGTAAAAGAATATTATCATATCTCATGTTGGAAACTGATCATCAAGTTCAAGTTGATAGTGCAGGAAAATGAAATATAATTCAGGGGAAAAGTTATTTAGTTGATTTAATTTGTGATATGGTGAAGAATTGTAAAGGACTTTTATCATTTGACAATAATCTATACACCTTTCTAAATGCATCAAACTTCCCCAAAAGTTTAATTGGCAATAAGCAAATTCTAAAGAAACTAAGATAATATAGTCCTCCAACAACGCCAACACCACCACCATTTAAAAAAGAAGAAGATTCAATATTGGAAAATACTAGCAGCAGCAATGATTTTATAACACCTGTGGCTAGTCAAAAGTGAAGACGGATTGGTTCACCCTCCAGTGTGCAAAAAGGGAGTGGACATTACACGACGTGTTTGCGTTCAAAATTGTTGAAGTTCTGAAACGTGTTATGAAAATATTGGTGAAGCGGGAAGTTTAAGTTCCCCTACAACGCTTTCTAAAGTTTCCTCTGGCAGCACATTAAAAAAAGCAAAAGAGTATATACAGAATGAACCGAGTTACACACTGCATCGGAATCGCAGGCTTTGTGGCAAACAATATTGACAAACTAAAGCCTTCTTTGCTCTGCACAAAATTCAAACTGATCTTTTAACTTTAGACGCAATTCAACGGCGTCACAGTGCACCCTACAAATATATTCTTGTGGCAATCAGTGTCTTTAATCGCTAAGCCTATGCCATCTCATTACGGTCAAAGAGAGTTGTTGAAGTTGCTCATGCTTTATTAAGTATTCTTGAACAGGATTGCTATATAAAAATTCAATCAGATCGCGGTAGCAAATTTGTTAATCCTCATGTGCAAAAGGTTCTATTGAAATATAATACAACACTTTATCATAGTCACAGCCCTATAAAGGCTGCATTGGCTGAACGATTGATAAGAACGATTCGTCTATTAATTTCAAGATATCGTACGCTGAAAAATACACCTGCTTTTATTCATGATTTAGATAAAATCATGCAAATATATAACCAACGACCTCATCGATCTCTGTCTAACTCAAGCCTTCGAGAAGTTCATTGCAGTGAAAATACATTTGATGCTTTTCTAAAGCGATATTCTAATGGCAATAAGAAGAAGAAAAAAGAGAAGAAATTCAATGTTGGTGATACTGTTCGAATTAATAGAACCACTAATATTTTTGAAAAGGGGAATTATTTATGGAGCACTGAACTTTTTAAAGTCTCCAAAATTCTAGAGACCAAACCCACGACATATCGGCTGCGAGACACCAAAGATGATGAGATTCTCGGCGGTTTTTATGAATATGAACTGCAAAAAGTTAGAAACACTAGTGAAATTTATCAAATTGAAAAGAAATTAAAGAGTCATACTCGTAGGGGCAAGAGACAGTTGCCTGTTTGCTGGCTAGGATACAACTCTGATTTTGATTCTTGGGTCAGTGTTGAAGATATTGACAATGCCCAATGATTTTTATGTGACTTTCATGTCCAAAGTTTCTGACCCTCTCTACAATGACTTGAAAAGAACAAGTGATTTTTAGACGAAACTCTATCCCACCATCAAATTCGAGGACAACGGAAAGTATGAAGTGGCTCTTGTCGACTGTATTCTCAAAAATACCTACGACATCCTGAGAAAAGATCGTAAATATGAAATAAAATTAGACCCTATGATTGGCCACCACCACCCTCAGGTGATCAAGAACAAATTCAAAAGATCAATTGGATGGATTATCAATATATTGAATTACCCTACGAGGAACTCGCCTGTATGAATGATTTATGTCGTTCTATTAATAAAAGAATTTCCGCTCGTAAAAAAGGAGCTTTCCATTTCAAATATTCAAAGGAGGAGGGCAAGATCTACATTAGTTCACCCATTTCCAATGAAAAGGTTATTCTCAATGATAATCTAAAGGATGTTCTTGGCTTTAAGCTCAATATAATCAACGGTAAAACTGCTGGAAACACTAATTTTATTTTTGCTGACTACCCGCCTGCCTTCTCCAAGGACACTTGTATATTTCTCTACGCTTCATTTGTGGAAAAATCCCGGGTTGGCAATAGCAACGTTCCCCTCCTACGAGTTCTTGAACGAAAAACCAATAAAGAACATATTCACCACCACAATATAAAGTATCTTCAGTATATTCCCGTAAACACTTCCTATTTGGTCAGTTAACACTAAGAACTGAATTAGGTGATCCCCTAGCAATATCAAAAAGTTTGGATGTGATTATAAGCAATTTTCGTCCCATCGTTCAACAACAACAAGATGTCTAATAGAAAATCGGTATTCCTTTGTCCTGATATTTACTGCTATGTTAATACTCTTGGCCCAAGACAACAGGGCAATTGAATGGACTATTACAAAGGTCGCTCATCAATGTCTGGCTATGGTCTTGGTAGTTGGTTTGCTAAGCTGTTTCGCTCTGCACTACCTCTGGCTAGACAATATATTGTACCGGCTGCGACAGATTTTGCATCCTCTACTCTATACGATTGGAGCTCTGGCAAGGATTTTAAAAAAGTATTACGGAAAATCTTAGGTACAGTGCGTGAACCCTTGGCGAGAGATTAAAACAAAATGGAAAAGGTTTAAAAAGGTCAAGAAACAATGCATCACTCATCAGTCTCTACTCAGGTCAGAAACGAAAGACATCACACCTGTCAAAGAAAAGAAGGAAAATGCCGACACGCACTGTAAGCACTAGTTGAAGAAGAAGCCCCAGGAAGAGAATTGCTAGATCGAAACTATATTTCTTTTCATAAGATGTCCCACCTACCGCAAAAGGATTCTCAACCTTCAATAACCTCCTCATTGAATCTCTTCAACGCAGAAAATGTTGATGTGAGTGTCAAGCATGGATACTATGAACAATTATATCCTCAACAACCTCTCTCCGATAATAGTTACTTTCAAATTTATTCCAATGTAGACCACTTTATGGACATGTCTTCGACGTTTATAGATTTACAAATGAAAGTCCGGAAATCCGATAATGCATTGCCAATTTTGACCGATGGAATATCCTATGAAAATTGTATATTGCATAATTTTTTTCGTCAAATCAGTGTCTAAATCAATGGCAGGCTGGTGAGCATAAGCAACAATCTCCCAAATTATACAAGCTATAAGTAATTCATGCTGATGACACCCAAGTCATACAAGGAATTGAGAGGTACCTCCAATGGATATGAATATATTACTGATACTGATAGTACAGATGCACTTAAAAATGCTACAACTAGTGAATTACATCTAGTTGGAAAAATATATCATGAAATATTTAATATACCCCAAGGGCTACCACCCAATATTATAGTGGATATAAAATTGATGCTTGCACCATTCAATTTCATACTGAAAAAAGAACTTCCTGCCAATCCTTACGTGAGTCTTTCCCTCACCTCGGCAACACTACATGTACGCAAACAACAAGTTATGAGTTCTGTTGCTTTAGTAGTGGAAAAACTGAGAGCCAGTGGATATATAGTAAACTACTTGTTCCTCATACAATCACCAATCAACGTCATATTGCCATGATATTATTGCCGTCATATTACCGTTTAGAGTGTACATTTTCCGACCCGTTAGCTGAGAGTATTGCACAAATCTCGCTAAATCAATATGAAACCTATTGGGAAATCACTCCTGAAGGCAGTGTTCTACTAGACTTGGCACCATGAACACCAGTCAAATAATCAATGTATTTAATATAGATCCCTACATGTCCCAGTATAAATCCTTTTGTCTGCCCTCGGACTTTCTTGAAAAAATTCAAAGTGGCAACAATACCCTAATTATTTTTAATAGCAGTCAGTCGACTGTGCAGACGGGTCATTGGCTGTGCGTCTTTCAAACAATGAAGAATATAGAATTTTTTGATCCTCTTGGCATACCTTATACATTCTACACTCCCCACATCAGCAACTATATTGAGAGCAGTGGGAAAACTATTATTAACAATCGAAGGAGAGTGCAGAATCTGACGACTAAAAGCTGTGGCTTCCATGCACTACTATATTTTGTGTTCCAATGTCGTGGCTATACTTACGAGCAGTTTCTCAACATTTATGGTGACAATCCACACCTGAACGACTTTCTAGTGGAAAAAATTCTCTCAGACCTGTATGATATTGATTTCAGTGCCCTAAGAGTAAAGTGCTTAAAAATGTATATGAATTTGTTTATTAATAAAATGTATATATACAACAATGTCTTTAAATCTTCACTTTAGATTTCTTCTTCGGTGTATAGGCAACTGTCGTGAACCACTAATGCTGGTAAATCATTTGGATTCACTGTATATTGATCTTGATTGGCTGCAAAGTCGGGGTCACATTGTCTACAGTATAATGTAACTTCATTCTTGTCATATCTCTTTGTATAGTCAATGATACCATTCGCATTCATATTATGAAATTCACGTGTTTCAATCTGTCTATTTGAAGCAATATCACATACAGTGTTTTCAAATGGTGAATCACATTCAGTAACTGCCAAATAAAAATCACTAGGTTTATAGTCATAATAGGCAGTGTCGTCACAACGATGACGTAGAAGCCAAATTGTCTTGTTACCCCAACAGTTGAATCGTAAACCAGATTCTTCCTCCCTGAATGATTTAAATCCACGAGGAAACCAATCTCGTAGAAATAATCTACAATCACGTTTGGGATTCTTTCCAATCATGGCGGGGTAAGTATTCTCCCACTGATCACATTTGTCAAAGTGACAATTGGAACACAGATGTCCTCTAGGGTGAGAGTCACAAATCTCTTCAAGACATGAATTACATCCTTTAATTTGTACTGCATAGCCTCTATGTAATTTGCAAGGTTTACATAATTTGCACTTTTCAATATAGTCATCAATAATTGTACAACTCTCACATTGTGTCCAACAGCCAAGAGTGTACATGCATAGTGGACATGTGTAGAAACATTTTTTTTTTATTTCCGATGTCAACTCTCTCACAGCTAAAATGAAACTGATCATCCTTGTTCGATAAACTCAGAGTGGAGGAATGGGAGAGGATTAACTCTGTGACGTCACCTCTTTCGAAGGTGGAGCCATCTCCATTGAATCTATGACAATGTTTTCAAAAGTATATCCACGATATTATTCTGCTTTGTTCCAATTAATATATCAATAAATTGAGTATAAGCATTTGAGTCACATTGACAAAGCTTCATACAATAATCCAATGGGGAGAATCAGTTTTCAATATATTGTCAAGTGTTCCCCGAGAGAATATCCTGCGTTGAAGGGATAACTCGAGAATGTTTTTCCATAATCACCTGATTCGATCTAATTCTGTCTTTCTCGAATTTATTCATTTTTCAATCCTATCACTCTGACTGCTGACTCTAGAGTGACCATGATCCGTTAGCCTAAAATTCTAACAAAAAGAAAGGGAACATTTTTTATTTCGAAACGATTTTATTGGATAATTACAACAGTAATAGCAGACATGTACAATTAGCAACATAGTTTATTGTCTTCGATATGCTTCACTATTGCACTTAAAGCACATTGAAGTCTATTCACATGCGCTATATCAACTTTTGCAGCGAAACATAATTGATCCTCCATTTTAAATTTGCTCAAGGATATCACATATCTTGCATATACTTCATCCCATTCCAGACAAAGCCGTGAACCTCGTGTTATTTCCACAGCCACGTTTGGTGCTCTTGTATTATTGGCACCAACCCCACTATCAAGTTCTAATAGGGTAAACATTCCACTCGTCATCAACACAAATATATCCAAACTGTTCTCGCTCCTTTGAATTCTATTAACACACTAATAAAAAACTATAGCACAAATCCTTTCCTTATATTCTCTGAAATCCTCTCCCGCTAATATTTCCGACTCCCTAATTGGCTTAGAAGAAGACACGTAATCCTTTTTCCCGTTATCAGATCAATACATTCCCCCACCGATTATGTAATCAATTTCTCAGAAATCCACTTCCCCCTCTTTTCCTAGTCGTTTACGCAATCATTTTCTCAGAAATTCACTTCCCCTTCGATTACTCAATCAATTTCTCGGAAATCCTCTCCCCTTCGATTACGCAATCAAGTTATCAGAAATCTAGTTCCCCTTCGATTACGCAATCAAGTTCTCAGAAATCTAATTCCCCTTCGATTACGCAATCAAGTTCTCAGAAATCTAGTTCCTAGTCAATTACGCAATCAATTTCTCGGAAATCCACTTCCCCCTATTGTTCTATATCAATACATCTCTTCCCGTTAATGCGCATGTGCGAACTTCACGTGTTATTACACAATCACGAACAACAACAAATCAATTGACCTTGATCTCATTAGACTCGATCGATAAATCTTGAATAAATTATGTCCCGTCAGCGTTAGACTCAATTGTAGATGGCAGCACATGTGTTCGCGTGGTACCTCCTTATAGCTTCCTACTTATTTTGTTATTTAGTTGAACTTTCCCCTCAACGTTTCCTCGGATATTTTTTTTTAATATCCTCAACCTTAGTAGCAATCGCTACAGAAGTTGTGGTTTTACTGATAGTAGTGGTAGTAGTAATAATACTTGTGGTAGCAGTAGAAGCAACAGTAGTCCTAGAAGTAGAAGCAGCAGTAGTTGTAGCAGTAGTAGCATGCAAATACTACCTTTTTGGTCAATTGATCATCTCCCATGTCACTCCCTGAAAATTTCAAATTAATACACTCAGTCATTCCACAGCCACACCCTCTTGATAATCCGTATACACATAGCTTCTTTTGATTCAGTTTAACAATCTTTTCAACATTCCCTGAAAGATTTGTCTTAACGACCTTTGTATTTTGGGAAAGTAGAAGTAAAAAATGCATACCTTTTCTCAATAAAATATCCTATATGTAAACAATAAACAAATTGCTTAACTTACAGCCTTTGCCCTGAGACCTTGGAAGGGGCAGGGGGGGGGGGATATTTCACACCTAAACGCATAATTACTGAACCTTTCAACAATGCTTAAAAAATGCTGAAGGTTGGCTTCATTCAAATCACTTTGACTGTTTTGTGTTTGGGAAAATGATGGACGTGGGGGGGAATTTTCCCTCCAATAACTTTTTACTATTAAAAAAGGCACTTTATCAACTTTATCAATTTCCAATCGAATAAGCCCTTTTTTAAGTTTCTCAGACAGCACTGTCTATAGAAAACCTTATTTGCCCCCAGGCCACAACTTACAACCCTTTCCCTGAGACCTTGGGGGGGGGAGCTGCCACCCTCAAAAACATAATTTCTAGATCTTTCAACTATGTTGAAAAAAGTGGCTATCTTAAAATTTTTATCGGATGTGTATGGAGAAATGGTGGACCCGGGGAAGGGGGGGGGGACTAGTTCCGCTCCAATCATTTTTTACTGTCAAAAAGGACACTAGCCCTCTCAATTCTCGGTCGACTGATTATTTTTCGACGTTTCTACGACAATTACTTCTATACAAAGTGCCCTGGTCTAAGAAAAAAAAATGAATAAACGAATAATATATTGTGCCAACATCGTAACAACGTGAATCCAAACAATATATATGTGTTTTTCTCACAATGTAGAAATTTTATGCTCACGAATAAGCGGTACCAATCCATACTCTATATCTAATGTTATCAGTTTTAATATGCTGCACTAGGAGACCAGGCTTCGTTTGGTGATGGGAATTTTAGACATAAAAGCACTATCCCGCCCCCTCCCTTCTGGAAATGTATAACTCCTATGCCCTGATTTACACACAAAAAATTCCTTGTATTATTTTTCTACATTTAGTTTTGTTTAACATAGAATATAAGGGGGAAGGTAATTTTCAAACTCTAGGTGTCAATTTTCCCAATTCGATTGGCATCCCCTTAAGTTCTATTTAATATAAGGTTTCTACCACAATGCTGCCAAGAATTGTTCAGATTTACTAGATGTTCTTAATCAAACAATGCTCAACGAGTAAGTTAATAATTCAGACACTTTTTTCGAATATTTTAAATTAAAAATACTGTCGCCATTTTTTTTTTGCAAGGAAATTTCCAAGGGCATTTTCCATAGAGAAGAATTTCCGCAGGGATGGATGAAAATTTGTCCGCCGAATTTTTTCAATGGACAACATGCTTTTTTGTTATTTTTTATTTTGAAAAATTAAAAGAAAACCCAAAGCAAACTTTGTGGACAAACCATGTGTCACTTTATGATTGCCTTATAAAGTCAAATTTATAAAGAACAATTAAATATGAAATTTAGCTTATAAATGAACGCATAATTAACTCTCTATGATGGCCATTTCTCCAACCCAGCCTTTTCATTCCAAAAATGTCAAGCAAATTGCGCTTATAGTGTACCATGCGGCACTTTATGACGGCCTTATCAAGTCTAGGCATATAACAAAATAATAGCATATAAGATTTATTTTTTACTAGTCCTTGAACAGCTCTCTATGATGTTCCAGTGCCTGAATAGCGACAAAGAAACACAAGAGCATATCACTGCTGCCCATGCAAAAAAATTGATTTTTTTTTTCCAATGAGGGGGGTTGCAATTTTCTTGATTAAGGTTTCAACAATGGTAACTCAAAGGATGCACTTTTTGTTTGCTAACATGTCATTTTCAAATCACATGTAGCTTAAGGCCATGATTGCACGGGGCTGTTGGAATAGTGCGTAGTTCAACTGCGAGATTTTGTCTCCTATGATAGGTGCGGGATGTGAAGGAAGTCGAAGAAGGATATGCACTTTAATTATAACGGCAAGGAATCCAAGCTTATTAAATTCACATGCTCATTATTACTTGGATTTTTTCAAAGCTTAATATTAATATCAGTTATAATGGACGTTTGACCGCTTGGCGAAAGATTCCAGCTCAGTCTTCAGACTTCAAACTTTCAGACATACCAGTTTCCAGTCCCAGATTTTGAGAGAACCAGTATACATTATTAATTAAATATCTTTGAACATTTTCGTGTTCATTTGTGTGTGAAAATTGCCGAAATTAAGATTCCGGTTTGTCGCCCCCCTCTGGCCTCACATGGAGTGGAAATATAGTACTTAATAATACTATTTTTTGATTTTGATGTCACTTTCTGTCTCAACAGACTTAAATTAATAGGAAACGACCTTTTAATCTGTCTAATACTGGACAAATTAGGAATTTGATTTTTCATCCTCTTCTGATTTTGCTTAGGGTGAATATGGGATACTATGGGACTGAATTTGTCAATTCTTGTATCACTTTTGGTTTCCTTGGACTTGAATTAATTACAAATGTCCTTTGAATCCAGAAACTGTTGCAGAAATTTAAATTCAAGACTCCACTCACCATCCCCGTCCCCCTCTTTTCTGCGGAAAAAGGAATATTTCTATACTGTCAAATTTTGTCGAGCTGGCATTTGTTATTAGGGAAGTGTTTTTCAGGGTGAAAAATATTTCCGTATCTAAAACACCGAGTTTTGGCCTATTTTTTCGTTGTTTTACGTGGACTGGTATATAAAACAAGGGTACTTGTGCATTGCACCGCAAACACTCAAGAAGTGAAGTTAGGTTAATTCTAATGAAAAATACCAAAAATGAAGAAAATATAATACTTTAGAATAAAATTTGGGTTATATATTTGCACATTAGAGGGGGGGTTAACCTAACCTAACCCCCACCCCACCCCTAATGTGCAAATATTTAGTCCAAATTATATAATTCCAAAGTATTATGTCACCCGCCACTTGCTTTCCACTGAGTGTTAACTAATTGTTTCTTAATACAGACTGATACAAATGTCTGTTCTGGAGTTTTAAACAGCGTAAGCTTGAGTGTTTGCGGTATAATACACAGGTACCAAAATAAGACCTTAAATTGTCAGTTAAAAGGCTTTGAAAGAGAGAATCATTCCTAAGTCGTTAGAAATTCATCTGGGCTGTGAAGCGTGATTAATTGCCTAAGGTTTCAGGGCATGGTAGTAAATACATCTCTTTTTCGAAACCTTTTTTCGCCACGATGAAAATGAAAAATTAAAACGGCCAAATATATAGCCCAAATTTGTTTCTAAACTATTATATATTCATCCTATTTTATTTTATTTCATTAACATTAACCAAACTTGACTTCTTCGAGGTGCCCGCATAATGCTCCAGTACCAAAAAATCCAACACAATGACCATTTATAGAATAGCTATTTAGGAGGGCTTAGGGTAAAGATCCTTATTTATTCCATTCTATGCATTGTATAATCTACCCCCCCCCCCCTTCCTTTTGCCTTCCTTTTGTATTATCATTTTAGTAGTTTTCTTTCTGTGATTTCCACTATTAAATTTCCGAAACTTAAACCGGACAACTTTACCCGTAATTCCGAAATTAAAATATATTGTAATTTAAAATTTCATACACTAAGCTTAAGCTTACAATATTATATTCAGTTCATCCCTGTTTGATTTTCAAAAATTAATAAACCCTCAAACTAATTAACTTCAGCTAGGAGCATTTGACCCCTCATTCAGTAAACTATATTCTTAATAGTTCATTTTCAAGTCCTGTAAATGCTCTATTTTCATTATTTTGCTAAAATGTTTATATGACTAAAAATTTACAATAAACAGGAAACATAACAAATTTAAAATCTTGAATATTTGAAGTTGTTTGTGCTAGTTAACTAAAGAACAAAAGCATTTTATCTAGTTCTACAAAAACGCATATAATACACCGGCATCTATAGATAATTGAAGAATTAGTTTCTCTTAATTTTCTTAACAATTTTTGAAGGGTTTTACTAATTGTGAAGTTCGTGAAGAGAAATCACTATTAGCCAACCCGGAAAACTAATCATTAGTCTTAACCTTGTATTATTGAAAGCTTTAAAAATCGTAATTATAGTTCGTATTATATCCTTTGTTGCCACGGTCACAGGTTTCCTGTGAAACTTAACAGGTTTTTTCCACCGAATGGTAGAAAGTCGCAGGTGTTTGTGCTAAAGATTCCTAATATGACCTAATATTCTGCTAAAAGTTGAATTTTGTTGAATTCACATTTTTGGATTATTTTTAGTGATTTTGAAATGACATCTATTAATCATAAATCTAAAGCTTCATTGCATTTTTCAGGCTCTTTTTGTGAAATTTGGAAGATTTCTTTTCGCGACAAAGAAAATGTTATGTTAAATGTGAATAGTCACCATTCCTGAATCAGTGTAATTCGAATATTTTTTCGCACCAGATTTTTTTTCTAAGGCATGTTATTCAACTTCTGGTAACTATGGGCCGCGGTTCGCTCTTTACTAGCTTCCAGCTACATAGTAACAATCGTATATGTATACGTAGAAAAAGAAAAATCAAAAGAAAGGGATTGATTAAACTCATGACCATTACAATGAGCATCAAACTGACCTATTTTGAAAATACATCGGGCTTGAGAATTTGACTTCACTTGTCTATGCCAGAGATAGTTCCGTTAGAAGATAATATTACACCCCCATAAAGTCCATTGGCACACAAAATTACAGCCATTTCTGGTTTGGATATTTATCACTTACTACGAATTGTTCCAACTTTCCATACTTTATCTATCTGAAATCTTCGTCACTTACTACGATTTGGTCGTACTTCCCATAGTTTAGCCATAGATTAATGGTTTGCTACACCCTGTATTGATTGGATATTTTGAGTTATGGACTCTTTCTAGAGCCATCCAAAATGGTCAGTGCAATATCTTTCTGTTAAATTTTCTTTGATCTATGCTATTAATCCGTAATAAAGCTGTGTTTAGACGGAAGGGTTATTCATCAATAATTGACTATTCGGCGATAAAAACGACCATTTTTACAAAAAATCGGCCGACTTTCCTCTAAAGAAAGTTCCTAGTCGCTCGTCGATTTTGAAGAAATCGGCCGATTGGAGATTAAAAATTTTAAATGTCAGATTACGTAATCAAAATTACTGACTTGGTCACCCTTGTTCAAGGGTACAAGCTTCTCTATAGCCCAGCAGATATTCATTACGAAAATAAAAAAAGAAGGATAAAATTTTGAAACATTTTGCTGTGAATTTCTCACTGCCACTTCCGAATATTTCATATTCTCTGCCAAAAATCGGCTGATTTCTTGTGGTCACGTTCGAAAGCGGTGGCGATGGAAAATGGTCGATTTTTCATGCAAAATCGGTCCGTCTAAACACGGCATTACTTCCGTTGACTACCGGTTTTTTCTTAATATATCTCTGACTTTCAAGCTACGATCTCGGCACTTTGAAAGCGGAATAAATTGGCAATGGAATACGTTATCCTTTGCGTGACACATAAATGTTCTTTTGGCTTTCCCTTAAACAAATACTAAAACGATAATATTAAAGTTTATGCATAGAACATCTGGGGGGACCCCCAATCCTACTATGCTGATAATTTTGTTCAGGCGTGGCTAGACCTTTGGGTAGTCGTACACCCCGCAACCGTTTTTAGTCCCTGTTCCTTTTAAGGTTCATTTTTGGGACTTAGCCTCTCTAACTATTGAAGAAAACTATTTAAATTTGAAGTTTTTACTGATACTGCCCAAAATCCGTAACAATCGCTAACCGTCACTTCACTGATAAAACCGTCATTTCATTGACAAAAACTGTCATTTTATCGACTAAAAGTATCATTTTATTAACGAACTCTGTCACAATCGCTAACCGTCACTTTATCGCCAAAAAACGTCATTTCATCGATAAAATCAGTCATTTCATTGACACAAATCAGTCACAATGGCGACAGTCATAACATCGACACGTCAACTCATCGACAGTCACAATCAATACCCGTCACAACGTTGACAGCCATAACATCGACACGTAATTTCATCTATAAATAAAACTGTCGATGAAATGACGTGTCGATATTATGGTTGTCGACGTTGAGACGGGTAGCGTTTGTGACTGCCGATGAACTGAGGTGTCGATGTTATGGCTGTCGAAGAGTTGACGTGTCGACGAAATAACGGATTTTCCTTGTCGACGAAATGACATTTAGTGCTTGTGACTGTTATACAAAATGGTAACACCCCCATTGGAATCAGGGAAAAACCCTAGTAGTAAATTTGTTTGATAGGCTATGTAGTTCTTGCTTAAAAAAAGGGAGGTTTTCAGGTCATACCGAATTGAAATTATAATTAAAATCCAAACAACGTTCAACTAAAATTACGAAGTTGAAATTAGAATTAAACAAATTAGAATGAAAATTAAGGGAATTGAAATTCGAATTAATAAATTTCAGATAAACTTAAAAGAAACGAAGCTAAATATGGTAATTTTAATTTTGATTCGATGTGACCCGAAATCACCCTTAAAAAATTGGAAATTAAATTAATCCACAGTTTAGTTTCAAAAACCCAGAGCAAAGTTTCACCTCCAAAAACTTTGGCATGAAGACGAAGAATCAACCCATATTTAATATGGCCTCCAGTCATTTCTAAGGCCACATTTTACCACACGGTCTTTAAGAAAAATCCTATGCGTCTGAATGTAAGGTGCAATTACACCTTAATTGCACCAAATCTCCTCTACCGGCCACGGAGCCTTAGGGAGAGATTTTGTTGATGTAGTTTTTTGTTTATGATTTTTCTTTGTTAAATAAAGAACTCACTTACTCAAAGAACTCACTCACTCACTTAAACGATACGGAAAACCGTACGGAGGTGATCACACCTTTTCCATGTGGATTGAACAACATTATTTTCAACTTTAAAACCACGTAGGTCATCGTAGGTAAAAATAGCCATTTCGTTGTTACAGCCTTTCAGACCTTGTCACACCCAAAGATCCTTAATAGCTAACGAAGATCTACGACTCCCATCTTTTTCGCAAAAATAATGGAATCTCTGAAGTGAAAATGACTCTCGATGATTGGTTCTTTACTTTTCGACTAAGGTAGGTAGCGGTATCGACATAAAATTTCGCTCTGTTGACATTCTCAATGACGATATATTTCTCCCATCTATTGAAACTGAACAAGCACTACATTTAATTTATTGTTAGCGTTAATGTCAAAGCTGGAAATAGCCGCAGAAGTCATGCAGGGAACAGACCACTAGGTAGCATGCCTCTCGGTTTTCTATGACATGACGTGTTTTCGGGCCAGATGCAGATCTTCCCAGGTTTAAATATCTTTGCTAGTAACGTTCTAGCGTTGCTACTTCGGAGTACCAAAAGTAAAATGTAGTAAAAAGGAGTGGAACCTGCTCTGAAAGTGGTCACAGGTTTTTGACAGATTTCACAGTTTAGGCACTTTTTTCACAGGTTTTAAAAATTCGTAGTGGCAAACCAAAGTAAACTGTAGTAAGAAGGCCTGAACACGCTCTGAAAGTGGTCACAGGTTTTTTGACAGATTTCACAGGATTTTGGCCCTTTTTTCACAGGTTTTGAAAATTCGTAGTGGCAACACTGGCGTATTCAAGAGATCCAGGATCAGACATGCCCTCTTGTCTTAATTAAAAACCATGTATGTTATCAATGGGAAACTTGAATAAGTTAAATCCGTATCAAATATTGAAATTGGGACATTCGGATGATAACTAAATTTTATTTTCCACCGTGGTGAATAAAATCGAAAAGAATGAAAGAATATAAAATGAAAGAACGATATAGAATGAAAAGCAATTCAAAATCGAAATTGTTTTGAAATGATTCTTAATAAAAACATAAAATTATAAAGCAAAGGAAATATAAATATTGCAATCATAAAAAGATAAAATAATGATTCCTATCATGACGTCATATGAAGTATTTATGTAGATGCAATGTGTGCCACATTTTAGTTTCAGGATGGTTTTCACTGGTGCCAGATAGACATCCACCACATGGCTAATATGGGAGTAAAGTTCATTTGATATATATATATATATATATATATATATATATATATATATATATATATATTAAACCAGATTCACAAAAAGTTTTATACTCTGAAAAAAACAAATCAAATCTAAATAAAAAATCTTTACTTCCACATGAAAAATTTCAGCCCAACACAAAAAAAATTCAGGCTTTTTCAAAAGCTAAAAAAAACATACACAAATAAAACCTTCCAAGTATAGACATTTTATTGCAAAAAAACAATTTTAACATTAATATATATACATATATATATATACATATATATACATATATATATATATATATATATATATATATATATATATATATATATATATATATATATATATATAATATATATATATATATATATATATATATGCATATATATATATATATATATATATATATATATATATATATATATATATATATATATATATATATATATATATATATATATATACATATATATTTATAATTTCTTATGAGTAGGTCACGCGCTGCATTTATAATTTTCATGAGTGGTTTAGCGTTCAATTTCACGTCTTTTGTTAGTTTTTTTGCTCGTTTGAATGTATAAGTTTTAAATATTTGGGTTTGATAAGTTTAGTTTTTATATAGGATGTATATCTTGCACGTGTGGTTTAACAATTGGTTTTTTCAATAAATTGTTATGAATTAGGGTTTTGAAGTTACTTGTTTACGACCTTTTTCTGGTCTAATTTTTACATGAATTAATTTTCGCTCTTATAACGGCTTAAGTTTTTGCATGTTTGGTTTTATATGTTTTAACTATGTAAGTTCTATGTAAGTTATATGTTCTATAGGTTTTAACTTCTGTAAGCGGAACTAAAGCTTTCTTTTGGGGCTTTAAAATTTTGATTATTGTTTTTTTAAGTTTAGTTGTGTATGCCGACCTTCAGCTCTTATTCAGAAAGCTCAAGTCTCTTATACACAGTTTTAATAAAACAAAGAATAAACGGTCCAATTTGTACTTGATATACGTAGTTCTTGAAGCAAAAACATAGATAGCTTTAATATCTATGTCTTAAATACTAAATTAATATGTAAATAGGAAAGAAAATATTATAGAAACAAATCAAAGATTAAAAACTATATTTTAAATACAAAAAAAATACAATTTAAAAAAGGACACAATACCCATCCATAACCAAAAGGGGGAGGGGGTTATTTGGTTAAGGCTTGTATTTGTTACAATTTTGTTTTAAATGGGAAGTTAGAGTTTTTTAAATTTAGATTTAAAGTTTTGACAGTATTTGAAGTTTTTGTGTATAGTGTTTAAATTGTGTTTTGCGTTTAAATTTCTGCACTAGGAAGGTTTCATTTGTGAAGATTAATTGTTGTTTCGAGCATTTGTGTATGGCTGGACTTTTTTTTATGAAATTTTATGTGGAAGAGAAGGTTATGTATTTATATTTAATTATTTTTGTTGACAGAGTATAATCCGGTTTTTATTTATTTAATTGGGAGTTGAGGATTGTGTTTTTATTTCAAGCTATTTTATCTTTCGTTGGCGGTGGAGTTGATTCATTAAATATTATATTTGGAGTCTTAGTTTTCTTCGGAAGTATTTTCCCTTGGGGAATATTCATACGATGCTAGTGGGAGAATATTAGGGAGTCAGGTTTGTATATAGGGGTGCTAGTGGGTGGATGGGGCTGGCTTTGCATAAATTTAACGCGGTGGCCTTGTTTTCACAAATCTCAGGGCATATCTAGCAGCGTATTAATAGATCCAGGATTAGATATGCCCTCTTGTCTTAATTAAAAACCGTATATGTTATCAATGGGAAACTTGAATAAGTGAAAGCCGTATCAAATATTGAATTTGTGACATTTGTGTGATATTTAAATCTTATTTTCCACCGTGGCTAATACAATCGATAAGAATACAGAATGAAAGAATAGAAAATAAAAGAGCGATATAGAATGAAAAGAAATTCAAAATTAAAGTTATTTTGAAATGATAGTTAATAAAGAAATAAAATTAAAAAGCAAACGAAATATAAATATTGCAATCACAAAAGATGAAATAATGATTCCTATCATGACGTCATTATGAATAATGATATGACGTCATAAGAAGTATTTATGTAGATGCAGTATGTGCCATATTTTAGTTTCAGGATGGCTTTTCACTGGTGAAGTGTCAGATAGTGTTCCCGTAGAAGTGGATTTGAGGATTCAAAATACAGGGAACAAAGCATGGATTTCAGGTAAGGAAATGTTTATGCTATTTTCAAAGAAACTTTATTGAGTAGATTGGCACAACCTTTTCAGGGAATCTGACTGATACTTAGGGGAAATCTCTTTGTTGGTATGTATTAATATCTGGTGTTACAGAAATATACTTGGTAAAAATAAAATTTTTTTAATTTATTTTCAGATTGAATAGTTGGGGCCCACATTTTTAAGATTCTTGTTTCAGGTTTTTCATTGATTCCTAACGTTTTTGTTATTTGGGTCAAATAATAGCGTGCATCATATTCTTAGGAATGACGGTTCAAACTAGTAATTTAATTTTGTTTAATATAACAAATAAATATGCCCCTCATAAAGGTATTTGATGTGTTGGGAAGGTTTTCGTGCGTTGCATTGAAGTTTTTGCTTCTGAAATAAAAAGAAATTGTTCTTACTTTTAGGATCATTATTTTGTGCTGGAGGCACGAATAGCGCATATAAGGATATGAAGTCATAATATTTGGGGATTTACTTCGTTTTCTTTTTAGATCTAAAATTTTCTAATTAGGTTTCTGAATTTAATTTTAGTATAGCTTTTATTAATTTATGTAGACATAGTTGGGAAATTATGTGAGATTTATCTTTATAATTGTGGTCCAAGATGTGTTTGTTGATATGAGTTCCTCTGGCATGACTTTACATTTTCTTTGAAAAAAAACTATGGTTTTTTTTTCAGTTTTCTTACTTTTTCTACACCAATAAGCACTTTTTTCAAATTTCTGTTGGTAGTTAGGTATCTAGAGTAATTTTTTTTTTGGGGTGGGGGGTAGAATTTGTATGTATTGGCTTTAGTCACTTGTGTTGGATTGAACTCTACGTATCAAAATAAAGTTTTATGTAAGGGTGTTATGTCTTATGCTAATATTTATTTTATAGTATATTTAATGTGTTAATTTTTTCTTATTTTAACGTCTTAGGTTTAGTGTTAGAATTAAAATATATATATGTATACATATATATATATATATATATATATATATATATATATATATATATATATATATATATATATATATATATATATATATATATATATATATATATATATATATATATATATATATATATATATATATATATATATATTTTTTTTTTTTTTTTTTTTTTTTTTTTATATATATATATATATGTGTTTTGTAATGTTTTATGTAAGGGTGTTATATCTTATGCTAATATTTATTTTATAGTATATTTAATGTATTAATTTTCTCTTATTTTAACGTCTTAGGTTTAGTGTTAGAATTAAATATGGATCGTTGGGTTAATAATTTGGAATGTTGTTCTTCTAGTCTATAATTAATTAAAAAAACTCTTTCCACAAAATAAGTTTTTCAAAGAAAAGTAAAGAACTCCATTAAACAAAAATGAGCAAAAATAAAATCAAATAATCTACCAAGCGTGAAACTACCACAAATCAGCATCGATAAATAAATGAAACCCAATACGAACAGAAATTACAATAAATAACCAAGTCAAACTCAAAACGAGCAGAAATTAACATAAGTTGGGCTAAAAACCCCTATGCCTTCCCAAGGCAAGAACAAAATTTGCACTTTACTGAAAAAAAATAAATGTTTTTACTTTTATAACTTTAATAAATCAAATAATATTAACATTTTGATTACTAAATATCAGTATATGTAAATTAAACTGACAATGTACTTTCATTTGTATTTTTTTAGTAAAGCGTAAATTATGTCCTGGCCTTTGGAAGACATAGGGGTGTTGCGCCCCACTTATGTCAATTTCTGCTCGTTTTGAGTTTGAATCGGTTAATTATCGTAATTTATGTTTGTTTTGGGTTTCATTTATTTATCAATGCTGATTTGTGGTAGTTTCACGCTTGGTAGATTATTTGATTGTCTTTTTGCTCATTTTTTTTTTAATGGAGTTCTTTACTTTTCTTTGAAAAACTTGTTTTGTGGAAAAAGTTTTTTTAATTAATTTCTGTTCGTTTTATATTGACATAGTCTTTTCAGGGAAAAAGAAAATAATACTTTAAATCTTTTCGTTTTTTAAGACTTTATAGTTTGGCCTGCTATTTGTATGCCGAAGAAAAATTTTCAGCAATTTTTAACAGCACACACCCTTTTAATTATAAATCATATACAGCAACTTTCTATATAAATCTTAAATGCCCCCAGGGCATAACTTACAACCCTTGCACTGAGGGCTCTGAGGGGTTTATCATCCTAAAAGAGCTAATTTCCAGAACTTTCAACTACGTTGAGCAAAATGGATATCTCAAAATTTTGATTAGATGTGTTTGGGAAAATGGAGGGCGTGAGGGGTGTTAGTCGCTATCCAATCACTTTCAACTATTAAAAAAGGCACTAGCCCTTTCAATTTCCAATTGAATTTAGCCATTTTGAAGTTTCTACGACAACGCTTTCAATAAAACATTTATATGCCCCCAGGGCATAACTTACAACCCCTGCCCTGAGGGCTGTGGGGGAGGGGTTGTCATCCTTAAAGATCTAATTTCCAAAACTTTAACTACGTTGAATAAAATGGCTATCTAAAAATTTTGATTAGATGTGTTTTGGGAAACGGTGGGCGAGAGAGGGGGGTTAGTTGACCTCAAATCACTTTTGACTATTAAAAAGGGTACTAGACCTTTGAATTTCAAATCGAATGACCCCTTTTTCAAGTTTTTACGACAAAGATTTCAATACAAACCTTATATGCCCCCAGGACATAACTTGTAATCCTTGCCCTGAGGGTTGTGGGTGAGTGTCCTCCTCAAAAATATGTTTTCTATCTGGAAATCAACTACCCTGAAGAAAATGGCTATCTAAAAATTTTTATTGGATGTGTTTGGGGGAAGGATGGGTGTGGGGGTGGGGCTAGTTGCCCTCCAATCGCTTTCGACTATTAAAAAGGGTACTAAAGCTTTGAATTTCCAATCGAATGAGCATGTTCTGAAGTTTCTACGACAACGTCTTCTATAAAAACCGTATATAACCCCAGGGCATAACACAAAACCCTTGCCCTGAGGGTTTCGGGGGAGTGTCCTCCTCAAAAACATATTTTCTATCTGGAAATCAACTACGCTGAACGAAATGGCTATCTAAAAATTTTGATTGGATGGGTTTGGGGGAATGATGGGTGTGGGGGGGGGCGAGTTGCCCTCCAATCGCTTTCGACTATTAAAAAGGATACTAACGCTTTGAATTTCCAATCGAATGAGCCTGTTCGGAAGTTTCTACAACAACGCCTTCTATACAAACCTTATATACCCCCAGGGCATTACACAAAATCCCTGCCTTGAGGGTTGTTTGGGGGTGTCATGCTCAAAACCATATGTTCTATCTGGAAATCAAGTACGCTGAAAAAAATGGCTCTTACGAATATTTTAGTGGGGGGGTTTGGAGGAATAATGGGCGGGGGGGGGGGGGCGCTAGGTGCCCTCTAATTACTTTTGACTATTAAAAGGGTACTAGCCCTTTGAATTTCCAATCAAATGAGCCTGTTTTGAAGTTTTTACGACATATAGGATGTATATCTTGCACGTGTGGTTTAACAATTGGTGTTTTCAGTAAATTGTTATGAATTAGGGTTTTGAAGTTTCTTATTTATGATCTTTTCTGGTCTAATTTTTACATGAATGAATTTTCGCTCTTGTAACGGCTTAAGTTTTTGTATGTTTGGTTCTATAGATTTTAACTTCTGTAAGCGGAACTAAAGTTTTCTTTTGGGGCTTTAAAATTTTGATTATTGTTTTTTTTAAGTTTAGTTGTGTATGCCAACCTTCAGCTGTTATTCAGAAAGCTCAAGTCTCTTATACACAGTTTTAAGAAACAAAGGAAAAACGGTCCAATTTGTTCTTGATATACGTAGTCTAGAAGCAAAAACATAGATAGCTTTAATATCTATGTCTTAAATACTAAATTAATATGTAAATAGGAAAGAATATATTATAAAATCAAATCAAAGATTAAAAACTATATTTTAAATACAACTAAAATACAATTTAAAAAAAGGACACAATACCCATGCATAACCAAAAGTTCTATAGCACAAAAAGTCGCAAATTTTTAAATTGGGACATTTGAATTGCATTTACATTTTATTTTTCACAGTGGTTATTAAAAATGTAATTTTTTATATTATTTTTTTTTCAATTTGGTTATAGATGTAAAGCCAATGGGGGACGGGGCATAAGAAATCATTGACATTTCCGTGTGTAAGACTTGTGTATTTTGGAAGAACTTTTTAAATGGATTTTTTTTTTATGGTTTCTGGCTTTCAATTTTTTTTGGGGGGGATGGGGCGTTGGGGGATTGGTAGGGGGGTTGAAAGGCTTCTTAGATGCCGTTTACCTTTTTAGTGTTTGATTTTCAATTTTTTTTGGTAGTTTGGATGTTTTTTAGATACGTTTTATTAATACTAATATATTATCTTTAAGTTATTTTTTGGGTACTTTTTATATGAAGATTTCAATTTGTTTTCTTTTTTGTGTTTTACTATTGTACACGGGACAGAAGTTTTCGTCTTTGGCTTTAAATTTCGCCCATGGCATTTTTGGATCGAACATTTCTCTTTGTATGATTCTAGTCTTTTAATGTTATTTTAGCTGTTTTCTCTCGCGTTTCAGTTAAAGCGTAAGGGGTCAAAGTGTTGTATTGTATTGGGTTTTTAAAGTTAGGTTTCATGTTTTTGTGCGTGAGCCTCGAGTTTATACATGATGTTTTAAATATTGTGTGTGGGTTTATGGTTTCACATTAAGGTTCGTCTTTAATATCTAGCATTTATCGTTTGCGTTTTTTTAAAAAAAATTCTTTTTTTTTGTGAAAGTGATCATGTGTTATATTTGTAGTTGTATATATTTAAAACTATATAGTTATATAATTTTTGTATTTATATTTAAAGTTTTGGTACTTTTTGAAGTTTTATAGGGTTTAAGTGTTGTAGGGTTTTATAGGGTTTTTGAAGTCTTATAGGGTTTAAATTGTGTGTTTTTTATTTAACTTTCGGTATTAGGAGGTTTTCAATTTTGCGCGTTGGTTTTAAGAACTTGTATTAGGATTAATTTTTTTCTGAGGTTGGCTTAGATTTTTTATGTCTAGCTAATTTTTTTTCCTTTAGATTTATTTTTGTTTTTGTTTGCAGGGTATAACATGTTCGTTTGTCGGGTTTTAGTTTCTTTGATTGAGGCTTAGAGATTAGGGTTTAGTATTTGAAGTTTTAGTCCTTTTTCGTAGGGTAGAGACAATTTTGAGTAAGATGTTCGCCGAAAAATAATTCTTTTTTTGTCACGGAGGGCTAAAAACGGCGGCAGAAAGAAAAAAGGCAAATAACATAAACAGGGTTTGTGTTTTTTTTTTGTATTTGGTTAAAGCTGCATTTGTCACATTTTGTTTTATATGGGAAATTAAGGTTTTTTTTAACTTGGATTTTAAGTTTTGTCAGTGTTTAAAGTTTTTGTTTATAATGTTTAAATTGCGTTTTGTATTTAAATTTTTATGCTTGGGAGATTTTATTTGCGCATGTTTGTTTTGAGCTTTTGTGTAGGGCTGAGCTTTTTTTGTGCTGGGTTGAAATTTTTCTGTGGAAGTAAAGGTTTTTTTATTTAGATTTAAATTTTTTGTTGTCAGAGTATAAAATTTCTTGTCAATCTGGTTTTAATTTCATTGATTGGGTTTTGGGGATTAAGTTTTCATATTTTTGGTTTTGTTCTTTTTTGTTTGGCGATGGAGGTGAGTAAGTAAACAATCAAACACTTCTTGGTAACGAACGTTAGGTATGGAGTGACCAGGCTCAACAGTAAACGAATAAAAAACGGAATACCACTAGATACAGTAGGCTAGATATATCAAAAGAATCGGATTTTTATGCTGATTTCAAATATATAAGTTTCACCAAATTTAGTCTTACCCATATAAAGTTACGAGCCTGAAAAATGTGTTTTATTTTCAAAAAAAGGGGGAAACGCTCCCTAGAAGTGGTAGAATCTTAATGAAAATCACACCATCAGATTAAGTGTATCAGAAAACCCTACTGTAGGGGTTTCAAGCTCCTATCTGCAAAAATGTTGAATTTTGTATTTTTTTGCCAGAAGAAAGATCACAAATGCGTGTTTATTTGTTTGTTTTTTCCCTGGGGTGATTGTATCGATCCAGTGGTCCTAAAATATCGTGGGCCCATTCGAACGGAAATTAAATGTTCTAGTGCTCTTTTTACCAAAAAAATTGGCCAACAAAATTGGAGGGCAACTATGCCCCCTCCCACGCTCATTTTTTTCTTGAAGTCACCTGATAAAAATTTTGAGATAGCCATTTTGTTCAGCATAGTCGAAAATTTAATAAACATGTCTTTGAGGATGAATTCATCCCCCACAGTCCCCGGGGGAAGGGCTGCAAGTTATGAGCTTTGCCCATTGTTTACATATAGTATTGATTATTTTGAAGAATATAGTCGTTTTCAGGAGAGATTTTTCTGGTGAGGGGGAGGAGGGGTTCGGAGAAGGTGTTACGTGTGAGGATCTTTCCTTGAAAGATATTTTCATGGGAGAAGGGACATTTCTATGAAGGGGGCACCAGATTTCCCAGCATTATTTAAAAAACGATCAGAAGTTAAATAAAAAAAACAAGTTAAGCATATGACTAATATTTAATATTTTCTTTTTCAGATCCCCATTTGATTCAACACGGAGGAAAAAAACTTAAGGATCATATAAATAAGTTATATTTTATTTAAAAAGAAACGCTTTCAAGCATATGACCAATATTTAATATTTTTCTTTTTCAGGTTCCCCTTTGATTCAACAGAAGAATACTTAAGGATCGTGTGAGTAAGTTATATATTATTTTATAAAAATATTCTTAAACATATGACTAATATTTAATATTTTCCTTTTTCAGGTTCCCTTTTGATTCAACATGGAAGAAGAAAACTTAAGGATCATGCAAGATAGTTATATATTATTTGAAAAAAACGTTCTTAAGCATATGACTAATATTTAATATTTGAATTTTTTAGGTTCTTTTTTGATTCATTATGAAAGCTTAAGGATCATGTAAGTAAGTTATATATTATTTTAAAAAAATGTTCTTGAGCATATGACAAATATTTAATATTTTTCTTTTTCAGGTTTTCTTTTGATTCAACATGGAAGCTTAAGGATCATGTAAGTAAGTTATAAATTCTTTTATAAGAATGTTCTTAAATATATGACTAATATTTAATATTTTTCTTTTTCAGGTTCCCTTTTGATTAAAAGTGGAAGAAGAAAGCTTAAGGATCATTTAAGTAAGTTATATATCATTTTAAAAAATTGTTCTTAAGCATGTGACTAGTATTTAATATTTTTTCTTTTTCAGGTTCCCTTTTGATTGAACATGGAAGAAGAAAGCTCAAGGATCATGTAAGTAAGTTATATATTATTTTTAAAAAATATTCTTAAACATATGACTAATATTAAAAAATTTTCTTTTTCAGGTTCCCTTTTCATTCAACATGGAAGAAGGAAGCTTAAGGATCACGCAAGAAAGTTACATATTATTTTAAAAAATGTTGTTAAGCATATACGTAAATAATATTTAATATTTTTTTTTCAGCTTCCCTTATGATTCAACATGGAAGAAGAAAACTTTATGATCATGTAAGTAAGTTATATATTATTTTTAAAAAATGTTCTCAAGAACATAACTAATATTTAATATTTTTCTTCTTCAGGTTCCCTTTTGATTCAACATAGAGAAAAAAAGCTTAAGGATTATGTAAGGAAGTTATATATTACTTTAAAACATGTTCTTAGGCATATGACATGCTTAAGGATCGTGTAAGTAAGTTATATACTATTTAAAAAAAATGTTCTTAAGCGGATGACTAATATTTAATATTTTTCTTTTTCAGGTTCCCTTTGATTCAACATGGAAGAAGAAAGCTTAAGGATCATGTAAGTAAGTTATATATTATCTTTAAAAAATATTTTTAAGCATATGACTAATATTTAAAGTTTTTCTTTTTCAGGTTTCTTTTTGATTCAACATGAAAGAAGAAAGCTTAATGACCATGTAACTAAGTTATGTATTATTTAAAAAAGATTATCCAAAGTATATGACTAATATTTAATATTTTTCTTTTTCAGGTTCTCTTTTGATTCAACATGGAAGAAGAAAGCTAAAGGATCATGTAAGTAATTTATATAATATTTTAAAAAATTTCTTAAGCAGATGACTAATATTTAATATTTTATTTTTTTAGGATCCCTATTGATTCAACATGGAAGAAAAAAACTTAAGGATCTTATAAGTAAATTATATATTATTTTAAAAAAATATTTTTAAGCATATGACTAATATTTAAAATTTGTCTTTTTCACGTTCCCTTTTATCTTCAACATAAAAGAAGAAAGCTTAAGGATCATGCAAGTAAGATATATATTATTAAACAAAAGATGTTTTAAGCATATTAACAATATATAATATTTTCTTTTTCAGGTTCCCTTTTGATTCAACATGGAGAACAAAGCTTAATGATCATGCAAGTAAGTTATAAACTATTTAAAAAAATTTATCTCAAGCTTATGACTAATATCTTATGTTTTTCTTTTTCAGGTTTCCTTTTGATTCAACATGGAAGAAGAAAACTTAAGGATCATTCAAGTAAGTTATATATTATTTAAAAAAAGATGTTTTTAAGCATTTGAATAATATTTAATATTTGTCTTTTTCAGGTTCCCTTTTGATTCAATATGGAAGAAGAAAGCTTAAGGATCCTGTAAGTAAGTTATATATTATTTTTAAAAAGTTTTCTCAAGCATATGACTAATATTAAAATAATTTCTCTTTCAGGTTTCCTTTTAGTTCAACATGGAAGGAGAAACTTTAAGGATTATGTAAGTATGTTATATATTATTTTGCAAAATGTTCTTAAGCATGTGACTAATTTAATATTTTTCTTTTTCGGGTTCGCTTTTGATTCAACATGAAAGAAAAAAGCTTAATGATCATATAAGTAAGTTATATGTGATTAAAAAAATGTTCTCAAGCACATGACTAAAATTTAATATTTTTACTTTTCAGGTTCCCTTTTGATTCAACATGGATGAAGAAAGCTTAAGCATCATGCAGGTAAGTTACATAATATTTTTAAAAAATGTTCTTAAGCATATGACTAATATTTAATATTATTCTTTTTCAGGTTCCCTTTTGACTCAATATGGAAGAAGAAAGGTTAAGGATCGCGCAAGTAAGTTATATATTATTTAAAAAATGTTCTTGAGCATATGACTAATATTTAATATTTTTCTTTTCGAGGTTTTCTTTTGATTCAATATGGAAGCTTAAGCATCATGTAAGTAAGTTATATATTATTTTATAAAAATATTCCGAAACATATGACTAATATTTAATATTTGTCTTTTTCAGATTCCCTTTTGATTCAACATAGAGGAAAAAAGCTTAAGGATTATGTAAGGAAGTTATATATTATTCTAAAACATGTTCTTAAGGATATGACTAATATTTAATATTATATTTTTTTCAGGCTTGCTTTTTATTCAACATGGAAGAAGAAAGCTTAATGATCATGTAATTAACTTCTATATTATTTGAAAAAATTCTCTTAAGCATATGACTAACATTTGATATTTTTCATATTCAGGTTCCCTTTTGATTCAACAAGGAAGAAGAAAGCTTAAGGATCATGTACTTAGTTTTACATTATTTTAGAAAACTGTTCTTAAGCATATGAATGATCTTTAATATTTTTCTTTTTCAGACTCCCTTTTGATTCAACATAGAAGAAAAGAGCTTAAGGATCATGTAAGTAAGTTGTATATTATTCTAAAAATATGTTCTTAAGAATATGACTAATATTTAATATTTTTCTTTTTCAGGTTTCCTTTTGATTCAACATGGAAGCTTAAGGATCATGTAAGTAAGTTAAGTATTATTTTATAAGAATGCTCTTAAGTGGATGACTAATATTTAATATTTTTTTTCAGGGTCCCTTTTGATTCAGCATGGAAGAAGAAAACTTAAGGATCATGTAAGTAAGTTATATATTATCTTTAAAAAATGTTTGATTTTATTTTTTTTCAGTTAGTTAATATTTAATTTTTTCAGGTTCGCTTTTGATTCAACATGGAAGAAGAAAGCTTAAGAATCATATAAGTAAGATAAAGATTTTTTGAAAAAAGGTTCTTAAGCATATGACTAATATTTGATATATTTACTTTCAGGTTCCCTTTTGATTCAACATGGAAGACGAAAGCTTAACGATCATGTAAAAAGTTAAATATTATTTATTAAATGGTTCTTTAGCATATGATTAATATTCTAAAATTTTTCTTTTTTCAGGTTTCCTTTGATATAAGATTGAAGAAAAAAGCTTAAGGATCATGTAAGTAAGTTATAAATTATTTTAAAATAATTTAATTAAGTATACGACTAATATATAATATTTTATTTTTTCAGGTTCCCTTTTGATTCAACACGGAAGAAGAAAGCTGAAGGATCATGTAAGAAAGTTATATATTATTTTAAAAAAATGTTCTTAAGCATATGACTAACATTTAATATTTTTCTTTTTCATGTTCATTTTTGATTCAATATGGAAGCATAAGGATCATGTAAATAAGTTATATATTATTTGAAAAAAATGTTCTTAAGCATAAGACTAATATTTAATATTTTTCTTTTTCAGGTTTCCTTTTGATTCAACATGGAAGCTTAAGGATCATGTAAGTTATATATTATATTATAAGAATGCTCTTAAGCGGATGACTAATATTTAATATTTTTTTTTCAGGTTCACTTTTGATTCAACATGGAACAACAAAGCTTAAGGATCATGTAAGTAAGTTATATAGTATCTTTAAAAATGTTCTTAAGCATATGACAAATATTTAAAATTTTTCTTTTTCAGGTTCCTTTTTGATTTATGGAACAAGAAAGCTAAAGGATCATGCAAGTAAGTTATATATTATTAAAAAAATGTTTTTAAGCATATGACTAAAATTTAATATTTTTACTTTTCAGGTTCCTTTTTGATTCACTATGGAAGAAAAAAGCTTAATGACCATGTAAGTAAGTTATATATTATTTAAAAAATTATCTCAAGCATATGACTTATATTTAATATTTTTCTTTTTCAGCTTCCCTTCTGATTCAACATGAAAGAAGAAATATAAAGGACCATGTAAGTAAGTTATATATTATTCAAAAAAAATTTTTAAGCAGATAACTAATATTTAATATTTTTCTTTTTCAGGTTCCCTTTTGATTCAACATGGAAGAAGAAAACTTAAGGATCTTGTAATTAAATTATATATTATTTTTAAAAAACATTTTTAAGCATATGACTAATACATAAATTTTTCATTTTCAGGTTCCCTTTTGCTTAAACATGGAAGAAGAAACCTTAAGGATCATGCAAATAAGCTATATATTATAAAAAAAAGCATGTTTTTAAGCATATGAATAATATTTAATATTTTTATTTTTCAGGCTCCCTTTTGATTCAACATGGAAGAAGAAAGCTTAATGATCATGTAAGTAAGTTATATATTATTTAAAAAAAGTTCTTAAGCATATGACTAACATTTGATATTTTTCATATTCAGGTTCCCTTTTGATTCAACATGGAAGAAGAAAGCTTAAGGATCATGTAATTAGTTTTACTTTATTTTAGAAAACTGTTCTTAAGCATATGACTGATCTTTAATATTTTTCTTTTTCAGACTCCCTTTTGGTCCAACATAGAAGGAAAGAGCTTAAGGATCATGTAAGTAAGTTGTATATTATTTTATAAGAATGCTCTTAAGCGGATGACTAATATTTAAATTTTTTTTTTTAGGTTCCCTTTTTTATTCAACATTGAAGAAGAAAGCTTAAGGATCATGTAAGTAAGTTATATATTATCTTCTAAAAATGTTTAATTTTTATTTTTTCAGTTACTAAATATTTAATTTTTTCAGGTTCGCTTTTGATTCAACATGGAAGAAGAAAGCTTAAGGATCATATAAGTAAGTTATAGATTTTTTGAAAAAAGTTCTTAAGCATACGAATAATATTTGATATTTTCATATTCAGGTTCCCTTTTGATTTAACATGGAAGAAGAAAGCTTAAGGATCATGTAAAAAGTTAAAAATTATTTATTAAATGGTTCTTTAGCAAATGACTATTATTCTAAAATGTTTCTTTTGTCAGGTTTCCTTTGATATAACATAGAAGAAAAAAGCTTAAGGATCATGTAAGTAAGTTATAAATTATTATAAAAGATGCAATTAAGTATATGACTAATATTTAATATTTTATTTTTCAGGTTCCCTTTTGATTCAACACGGAAGAAGAAAGCTGAAGGATCATGAAAGAAAGTTATATATTATTTTTTAAAAATGTTCTTAAGCATATGACTAACATTTAATATTTTTTCTTTTTTGAGTTCCCTTTTGATTCAATATGGAAGCATAAGGATAATGTAAGTAAGTTATATATTATTTGAAAAAAAAATTTTTAAGCATATGACTAATATTTAATATTTTTTTTTCAGGTTTCCTTTTGATTCAACATGGAAGCTTAAGGATCATGTAAGTTATATATTATTTTATAAGAATTCTCGTAAGCGGATGACTAATATTTAATATATTTTTTCAGGTTCCCTTTAGATTCAACATGGAAGAATAAAGCTTAAGGATCATGTAAATAAGTTATATATTATCTTTAAAATTGTTTTTAAGCATATGACAAATATTTAAAATTTTTCTTTTTCAGAATTTCTTTTGATTCAACATGGAAAAAGAAAGCTTATGGATCATGTAAAAAGTTAAAAATTATTTATTAAATGGTTCTATAGCATATGACTATTATTCTAAAATGTTTCTTTTTTCAGGTTTCCTTTGATATAACATAGAAGAAAAAAGCTTAAGGATCATGCAAGTAAGTTATAAATTATTTTAAAAGATGTAATTAAGTATATGACTAATATTTAATTTTCTATTTTTCAGGTTCCCTTTTGATTCAACACGGAAGAAGAAAGCTGAAGGATCACGTAAGAAAGTTATATATTATTTAAAAACAAATGTTCTTAAGCATATGACTAACATTTAATATTTTTTTCTTTTTTGAGTTCCCTTTTGATTCAATATGCTTATGACTATATATGACTAATATGTTTGAGAACTTTTTTTTCAAAAAGTCTCTAACTTACTTATATGATCTTTAAGCTTTCTTTTACCATGTCGAATCAAAAGTGAACCTGAAAAAAATGAATATTAAATATTAATGATATTCTTAAGAACATCTTTTTAGAATAATATACAACTTACTTACATGATCCTTAAGCTCTTTTCTTCTATGTTAAATCAAAAGGGGAGTCTGAAAGATAAAAATATTAAATATTAGTCATATGCTTAAGAACAGTTTTCTAAAATAATGTAAAACTAATTACATGATCCTTAAACTTTCTTCTTCCATGTTGAATGAAAAGGGAACCTGGATATGAAAAATACCAAATGTAGCCATATGCTTAAGAACTTTTTTTCAAATATTATATACCTTACTTATATGATCATTAAGCTTTCTTCTTCCATGTTGAATAAAAAGCGAGCCTAAAAAAAAATAAAATATTAAATATTAGTCATATCTTTAAGAACATCTTTTTAGAATAATATATAACTTACTTACATAATCCTTAAGCTTTTTTCTTCTATGTTGAATCAAAAGAGAACCTGAAAAATATTAAATATTAGCCATATGTTTCAGAATATTTTTATACAATAATATATAATTTACTTACATGATCCTTAGGCTTCCATATTGAATCGAACAGGGAACCTGAAAAAGAATAATATTAAATATTAGTCATATGCTTAAGAACATTTTTAAAAAAATATGTAACTTACTTGCATGATCATTAAGATTTCTTCTTCCATGTTGAATCAAAAGGGAACCTGAAAAGTAAAAATATTAAATTTTAGTCATATGCTTACACTCCAATCATTTTCGACTATTACTAAGGGCACTAGACCTCTAATTTCCAATCGAATGAGCCTGTTTTGAAGTTTCTACGACAAAGCCTTCTATAAAATCCTTAGGTACCCCCAGGGCATAGCTTAAAACCCTTGCCCCGAGGGTTGTAGGGGGAGTATCCTCCTCAAAATTAAATTTTCTATCTGGAAATCAACTGCGCGGAACAAAATGGCTATCTAAAAATTTGGTTTGGATGTGTTTGGGGGAATGGTGGGCGGGGGGTCTAGTTGCCTTCAATCATTTTCAACTATTAAAAAGGGCACTAGAACTCTCAATTTCCATTCGAATGAGCCCCCTTTGAAGCTTCTACGATGACCCCTTCCATATGAAGTGCCTCTGGGAAAAAAAAATAAATACTAAAACATTGGAGCCGTATGGCCTTTACTATAGACAACGCTACAGCGTTGCCTCTGATATACAACTTATTTGCATGATCTTTAAGCTCTCTTCTTCCATGTTGAAGCAAAATGGAACCAGAAAAAGGAAAATTTTAAATATTAGTCATATGCTTAAGAATAATTTTCAAAAATAATATATAACTTACTTACGTGATCCATAAGCTTTCTTCTTCCATGTTGAATCAAAAGAAATCCTGAAAAAGAAAAATATTAAATATTAGTCGTCTGCTTAAAAACATTTTTTTAAATAATATATAACTTACTTACATTATCATTAAGCTTTCTTCCTCCATGTTGAATCAAAAGGGAACCTGAAAAAGAAAAATATTAAATATTATTCAAATGCTTAAAAACATCTTTTTTTATGGCAATTCAGAAACTAACCTCCGATTGGTCACAGTGCGTGTAGTGGGGGGAGTAGCGTGCCATCTGTGCATTCACGCACTCAGCAGGTCAGTCGGCATCAAGCCGTAGTCGAGTGAACATCGTACCTGCGCTAGTTTAGTTATTGTGGTAGTTTGAAATGTGTGCTGCAATAGAAAATCCCGCCAAATGTGAAGTGCGTGCTGTTATAAGTTTTTTTTACAGCCAAAGGATACTCTACAGCAGCTATTCATCGTGAGCTTTGTGCCGTGTACGGACCAAAAGTTATGAGTGAAGGAGTTGTCCGTGAATGGGTACGTTTATTTAAAAGTGGACGAGAAAACGTTCATGATGAAGAGAGGAGTGGTAGACCATCCTTGGTGACTGACGAACTCGTTCAGACAGTTGATACAAAAGTTCGTGAAAATCGACGTTTCACAATGGCGGAGTTGTCTACTGATTTTCCACAGATTTCTAAGACTCTTTTGTACGAGATAGTGACAGCAAGATTGGGTTATCGTAAGTTCTGTGCACGATGGGTGCCCAAAATTCTTACCGACCACCACAAAACTCAAAGAATGGCCTCTGCATTAGACTTTCTGTCACGTTATGAGGACGAAGGAGAACCATTGTTAAACAGAATCGTGACCGGTGACGAAACCTGGATTACGTACGTGAACCCCGAGACAAAAGAACAGTCAAAGATGTGGGCACATTTAGATTCGCCTACCAAACCAAAAAAAGCCCGGCAAGATTTTTCTGCCAGAAAACTGATGGCAACGGTGTTTTGGGATGCCAAAGGGGTGTTGTTGGTTGAATTCATGGAACGTGGGACGACCATTAATCAAGACGTGTACTGTGAAACACTAAAAACATTACGACGGGCTATACAGAACAAACGCCGTGGTATGCTGACTTCTGGTATCGTTTTTTTTCCACGATAACGCCCGTCCTCACTCTGCTCGCAGAACAACAGCCCTTCTTGAGTCCTTCAAGTGGGACGTTTTCAACCATCCACCATACAACCCAGATCTGGCGCCAAGCGATTATCACCTCTTCATGCATATGAAGAAATGTCTCGGGTCCCACCGGTTTGATGACGACGAAGAGCTCAAAGATGCGGTCACAGGCTGGCTCAAGGCACAAGCGGGTGATTTTTATGCAGAAGCAATTTCAAAGCTTGTGAAGAGATACGATAAGTTCCTCAATCGTTATGGAGACTATGTCAAAAAATAGTGCAAAGATGTAGTTGTAAGATGTTAAGGATCACGTAAGTAAGTTATATATTATTTTTACAAATTATTCTTAAGCACATGACTAACATTTAATATTTTTCTTTTTCGAGTTCCCTTTTGATTCAATATGGAAGCATAAGGATCATGTAAGTAAGTTATATATATTATTTGACAAAAATATTCTTAAGCATATGACTAATATTTAATATTTTTTTTCAGGTTTCCTTTTGATTCAACATGGAAGCTTAAGGATCATGTAAGTAAGTTATATATTATTTTATAAGAATGTTCTTAAGCATATGACTAATATTTAATTTTTTTTTTCAGGTTCCCTTTTGATTCAACATGGAAGAAGAAAGCTTAAGGATCATGAAAGTAAGTTATATATTATCTTTAAAAAATATTTTTAAACATAAGACAAATATTTAAAATTTTTCTTTTTCATGTTCCTTTTTGATTCAACATGGAAGAAGAAAGCTAAAGGATCATGCAAGTAAGTTATATATTATTTAAAAAAATTATCTCAAGCATATGACTAATACTTAATATTTTTCTTTTTCAGCTTCCCTTCTGATTCAACATGGAAGAAGAAAGCTAAAGGACCATGTAAGTAAGTTATATATTATTAAAAAAAATTCTTAAGCAGATAACTAATATTTAATATTTTTCTTTTTCAGGTTCCCTTTTGATTCAACATGGAAGAAGAAAACGTAAGGATCTTGTAATTAAATTATATATTATTTTTAAAAAACATTTTTAAGTATATGACTAATATATTAATTTTTCATCTTAAGGTCCCCTTTTAATTCAACATGGAAGAAGAAAGCTTAATGATCATGTACTTTCAGGTACCATTTTGCTTCAACATGGAAGAAGAAAGCTTAAAGAAGTGAGATGGATTTTGTTAGAAGTGGAAAGGAACTCGAAAATACTGTCTCTACCTCGTAAAATCACTTATTATTTAATTATAAGTCATTAGAATCTTTTTCAAGTAATCCGCGAACAAACATGATAATTTTTAATCCTTTCGAGAGTCCAGGTAATGGAAGTAACCCTTTAAACGACCCCGTTGACAGTCCTCAATCCTACGCTGGTGAAATTTGAGCCATTATTGACACTAAGATTGAGAGCTGGGGTATGAAGGATGGGACAAAGGCTAGTGTAAAACAGAAATTTTATTTTAAAACTTAAACGTCAGGGGAGTTTTTTCATGTATATATATCTCGACTGAGATTCAAACCATCTACCCTGGCTTACTAAATTCTTAGGAATTCTATTTAATTGGGTTGATAAATTAGCTTCTACAATTGACTGTTTTAATGAGCGGGGTAGTGGGTCCACTATTTTACTTATTGAACATCTGGGTCAGAATCTGAGTAAATCTAAAAACATTTTATCTTAAGGCAAGCGATAATCAACGATAGGGGGGTAATCAACGAGCAAAATACCACCCAGGTTTATAGGCTACCAGGAAGTTCAAAGCTTACAATTTAATACTGGATTGCAATGCTTCAAATACGCATTTTTGGCTACTGAGTACACATATTTTGGCAAACAAAGCCACAATGAAATATCTCGACAAATTGGCCATCACCTGCTGAAAAATTTCCCAAAAATTTCCCAAAAGGAAATTTTGATTGTTTGGAGGCAAGGCCGTACCCAGAGGGGGGAGAGCTTAGGGGGTTTGAACCCCCCTCCCCGAAATGTTTTTTGACTCGTAAAAACGTAACAAAAATGAATACAAACTAATTTTGTATGCGTTTTGATGTTTTTTATGTACCCCCCCCCCCCCGTTTTCTTTTCTTTAAAAGAAAATAAAACATTTGAAAGGGACAAGAAACGTGCTGGGCTAAGAATAACAATTCTTCAGCACAAAACAGGGCTTGTAAAGGTGGGAAGGTAAGGGTAAAAATAGGGTTTTGTATTAATTTAGAGCACCGGCAGTAGATATGTAAAAAATGGGGTCTGGCTCCTCTATGAGCCCCCAAAAAACACAATTTCACATGGTCATTTTTTTCACCACTGTAATCAGTCAACCGTTGTTCCAGGGTAAAAATATGGGGAGCATCACTACTGCCGCACGTGCCTCTCATCTTTTTGCACTGAAAGAACGTTTAATGAGCATTTGAGCATTGCAATCTTCACGGTAATCAGAGGGTTGAGACACCGGCAGGAGATAAATCCCCCTTATAGTTTAAGAAGTTCAAAATTATCTCTTAGAAAGTGATGAGGTAGTTTCCGATTACAAAACGATACTATTGGGTGTATCCGACTCATCCAGATCTAATATTGTGAAAGAGCATTAAGTCATTTCATTGTAAGCAAGGCCAAACAATGGCATGGCCGTTTTACTGTAAAGAGCATAAGGTCATTTGCTTACACGCAACAGGATTCAGCCAACAAAATAAAACTGGTAGAGTTTTTTGATACTATTGACTAGCAGGGTAGTATAGAAAAAACATTGTCGGCACTGATCAACACTGCCAACAAGTCTATTTCGAGACTACGTTACAAATGATATCCAATGTCCCTCCAAAGCCATCAGATTCAATTCAATTTATTAAATACTAAAATAATTACATAAACATACTTAGGCGCTAGGAAGCATAGCTTGTGGTGGACCTCGTATCAATCACAAAATCCACACAAAACAAATCAGGGAAGAAAAAAATACAACAAAATCTCTAAAATATAACCACAATACGAGAAAAATCAACAAAAATAACAAAAAAACAAAAACAAACAACTGCTACACAATAACCTTAGAAGTAATTTTCTCCAAACTGAAAATTTCCTGTAATTTATTTAAATTCCAAACCATTAACAATAATATTAAATAACGGGGCTCTAATCTGATTCAACGTAATAAGAGCAGAAAAAAGGAAAGAAAAAACTAGATAAAGTAAAGCGAAAAAATAGATAAAGAAAAATGAATAAACAAATAAAGAAACGAAAATACTTCAAGCCCTAGAGAATATTTTTCTGCAAATGGAAGAAATGTTTTTAATAAGAGAAAGTTCACTGGGAATAGAGGTCACTGGGAATTCACTAGTTCACTGGGAATGAATTGGTGACCTCTGAGCTGCTAAGAATACCCTTTTAGGCAGCAAAAGTTGGTGAAAAGAGCTCCGAAGCAAAGCCTGGCACTTACATGTTGATGCACGATCGGAGTAGGATATGGTGTTTGGTGGAAGCGAGAAATTGAAGGCTCAATGAGCTAGTTTTAGGTTCTGCTTCTTGATGACCACATCTAAGGCATCTAGATCTGTAGCACTGTAAAGATCAGTTGTAGGATAGAGTCAGGGAAGGCAAAAAGGGGCCTTCACCGCTCTATTCTCTGTTGTTCGGAGTTGCCAACGGGAAGAATAGTCAGTATTACCCCATACAGTGTAGCAATAAGAAAGATAAGGAAGGACAAATGCATAGTAAAGAGAAAGCATTACATCGGGAGGAAGAAATTAATTGGCATGATGAAGCATAGACACTTGACGAGAAATTATAGAATTTGTATAGGAAATATGAGTTTTGAAAGGAAAAAACAATAAAAAAAACAATTGGGTTCGAAAATGAATAAAGCTACTTTTAGAGCTAATCAACAGCATGCTTGTAGGTCTTGTGGCAGATGCTTGTGGGTCTGACCCCAAAGAATTTTCATCAAGTAGTTTTACCAAAAAACGGAAAAAAGACACTACATTAGATGTTTCACATTGTGAAGCCAAGAGTCCTGGGGAAGAAAGTACGTCTAGACAAGAAGGTTTAGAGAATGAATTAATTGGTTTGTTATTTACCTTTTTTTTGTATTTCAGAATCCTTGGCAACTGGTAAATTTCCTTAAAAACTCATACAAATAAAAAACGTGGTTTAGTACTACTCAAAACGATAATCTAATAGACTATTATGTATATTTTGAAATTATGATTATTTCTGTCAGTACTACATAGATTTTCAAGCTATGATCAAAATTTCAGGTTTTACTTTATATGCTTAACTTTGCCAACCAAATTTACTTATGAGATGGTTAAAAAATGTCGGTTATAAATTTTACTTTCAAACCAGAAAAAATGTATATATATATATATATATATATATATATATATATATATATATATATATATATATATATATATATATATATATATATATATATATATATATATATATATATATATATATATATATATATATATATATATATATATATATATATATATTTATATATATATATATATATATATATATATATATATATATATATATATATGTAAGGATATACTAACCATTTAAAATTATCACAATGTGCTTAGTTTTTCTGCTGTAAAAATTATCTGTAGGCTTTGTATATTTTTTGTGTACAAAAATGAATACCTAATATTGCTTTGTGATTGCAGTACTATGTTAGTTGTGCACAAACCATAAAAAAGGGAAATATCTGTAGTCAGTTTATTTTTGATGATTTTGAAGATGTAGGTTACATAAACATCAAAGTTAACATTTTGTTGTAGTTTTTTAAGTTGGAAATTTGTTTTGTCTTTGCAGCATAAATCTTGATTTTTTTTTTAGCTATAATGTTCAGAATTCAATTCTTTGGGAATTCAATAAAAAAACACGTTTTTTCATCTGAAAGTAAGGAGTAACATCAAAACTTAAAACGAGCGGAAACTATTACTTATATGAGGGGGGTTCGCCCCCACGTCAATGTCTCGCTCTTTACGCTAAAGTTCGAATTTTTCAAGAATGACCCCTGACTCACAAAGGCTATTTAATTAGACTAAATTTGAAAGTACTAATAATACTTTAGTGTAAAAAGCGAGGTCTTGACGAGGGGGTGACACCCCTCATATACGTAATAATTTCTTTTTGTTTTAATGTTGCTCCTTACCTTCAGTTGAATTTTTTTTTATTTCATTTCTGACCTTTTTTAAGTAATGCTGGGAAATCCGGCGCATGGAAAAATTATCTTCCCCAATGAAAAATTTCTCCACACACACACACACGAACAAAAAAAACTTGAAAACGTCTGTATACTTCCCAATAACCACTTCTATATGTAAACAATGGGCAAAGTTCATAACTTTCAGCCCCAGGGACTTGTGGGATTGAGTCATCCTCAAGGACATAATTACTAGATTTTTCGACTATGCTGAAAAAATGGCCGTCTCAAAATTTTGATGTGGTGACTTAGAGGAAAAATGAGTGGGAGGGGGCCTGGTTGCCCTGCAATTTTTTGTTCACTTAAAAAGGGCACTAGAACTTTTAATTTTCGTTCAAATGAGAACTCTTGCAATATTTTAGGACCCTTGGGTCGATACAATCACCCCTGGGGAAAAAACAAATAAACACGCATCCGTGATCTCTGGCAAAAAATTTAACGTTTTTGCAGATATGAGCTTGAAAGCTCTACAGAAGGGTTCTCTGATATGCTGATTCTGCTGGTGTGATTTTCATGAAGATTCTATGACCTTTAGGGGGTGTTCCCCCTTTTTTCGAATATAAGGCACATTTTCCCAGGCTCATAACTTTTGATGGGCAAGACTAAAGTTGATGAAACTTATATATTTGAAATCAGCATAAAAATCCGACTCTCATGATATATCTATTGGTATCAAAATTCCGTTCTTTAAATTTTTGGTTACTAGTGTGCTGGGTCGCTCCTTACTTACAGTTTGGTAAAACAAAAACTGTTGGTAATTTTATAGGTTTCAAAGTTAAAAGTTTTTACATCTAAGCTTTGACTTTTTCTTTGTTTATACCACAGTTTATAGAATTAGCAGTATGATCATTCTCTATCTCTCCCATTATAAAAACCCGGACAGGGGTGCGAGTGCTCCGGAGAACGTTTTTGCAGATAGGAGCTTGAAACCTCTACTGAAGAGTTCTCTGATACGCTGATTCTGATGGTGTGATTCTCATTAAGATTCTATGACCTTTAGGGGGGTGTTCCCCCTTTTTCGAATATAAGGCAAATTTTCCCAGGCTCGTAACTTTTGATGGGCAAGACTAAAGTTGATGAAACTTATATATTTGAAATCAGCATAAAAATCCGACTCTCATGATATATCTATTGGTATCAAAATTCCGTTCTTTAAATTTTTGGTTACTAGTGTGCTGGGTCGCTCCTTACTTACAGTTTGGTAAAACAAAAACTGTTGGTAATTTTATAGGTTTCAAAGTTAAAAGTTTTTACATCTAAGCTTTGACTTTTTCTTGGTTTATACCACAGTTTATAGAATTAGCAGTATGATCATTCTCTATCTCTCCCATTATAAAAACCCGGACAGGGGTGCGAGTGCTCCGGAGAACGTTTTTGCAGATAGAAACATAGGCGTTATCAGATCTTTTCGCAGGTAGACAAGTCAGATTTCTCTTGGACGCGAAACTTGGCTTCAACGTTGGAACACTAATTTTGAAGAAACTAATTTTAAATTAATTTATTCCAATACATACATGAAAATCGGTAGTTAGTAGTGTAATGTTATTATTAGATGTTTTTAGTAATTAAAAATAGGTTTCGAAGTCTCAAGTTGGTTTCAAAGGCATTTTGAGAAAGTTTCTGCCAAAATACGTGTTCCAGGGTAATTGGACCGCTAATGGCAGATCAAATGAGAGGAGTTGTTTGTACGCGTCGATATAAATATAAATATATATATATATATATATATATATATATATATATATATATATATATATATATATATATATATATATATATATATATATATATATATATATATACATATATATATATATATATATATATATATATATATATATATATATATATATATATATATATATATATATATATATATATATATATATATATATATATATATATATATATATATATATATATATATATATATATATATTATATATATATATATATATATATATATATATATATATATATATATATATATATATATATATATATATATATATATATATATATATATATATATACTACGAAAACTTTACGAAAAAGAAAGTTTTTTTTAAAGAATAGTAAAGGCCATATTAAACTTAAGATCAGTAGAAATAGAAGCCTACAATAATTCAAACTCAAAACGACCAGAAATTATTATTAAAGAATAAAAAAGAAAAGGAGAATAATTGGTATGGCGGTAACACTGCATATAAATTTATATGAATGTATATATAGTGGGCTGTAATAATGATACACGTGATTTTCAATAAATTCCAGTTAAAGTCTCCAAGCAGAAAAACATTTCTTGAAGCAAGCTTATCAACTGAGCAAAGTTCATTAATTAATTCTGAAAATTTCCTTATTGGGAAAGGTAGAGGCTAATAAATTAAAAAATAGTATCATAACTTACTGTATCACATGACAGGTCAACAACCAAAGCATACACACTTCTATTATTTACAACTGGATCAAAAATCTTCTCAAGGTCTTGACGTTTCACAACATGAAGATTACTTCTGACAAAAAGGGATATACCACCAGAGCGATTGGGATTAATTTTTTGGGTTTTTGGGGAGAAGACGCTGGAAGGGACCATGATCACTTTATAGGCCCCAATTCAGTGGGGACAACTTCCAGGAGTTGTCCCCACTGAATTGCAAACAGTGATTGCAATTTAAAATTAAGCAACAACCCTTTTTTGTTTTTTTTATAAAATTCCAACTTAGTTCTGAATTCTGTCCTACCAGCAATAATACATTTTCACAGAGACAGAGCTGTGTACAGGGCATGGGTAGACGATAGCTTTTCCCACAAAATCATACCAAAATCATCAGAAAAGTTGCTTTTTTTTACTCTGTGTGGGAACATGTTTAAAAAGCAGGAATAACTAGAATAAAATTCTCTTTTTAGATTCTTTTAGTTTGTTCCCCAAATCTTTGAGCGAAGTGATTCAAGTGCGGAAAAACGAATATTGTTCCAATTCTTTTCTCATTCGCAAGCAAAGTTTTCCAAATAGTGACTAAATTTATGATCTACTAACGGTAAAGGACATCTACCCTTATCACTTCTATAACTACATGATGAGAGGAATATCCCCTTGATAGAATTGTTTTACGAAAGTCTTCATGCTTGATGTATATATCTTTACCAAAAAGGAGTAGGCAAATGGTGGGTGTTCAAATGGGATTGACTACTTGTAAGTTGTGATGCGTTGCCACTGTTGAACATTGTGTTTGAAAATACGGACAAAATTTACGAAGACTTTGGGTTAGATCTGGTATACTTTTTTTCCACTCCACATCTGGTGATGAACCTCATCCTAAAAATTAGCCGGGATAAAACGGAGTCTTCACTGCCATTGACCAATACTTATTTATGGGAAGGTTATTGAGGGGTGGGTACTTATTTCACGGGGATTGTATCTTGTAAATGGATCCAACTGGAATTGCGGAGGAATTTGAAAAGTCGGATGCAGTTTTCCCTGATACGAATTCCTTCTATCCATCGGCTATGTCTCGTTACGCTTACTATGTGGCAACTGTAAATGACTGGACAAACCCTGTGCCCCCGTGTTTTCGGACGTTATCAATGTCGAGGAAGATGGGGTCTTTGAATGGTTCTTTAAAATGAATGGGGAGATACCTGTGGAGCTTCAGAATTTGGTATAGGATTTGTTTCGTGCCTAAATAGACCAGTTAACAGAGATTCTCTAAGTCCGTATAATAGATGTATAGTAGTGGGAGTGGGCAACATGCACTGGACACCTTTAAATTAAAAGCTTATTGACAACATTTTGCCGAAAAGAAATATTCCACTGCATCACTTTATGTTAAAACGGAGGTTTGACAGCGCTCTGAATGCCACGAGGATTTATAGAGCCCTTTAATTTGATCAAACGCCATAGATGAGACCGTTTATTGTCACCCTTGTCAAAAAAGTCCTGAATCGAAAATTGTATTGTCAAAAATTGTATCGGCAGAATTGTATTGTCAAAAAAATAATCCAAAGACGAAAACTGATGGTAATATGTTCTTTCAACTATAAATTTTCTACAGTAAATAGTGAGAAAAATCCCCATGATGTCATATTTTTGCCATATTTTTCGTATGTAATCAAAATGTTCCAAATAATTTTTCTATTCTGCTTGGTTTGGTCCTGCCAGTGTCTGTTTGCCAAGATAGAATTCGCTAACCATTTTTCAATGTTTGGACGGAGAGTGAAAGAGTCTATTATAAGCAAACCAGGCGACAGTCTTTTCAACATTACTTTCCTAAGGAGTTTGGAATCTTTTTAAATCTACTCCAATTTAAAGAATATGAGGTTCAAAAATGATTTATGGCATGAAAGGTTTGCCTGTCGGCTCTGATATTATTTCACTTAGGGCAAAAAACTACTTTGGGAAGTGATTGCACAAACTTTTATTTCATTAATTAATTAGTGTCTAAAAGAAGGAATGTTTCCGAGTTGTTTTAAATCAGCAATAGTTATTTCATTAAATAACAGAAGAATTACTGGTGATGTGGAAAATAATAGACCAATTTCGATTTTACACATTATATTTAGGACACAGGAAAAATATCTTTTACTCGTAATTTATCAGTACCTTGAAGACCAGAGAATATTCATCCCTACGCAATTTAAATTATGTCGATATCATACTACTGAGTAAGCATATATATATATTTGATTAGTATTATAACGTTGGTGTAAGATAATGGATTTGAAATGGCAACTGTGTTTTTTGATATTGTACAGGCTTTCGATACGATTAGTCATGATATCCTGCTAATAAAGTGTGAAGCTTTTGGTATTAGGTGTCTAGTCCTTTGATTTTATGTTCTTTTTTGTCTTGTATAAAACAATGTGTTCAGATTGATATTATGGGATCTGAAGACAAATGTATTAAGTGTGTAACTCCATAAAGTTTGGCACATGGACCCTTATTATTTTTTATTATTGTGAATTATCTGTCACTGTCTGTAAGTAAGCTGGAAACAAGAATTATTGAGATCCACAAAAAGGATATTATGGCTAGAGTACCTATGTTTGCTGATGATACTTCTTTAGAGGTGATTGTAAAGTGAGAGCGGTTGCTCTTAGAGTGTAATAGAATCGCTAAATGAAGTTTCAAGATGGCTGAGAGTGAATCAGCTAAAGCTGAACCCCACTAAGAGTATTTTTCACATATTTTCGAGGACATCGAAATATTATCCATTGATACACCATTTAACATATGAAGATGATATGATTGAACTTCAGAAGTAATTATAGATGAGATTCTCATTTTCTGATCTCATATATTGAAACTTTAACGCAAATTAATTGTGTAATTTTGGGAATTATCATTAATTTGATAATTATTCACAAACTTAAATACATGTTTCCGACTAGTATAGTTAGGTTTCTCTATTTTTCGTTCTTACATCCTTATACTTTGTATTGTTCTACTGTATATTTGGTTATATTTTCTTCAATTTTTAATCCTGTGTGGATTATTCAAATAAGTCCACTAGAGTTTTATCAGATGAATCAGAAAGAAAATCGTTTCGAGAAGTTTATAAGGATTTAGGACATTGCAAGCGGTGGGTCTACGTCATTTTCATATATTAGAGTTTATAAGTAAAAATGACATCAACCTGCTGCTGCAGTGTTTTATTGGTTTATTTTATTGCCGATGGAATATACATAACCACAATAATAAGGGTATGAATGATTGTTGTGCTCCACTTGTAGTGTCTGTCAGGTCCACGTTTTTTTGTTTTTTTCTATTAAGAAGGGTATATAATTATGAAAAATTTGGAAATAGGAGTGAAGAAGATGAAAAATTTAGCGATTTTAAAGGAGAATTGAAAGAAGAATTATTAAATAAGTAAGAAGTTTAATTTTGTTTTTTTGGAAGGGATTTGATTCGATTTAAATTAAGTTCAAATTTTGTTTGATTGATGATTCTTACCTCACAGTATGGACTAAGTATTTAGTTGCTACCGCCTTAGCCCTGTTATAATTTTTTTCTTCCTTACAAACTCTTTTTAATTACTTTGTGGCCCAAGTCAGTCTTTGTAGCCGACTTCAGACACGCCACTACCAGACAATAATAACAATTCAGGTCAGCCTTAAAATTAGGGCACCTAATTGAATTCTGGAGCAAGTCAAAGGGACTTTAGTAGCAGAAAGTAGAATACACAGTGTAGCAATATACATCACTACGTTTATCCAATTCTAATTGGGGACCACTTTGATTAGGGAGAGCCATATTATTACACTGGATTGCTAGAATATTAGCATCGGAGTAAATTTGTATAAGCTGATGATATCTCGACGGAATGAAGATAGCGGTGCCACTGGAAGGGCTACTGCGGGTCTTTTTTGCTTCACAAAAAAAAAATCTTGAGTAGTAGACCGTCTTAAACTATTTATATTTACTTTGGAAATTGGATGCTCCTGTAGGAAAACAAAATCAAAATTTAGCGGCTCGATGATTAGCAGATCCGTATCATTAGTATCAGTAATGTTCAGAGAAACAAAATTTACAGTTCTAGGAGAAGCCATTTTAGTTCTTTGGCAGGCGTATTTCTCAATGCCGAGCACTTAAAGTTATAGGCAGGGAACATATTTTCTCCACAATTGACGCACATAGCAGCAACTGAGCACCGGCTATCAATGGTATGATTGTCGGTCCCAGTACAGCAGTAACATTTTGGTAGATCAGGAGAGTGTGGGCACCTAGCAATGGGATGATCTACTCCTTGACATCGAAAACAACGACGCGGTAATTCTCGATATATTTCGACACGGAAATGCTCATATCCATGACGTAGACCGTAGTTAATTGCATTTTTCAGTGCTGGCTGATCCAGAAATTCCAAAAGAAAACATTTTGAAAGTCGTGCTAATTCCGGTAAGCTTTCCTTTAAAGACGATTCTGATACATTTTCAGGAGTATCCCGTGCTATACCAAGTGATTTCTTTTTATCAAGAACCTTGGTTTGAACACTAGGTAGGCTCTAAGAGGCTGAAACAGCAAGGGATATGGCTGACTGCCTGTATCGAGTGACTGCGATCCACTTTTATCCTGATTATTGGATTTTAGGCTTGAAATCCCTTCATGACCATCATTTGTATCTAATTTGTCTTTTTTCGAGCCAGGATCCCTTAAATCGGTAGGAAAATCTTTCAAAATGACAGCATAAATAGATTTATTTTCATCCAGAATGGAAGTGGGAGTGGGGATAGATGGCTAGGTTTGGATCTTTTCAGATAATGGACGCAATTCATTGAAGCGAGCATTGACTCCGCTATTAAGCATGGAATATGCAAAAGCGGTGATTATCAGGATTTCACTCGCACTCCGTATCACAAAGTCCGGCACACCCTATATTTTCTGCATCACATCTTTCAAATGTTGCAATAATGTCGGAAATACTCTATTGTTGGGCATTAATACCAACTCGTCTGGGTGGAACTTTACTCGGAAATGATTTCTGGAGGAAACGTTTTCTCACACCTAACACCCCGGTAGCCGAAAAAAAAATTCAAAGCATGGTCCTTAATAGAATCAAAAGAAACCTCTTGCTCGAGGTGTTTCTAAATGAACTTCTAGATCAGATTATAGAAAATTTGATCTTTCACCCAAATTCAGAGAACTGACATTTTTGATTACAATAATATAGTCGATAAACAATAATCCTTTATTTCACCTAATGCAAAACTTCTATAATCGCTGCTAGGTCACTGAGTTATTTAAAGTTTAACGCTGCCTAAGAAAAAAGTCGAGTAAGCTGTATGTATTATTTGTTTATCTTTTTATTGAGCCACTTTGTATGGAAGATGTTGTCATCAAAACTTGGCAAAGGGCTCATTCGGTGGGAACTGGACAGTTCTAGTGCCCTTTTTATAAGTCACAAGTGATTTAAGGGTAACCAAGCCCCAGCTATGCGTCGTTTTTACTCCTCTCCCCTCAAAGACATTCGATCAAATTTAGAAATAGAGATTTTCTGCAGCATAGTTAAAAGGTCCAATAACTATGCTTTTGGGGATGACATAACCCTAGCAGCCCCTGGGGAGAATAATTTTCCATTTGTTTCAATGAGTTGCTATCAAGAAATGACACATTTACCTTCTTACTTTAAAGCTGATAGTAACTACGACTGATTGCACCCTGTTAGGTTTATTTCGGATTAATAGTGAGTCACAAAGTTCAAACGATGATAGCGCGTGCTTTCCAGTGACTTTTTTTGCTGCGTTAAATGAGCAGGGATGATTTTTACTTCAGTATTACTTTCATCACTTCCTTCAGACAATCCAATCAAAGTGGATATTTCATTGCTACAGCCTTTCGGACCTTATTGCACCTACTCAAGCAACTAATGACGTCTTAGCATTACTATTTCAAAGCACTAAAAGTTCAGTCTTCATTGATATATTCTGGCACTATATTTCGGAATAATGAAGAATGGCATTATGTAGACGGACCTGTCATAAAATGACTGGTCTTAATTGGACCAGATCTCGGACTCTGTCTATGAGGGATGGGTTAAAAGTAAACTGTAGCAAGAAGGCCAGAAGATGTTCTAAAACGGGTCTCAAGTTTTTGACGAATTTCACGGGTTTTGGGCACTTTTTCCCAGGTCTTAGAAATTCTTTGTGGCAACACTGCTTTAGCTTTCCTTTTTCATTTTCCTTCTTAAGTTGAGTTTGGTGTTCCTTTAGGCTATGTTCTCTGGCCGCGTCTTTTTTTTTTTCATGTTAATGATCTTATGGTGGCAGTTTGCCTTGTGAAAGCAAGAATGTCGTAACTGAAACCCCTAGTAAAAATTGATTTACGAACCCTATTGTTTAGAGAAAGATGAAGGAAGTACCCTAGTCTCTTCGAGAATTTATAAGAACATTTTCAGCAAAAATTACAATCTTGGTTACCAAAAGCCCAAAAAGGACTCACATGACACTTTTGAACAGAGACATGTTGCCAAAAACATGGAATTCAGCTGCCAGAACCAAAAACAAAATTGTTTTTGGTTTTCAATGTGATGAACGATATGGCATTAGCCAGGCTAAGTCTAGAGAGGAGAGAAACGAAGATAGGGCTAATAGTTCCGCATCTGTTGTATAATCTAACCTTGAAAATGCATTTGTGCTTAATCATGGTTATGCTTCATCATTTTTCTACAAACGAAACATTATAACATATAGCTTGACGGATGTAATCTCATGTTAACGGGCTTCTGGGGGACGCATAGAAGATATATACTGTGTAGTGTAGCCTGAAACAGTTGCAGGTCGCAGAGCAAACGAAATAGCAATTGGTGTTGTCCTGATAGTTGAAGGAATTCTATCTACCTATCCTAGCCTTTCTGGGATTATCAATTGGTAGGATTTATGTGTGCTAAAGAACCGAAATTCAATCATGAGCTTCGCTATTTCAGATGTACTTCGCAAGTACCTTAGACTCTTGAAACTAAAAAGGAAATAATGTGACAAGTCACTCGAGCATACAGTAAGTGCATACAGTCAATAAATGTATTTAAAGAATTCTGAAGCATAACGGAGTACACTCACTACTGGACTTGGTGAAGTAGGTCTAAACAGTTAACAGAAAGTACCCGTACATCATTATTCAAATGAAAAAGGGCAGGATTTTCAGTGGGCCTCCAAGATGTGTAAGTGCGCTAATGTTCCATTTTTCAAAGTTGAACAACTTCAATTTACGCAAGGCTACTCGAAAAGAGTCGGTTACAAACTGTCGTTTTCTGGTGAATCAGGCTCTGAAATAAATATTGCAGTGGAGGGTTAACTTAGAGCAAGGCAAGACATTTCTTCCAGAAAAGTGGTTGAGTTTCAAGTAGTCCCAAAGCTTTGGATCTTAAATCTGTGCATTGAAAGATTGAAGATGTACAGTCTCTCTACAGACTTGTGTCTCCTCCAGATGTGGAGTACTACAAGTATATTCTTGAAAGTATGGGTCAAGACAAAACCATCCACCCACTGTATAACATACAGCATTCCTAGAAGAAGAAGCTGTAACCCCCTTCCCCCATCGAAAAAGCTGACAAGGGGGAAGGCAGTCAGTAAGGACTTAATCAGTTACCTTGCTTTTTTACCAAGTAATTGAAAGTTCTGAAGCTAGGTTATAATCACTTTGTATTGAAATTCAGTATAAACGATCGAAGTAGTGCAAAAAGGTAAAAGCGTCACTTCTGAGCTTTAAGTTTAGCCTTGGTTATTCCTGAAAAAAAAAACTTTGATGAGGAATTGTCGTAACTAAGTGGAAAAGAAACCTAGGCGCTGTCCTGCACTTTTGTCGTAATTACCTTAGCAGCAAAAAGAACGGGCAAAAATGTCGTATCCGCTTTTCGTTTGACCTTTTGATCTAGTAAATTTCATCCAACAGCACCAAAAGTCTACCAACAGGTCCCCTTACCAGCGGCTTAAAATTGGCGTTTCATTCGTTTTTTATCTACCATAGATTCAGCTCCACAAAAGCCGATTTTTTAATTTTGTTTTTCTGTAAGTTTTTAAAATTGTGGATACGACATTGTTGCTTTTGTAAGGCAAACACGACAATTCAAAAATAAATGTCACCGAAAAAAAACTATGTGTTATCACTGGCCACAATTTAGTTTAAGCCACCACTTTTGAAAAAGAAAAATTATGATTTTTCAGATGGTTTTGACAGTTCTCTTTGATCATTTTAATTCTTTATTCCAGAAAGTGTTGGAAACCTTGAAACGCTTTTAATGGCACTTAATCTTCTGCTAAAAGTTGATTTCTGAAGAGCTTACTTTCTCAGAGTTATTTTTTTGTTGGTCCCTGATCTTCATGTTTACCCCATCTTGGATAAGGAAGGCGGTAAGGGACATAGGGACTGACGTTTTGGTTAGACCTATTGGGTGATTTCGTATAGTCCTGGTGAGACAATAGTGCTGCCTAATTAAAAACAAAGTAAGCTGCATATATTATTTATTTCTTTAATTAACTTTTCACTGAGACACTTCGTATGGAAGGAGTTGTTTTAGAAACTTAGGAAGGGACTCATTTGGTAGGAACTTGAAAGTTCCGGTGCCTTTTTTATAAGTCACAAGTGATTTGAAGGTAACCAAATCCCAGATACGTCCTGTTTTTATTTCCTTCCCCCAAATATATCTGATCAAATCTAAAGATAGGGACTTTGTTCAGCATAGTTGAAAAGTCCAATAACTATGCCTAAGGGGAAGATATATCCCTCACAACCCTTGGGGAAAGTAATTTTCCTTTTGTTCATACGATTTGCTAGTGGGAAAAAACATATATACCTTCTTGCTTTAGTAGCTGATAGTAACTACGACCGTTCACACCTTGTAGGGTTTATTACGGATTAACTGCGAGTCAAAAAGTTCAAACGATGTTAAATGCGTACTTATAAATGACTTTGTATCTTGCTGCGGTAAGTGAGCAGAGAGGGTTCTTCTTCTATTTAACAGCAGGCGGGCTTTTCAGTATAACTATTTAGCCCTTTTCCTTTTGCTTCACTCTGTGGGCTACAGAGCTACTGGCTTGATTGCCTCATAATTATTATATATATTCAGATATCTTTCAGCAGATCTTTCGACTCTAGGAGTTCAAATATAAGACGATAGATGTCGATTTCTATGCTCTGTGTGCAGGTATAGTTGGCTAGGCTCTTGGCTGATAGTGGGATTTTGTGGTGTTTGAAGTATTTTAACAGTTTACAAAGCAAGGTATGTTGTGCAGACGTCAGCATATTACATTCAAATAGGCAATGGTCAATTGTTTCATTATTCATATTACAATGCCTGCAAAGAGGGGACAGGGGAATCGAACCACTTGAATTAGAAAGCTTATATGAGAATGCAAGGAAATTTAGTCCATTTGTTCCAGAATAAATTCTATGATAAATTTTAGAAAGATGCTTATTGGGAAAGGGGGAAAGGATATTATTAATCTTATTAAAAATTAATATCTGATAGCCTCCATTGGTAAATATCTCTAATCGGGATTGGTCTCACACTTGGCTGGCCAATATTTATAGCATTTTTTGCTATTTCATCAACCTGATGATTACCACTTATGCCAGAGTGGCTAGGAATGTACTGAAAGTAAGTCTTTATGCCACTTGAAGCAAGATTATCAATAATACTGAGACAATGATAAGTGTCAATGTCCAACTTATATTGAGGAGCTGAGGCCAGCAACTCAAGGCTTGATAAAGAGTCGGAATAGATGATAATATTATTCGAATTTTCAATCAAAGGTTGGTTTTGCTTAAGGTGTTCTAATGCCATGATTATGGCATTTAACTCAGCAGACATTATAGATAAATTATTAAATAATCACTCTCCCATTGCAATTTTCAGGTGAGGAAGGAAAACACCACTTGCAACTTTCTCATCCATTTTTGACCCATCAACAAATATTTGGAAGTGATTTTTATAGGTAATTGTATTAAGTTCTGCAAATTTTTTCTGGACAAAAGCAATGGGGGTTAAATCTTTATTCCATTTTGAAAATTCAGTATTTATTATGGGAAATTACCAATTCCATGGAGGGGATTGGGGGAAAGTAGGTGCAATAGATTTTGCTGGTGCAGGGAACTTCTTTTGAATATTGGCATACTCATCTGCAATACCTCTATACATGGCTGGATTTCTTAACCAATTATGTAATGTGTGTGAGCTATTTGATTAAATTTTTGTAAGATGTTTTATCAAGAGAAAGCTACGTCTCTCCCTTATTGTTGTTAATCCATTCTCCATGAGCAGAAACTTGGTGCTTGTGGGTTTCCTAAGACCAAATATGAGACGTATTATATCATTTTGTGTTGTTTCAATTTTTTGCATCTGGGTCTTTGCACATGCACCATAGACAATGAGCCCATAGTCAATATGGGGTCTTATATGTGATTTATAAAACTGGAGTAAGGTTTTCTCCTTACAACCCCAGGGTGTGGAAAGAAGTCTTTTTAGTCTATTTGCTTTTCTATAACATTTTTTTATTGTGTTTGAAATGTGGAGGTGGAAATTAAGTTTTTGGTCAAGCATGAGACCTAGGTAATTAATATTATTATCTTCTGGAATAGTTGTTTTATTTAGAGTTAGTTTTGCATTAACATGGTTTCGCTTCCGGTGAAATTGGATTATTTTTGACTTGGTGGGTGCAATGGGTAAATCTGAATATTGAGAGAATTTTTCAAACTGGAAAAGTAACTTTTGCAGATTTGACTGTGCTATCTGAAAGGTGTTGCCAGATGACCATAGCACCAGATCATCAGCATATTGTAGATTCGTGTGGGGTAGGTTCATGTCCCAGAGATATAGGGAAAAAAGGAGGCAACTGAGGACTGCTCCCTGAGGTAGGCCTTTGGAAATTGTCTTTTGGGGTGAAGAGGCTGAACCAACACAAACAATGAAACTTCGCACTTCTATGAAGGATTTAATAAAGGATACTAGCTTAGGAGGTACGCCAAGTTTTGCCAGTTTATTTAAAAGGATTTGGTGGTTCACATTGTCATAAGCTCCTTCAAAATCTAGGAAAGCTGCCACTAGGATATTATTTTTTGAGAAAGATTCATTTATTGCATTTGTTAGCAAAATGAAAGCATCTGTTGAGGAGTGGCATTTCCTGAATCCAGTTTGAGTGTGTGGGATCATGTTATTTTTCTCAACAAACCAGAGGAGTCTGTGATAAATCATTTTCTCCATTATTTTCCCCATCACAGGTGTAATCATTATGGGCATATAAGACTCAGGGTTATCTTTTGGTTTATTTTTCTTTAGGATTGGTAGGAGGGACGAACATTTCCATATATTGGGGAACCTAGAAGATGCCCAAGCGTGATTATAACAATTTAGCAGTTCTTGTTTGTATGAAGGTGTGAGATTCTTTATCCATGTAGGGTGTATATTGTCATAGCTACTGCTAGTTTTGGACCTAATATGATGTATTGCATTATTCAATTCCTGGATTGAAAATGGATTAGTTATGTACTCGGATCCTGGGCGTGGTTGGTAACTAGGGTCTATAGGAATTGCTTCGATATTACTTTCATCAATTTCTTCATACAATGAAACAAAATCGATATTTTATTGCTACAATCTTTTGGACCTTATTGCAGCTACTCCAGTAACCAATGACGTTCTAGCGTTGCTACTTCAGAGCAATAAAAGTTTAGTCTTCCTTGACAGATTCCGAAATAATCAAGATCAGTATTGTGTTGACGGACCTGTCATTTAATGACTAGTTAAATTGGTATATAGCCAAGAATCTATCAGTGAAGACTATTCGAAAATGAAACTGTAGTAAGAAGGTCAGAAGACTTTCTAAAAGGAAGAGGGTTTTGACGAATTGAAATGGTTTTCGGACACTTTTTCACAGGTTTTCAAGCTCATAGCGGCAATGGCAACATTATCTTATTAGCCGCACAGGTTTAAAAATTAAGCACGAGGGTATAGCCTAGGCTAGTTGTATTCAAAATTGATGCTAGGTTACTAGGCAAGTGAAGATGGAAAATCAATCATAGTTATTGTTTGATTAATATGGGGTTGAAAAAATCCATTTAGCCAGTTAAAATGAAGGTCTTGTCCTTATTAATATGGGTATTTGGTTTTGAGCAGGGTTCAGTGTGACTCTTATAAGATGGACATCCACCACATAGCTAATATGGGAGTAAATGTCATTTGTGATGCAAATGGGTGTTATATTTACATTGAGGATGCAATTCTAGGTATATATTTGCACATTAGGGGGGTGGGGGTATTTAGACTGTGAATATATGGCCTAGGTTCTAGAAAATCCATGAATTTCTTAGAAAAACTTGACAAACAAGGGAAGAAGTGAAGATAAAGGCTCTCCCCCTGCAAAATGTGTCAACTAGGATTATTCTGCATATTATGGAGTAGGAATTGTTTCTTAATATATTTCCCTATGTCCAGCTGGACTTCTAGGCTTAAAATACTGGTTGGTTGGTTGGCTAATTCAAAGATTTTTATATATACACTGTCTAATTAGGGTCAATATCTACCAAATCATATTATTGAGTTAGGAATAAAGTGAATACACCATTCGATGCCTTTTTTTATGCTGATTACGAATATAATAAGCATTTATATAGGAAATGAATTTCAGCCCCCCCCCCCTATATAGGCTATACCTAACCCTGAATCAGCATATATAGGGGGAGGGGGCTGAAATTCATTTCTGATAGAAATGCTTATTATATTTGTAATCATCATAAAAAAAAAGGCATTGAATGGTGTATTCACTTTAGTCCAAACTCAATAATATGATTTGGTAGATATTGACCCAAATTAGCCATCTAGTGGTATCCCTTATAAGATCAGCCAGAGTTGACCCAGCTCTAAATAGGTACCTAGAGAAATCTGGAGGAAGTAGACAGGAAGGAAGTGTTAAAGCACAGGATGGCTGGTCCCCACCCCTTACAGCACTTCCTGGCTGAAGGGCCAAAAAATGGAGATTTTACTGCTATTAAACCTTATTTTGTGATGGACATCCACCACATGGCTAATATGGGAGTAAAGTTCATTTGTGATGCAAATGGATGTTATATTTAGACTGAGGATACAATTCTAGTTATACATTTGCACATTAGGGGTGGGGTATATATTCTGTGAATATATAGGTTCTAAAAAATTCATGAATTTCTTAGAAAAACTAGAAAAAAAGGAAACAAGTGGGTAAATATTTACCAAATCATATTATTGAGTTACAACTAAAGTGTATATACTGCTCAATGCCTTTTTTACACTCTTTACAAATATAATAATCATTTTTGTTGGAAATAAATATCACCCCCCACCCTTATATATACCCATTCAGGGTATATATTTGCACATTAGGGGGTGGGATAATTTTATTTCTGATGTAAATAAGAGGTAAGTTTAAACTTTCCCCCCAACCCCAATGTGCAAATATATACCCTGAATTGGTATATATATAGGGGTGGGGGCTAAAATTCATTTCCGACAAAAATGATTATTATATTTGTAAAGAGCATAAAAAAGGCATCAAGTGGTATATTCACTTTAGTTGTAACTCAATAATATGATTTGGTAAATATTTACCAAGAAGTAAAGATAAAGGCTCTCCCCCTGCAAAATATGTTAACTAGGATTATTCTGCATATTATGGAGTAAGAATTGTCTTCTTAATATGTTTCCTTATGTCCGGCTGAACTCCTAGGCTTAAAATACTGGTTGGCTAATTTAAAGATTTGTATATATATATATATATATATATATATATATATATATATATATATATATATATATATATATATACTGTCAAATTAGCCATCTGGTGGTATCCCTTTTGTGACTGTTAAGACCAGAGGACTATTTAAAGAAAGCCCTAACAAATTCTGAAAACTGCTCCAAAACAATGGTAAATAGGCTAGATATTCCAATTCTATTTAATAAATTTTGGAAGCAATTGCATGGTACTTAGAGGGCATTTTCATGAGAATAAAGCTGGATAAAAATCCTCTATGCATGTGAATTTGTGTTTTTGCACTGGATTTGTTCAATTAAATTGTGTGTTTGCTTCTTTCCTCCTCTAATGCATCTCTTGTTGAACTTGATTAAACCTTCTAGTTCAACTCTGCCTTTCAAAAAGAGTAGAACTAGTTGGACAAATCCAGCTTTTTGTTGGGTTGTTTTCACAAGGGTAGGAAGTGAGCACAAGTTCAGACTGTCATGAGAATGTTCCTAATACCCCCAGTTCTAGGGAGAGTGTAGTGAGGACAAGTACCCAGGAGAAAGCAAGGTACTTATCTGTTAGCCAGCACACAACTCAAGAATTTGGATCAATAAAATCAGACAATAACCAGTTTATTACTGTTTGTATACAGAGACAATTAGCTTTGGCTCAGTGGAAAACTGCATTGTGGCTATATTTTCATAAATATTTAGTTGTAATTTTGGTTAGGTTACATTTTGCATGCAGCCCTGTTATACTTAACCCCCCCCACTAAGGTGTAAATATGGAGACCAAACTATATATATACTATCTATCCCCCAAGCATCTCAGTTGTTTCAACCCCATACTTGTTGATCCAAGTTCTGGTAAATTTGCAGGTGGCACTATAATTTAGCTAGGATAAAAGTGAGAATGTCATTTGATATCTTTTCTTATGCTCTTTCATAATACAACAATCACACCTGTTGCAAATTGCATCTCAAGTCCTTAAAGGGCCCCCAAAGGTATTTCATTTTTGTAACCACATAAAGAAGTTATCAACACTAGTTAAGTTATTGAAAAGTGGTTAAAAACATATCACTAGTTTAGAAATAAGCAACACTAGTTTATTAAGGTGAACAGGATAAAAAATTAAAGATGAGGGTATAGCCTAGGCTAGTTGTATTCAAAATTGATGCTAGGTTACTAGGCAAGTGAAGATGGAAAATCAATCATAGTCATTGTTTGATTAATATGGGGTTGAAAAAATCCATTTAGCCAGTTAAAATGAAGGTCTTGTCCTTATTAATATGGGTATTTGGTTTTGAGCAGGGTTCAGTGTGACTCTTATAAGATGGACATCCACCACATAGCTAATATGGGAGTAAATGTCATTTGTGATGCAAATGGGTGTTATATTTACATTGAGGATGCAATTCTAGGTATATATTTGCACATTAGGGGGTGGGGGTATTTATACTGTGAATATATGGCCTAGGTTCTAGAAAATCCATGAATTTCTTAGAAAAACTTGACAAACAAGGGAAGAAGTGAAGATAAAGGCTCTCCCCCTGCAAAATGTGTCAACTAGGATTATTCTGCATATTATGGAGTAGGAATTGTTTCTTAATATATTTCCCTATGTCCAGCTGGATTTCTAGGCTTAAAATACTGGTTGGTTGGTTGGCTAATTCAAAGATTTTTATATATACACTGTCTAACATGAGACGGTTGCTAACATGAGATTTCTTTACTTCAAGAGGATTCGGTTGCTCTTGGCCAGTGGTGTACTGCAAACTCTATGTTCATTAATGAAACCAAGTGCAATGCTGTGCACTATTTGCGTAGACTTCCTCAACATTACCATTACTTTGTTGTTGGTAAATTAATTGCAAGTGTAGAATATGTTTGTGACCTTGGGATTTGTTTTGATTCAAGTCTCAAATTTAATCAACATGTATCAGATATCACCCATAAGGCTAATTACCAATTATTATGTCTAAGGCGTACTTTTTCTAAGTTTAATCTTCTTTCATTGATTTCACTTTATGTATCCACTGTACGTCCAATACTTGAGTATTGCTCTTTAGTATGGTATCCCCTTAATAAGAGAGATAGAGAGAGGGTTGAGAGAGTGCAATGTAGGGCCACCAAACTCATACCATACCTGAGTCATCTACCTTACCACCAGAAAATGCAAAGACTACAGTTGCCTTCTCTCGAGTTCAGACGTAATAGAGCCGACGTAATAAACACATTTCGCATTCTTAGGAATATTGATAATACCACCCCAACTCACTTTTTCACTTTTACACAATACAGTAGTACCCATCAACACCAACACAAAATTTATCCACCATGTTCACAGAAAAGAATAGGCAAAAACTCTGTCTAGCCAAGTGTGGAAGACTTGGAATTCATTTCCATCAGAAATAGTTGCTAGTACCACGGTCCAGTCTTTCAAAGGTGGTTTAGCCTCTACAGATTTCTATACTAGGTCTTATCTCAATCCATTTAGAGAATATTTTTACTTTTGTATTAGCTGATTTGTGACAGCGTGACAATTATTTTGTAAGTTTACTTTTTTGTAGGTTTCAATTATTAACAGATATGTATCAGTTAAGTTGGTATGTTATTGTATGTTTCAGTAATATTGTTTTTCCTATGTTATTCAGTAACTGTATGTTTTTGTTATGTCATTGACATTGTTATAGACTTTTTTATAATTGTTTTGTGCGACAAGCTTGTTAAAGCTTACCGTATCTTGGTATTAATAAATAAATAAATAAATAATTAGGGTCAATATCTACAAAATCATATTATTGATTTAGGACTAAAGTAAATACACCATTTGATGCCTTTTATTATGCTGATTATGAATATAATAAACATTTCTATTGGAAATGAATTTCAGCCCCCCCCCCCTAAATAGGCGATACCTAACCTAACCCTGAATCAGCATATCTAGGGGGGGGGCTGAAATTCATTTCTGATATAAATGCTTATTATATTTGTAAACAGCATAAAAAAAGGCATTGAATGGTGTATTCACTTTAGTCCAAACTCAATAATATGATTTGGTAGATATTGACCCAAATTAGCCATCTAGTGGTATCCCTTATAAGATCAGCCAGAGTTGACCCAGCTCTAAATGGGTACCTAGAGAAATCTGGAGGAAGTAGACAGGAAGGAAGTGTTAAAGCACAGGATGGCTGGTCCCCACCCCTCACAGTACTTCCTGGCTGAAGGGCCAAGAAATGGAGATTTTACTGCTATTAAACCTTATTTTGTGATGGACATCCACCACATGGCTAATATGGGAGTAAAGTTCATTTGTGATGCAAATGGATGTTATATTTAGACTGAGGATACAATTCTAGTTATACATTTGCACATTAGGGGTGGGGGTATATATTCTGTGAATATATAGGTTCTAAGAAATTCATGAATTTCTTAGAAAAACTAGAAAAAAAGGAAACAAGTGGGTAAATATTTACCAACTCATATTATTGAACTAAAGTGTTTATACCGCTCAATGCCTTTTTTATGCTCTTTAAAAATATAATAATAATTTTTGTTGGAAATTAATTTTAGGCCCCACCCCTATATCTACCAATTCAGGGTATATATTTCCCCATTAGGGAGGTGGGGTAATTTTGTTTCTGATGTGAATGAGAGGTAAAATTACAATTTCCCCCCAACCCCCTAATATGCAAATATATACCCTGAATTGATACATATATGGGTGGGGGCTAAAATTCATTTCCAACAAAAATGATTATTATATTTGTAAAGAGCATAAAAAAGGCATCAAGAGGTATAGGTATATTCACTTTATTTGTAACTCAATAATATGATTTGGTAAATATTTAGCCTACCAATAAAGGCTCTCTCCCTACAAAATGTGTTAACTAGGATTATTCTGCATATTATGGAGTAAAGATTGTTTTCTTAATATGTTTCCTTATGTCCAGCTGAACTCCTAGGCTTAAAATACTGGTTGGCTAATTCAGTTGTTTCAACCCCATACTTGTTGATCCAAGTTCTGGTAAATTTGCAGGTGGCACTATAATTTAGCTAGGATAAAAGTGAGAATGTCATTTGATATCTTTTCTTATGCTCTTTCATAATACAACAATCACACCTGTTGCAAATTGCATCTCGAGTCCTTAAAGGGCCCCCAAAGGTATCTCATTTTTGTAACCACTCAAAGAAGTTATCAACACTAGTTAAGTTATTGAAAAGTGGTTAAAAACATATCACTAGTTTAGAAATAAGCAACACTAGCTTATTAAGGTGAACAGGATAAAAAATTAAAGATGAGGGCATAGCCTAGGCTAGTTGTATTCAAAATTGCCCCAAGGTTACTAGGCAAGTGAAGATGGGAGATCAACCATAGTCATTGTTTGATGAATATTGGGTTGAAAAAATCCATTTCAACCCCACAAAGGGTTGAAATGGATTGTATCTTGAGCCCTTAAAGGGGCCTCAAAGGTATTTCATTTTTGTAACCACACAAAGAAGTTATCAACACTAGTTAAGTTATTGAAAAGGGGTTTATGGCATATCTCTGGCTTAAATATAAGTTGTTCCATAACAGCTTATTCCGAAAATACTTATTTATAACAACTCATACTTTATTTATTGGTCGTATCAATTCAAACTGTTCTCCTATCATGTAAAGTTTTTCAAATGCCATTGACAAACATAGCACTGAATTTTGTGGTATAAAAATTTTCTGTCAACAATTCAGGGTATTTATTTGCACATTAGGGGGTGGGGGGTGTAAAGTTCAAGCTAAATTTGCAGTGGGCCATATAATTTAGCTAGGATAAAAGTGAAAATGTCATTTGATGCTTTTTTATGCTCTTTCATAATTCATATAAAATACCTTTGGGGCCCCTTTAAGAGCTCAAGATGCAATTTGCAACAGAAGCAATTAGCCTATTGTTTTGTGAAAGAGCATAAAAAGAGGCATCAAAGGACGTTTTCACTTTCATCCTAGCTGAATTATAGTGCCACCTGCAAATTTACCCAAATTCTTGAGTGTGTACTGGCTAACAGATAAGTACCAGAAGCAAAACAAGCTAAAGAGCAAATTACTAAGAAAAACTTCCCAAAAGGAGAAAAAATAATTTAATGTTTAAAATGATCCTAATTACAATACTTGAGTTTTGTCAAGCATAGTCACACATTTTTAGTTGCACCTGGCTTTTCCATCCTTTTTAATTTTAAGAGCTCATTTGTATATGAAAATAATAGAGAGATGCAATGTGCATGGGCAAGGCTCTAATGGTTGTCTATTCTCCAGCTAGGAAGGTGTACTAGGCAGGTTCTCCTGTTAATAATTTTAAGAGTTATCAGGGGTACCAATTCATAAAAATCAAGGGGGACAATGATTTTACTGTTGTTGTTTTTTTAAATGAAGACACAAAAAATGTATTTTTTCAATATTCATGGAATTTATTCAGCATAAAAGGAAGTAGGGTAAAGTTGCTGATGATTCAACAATTTTTGTATAAGGACACTTTTTCTACTCTGGAAGGCTTAAATAAAGACTTTGGGTTGGAAAAGTTTCAGTATGTTGGAAAACATCTACAAATCTAACTTTTTGATTAGAAGTTTGAAGTTTTATCTGAAAAGGGCACACAACTCCAATTTTCTTAAATTGGAGCATTTTCACCTACAAATTTGACAGAACAAAAAAGTTACCTGTTTTCTACATAATTTGGAATCCAATTTGACACATGTCAAAATACTTGTGGGCGGATCCTGGTGCATTTGACATGCCTATCCTTTTTACTTTATTTCTTCATTTCTCTTCAACTTTTTTAACATGTAAATGTATAATGCGCCTTTCATATAGTGGAAGCAAAAAACTGAAAAAATTGCCTCAAGTATAGGGACAAAATTGGATAATCACATGGAGTGTAATTGTCTGACTTAGGTCTTTATAATTTAATGTTTGATATAGGTCTCTCTTTAAATGCTGTCTGGAATGGCCTACTTCCTCTCAGCTATAATGGTCCAGCAAAGATTTCTGTGTTGTTCACAGTGAAAGTGAAAGTTAATCTACCCATTACCATTTCAAAGTTAATCTACCATTTTAATCCACTTTAAAAACTTTTAGTTTTAATTAACCTTTGTCTGGAAAGTCCAGAGTTCTTGAAATATGCATGTCCTACCTAAGATCAATAGAAGTTTGTGACACCAAGGAGTTTAACATGTTTCATTAGCATTTTGGGTGGGATAGGGTCTAAGAAAACCGGAGTGGATTTCAAGAATTTTAAGAAGTTTATTGTCATTATATCTAACTTACTGGAATTCACTTTCACGTGTAAATTCTTAGCTTTGTCCGAAATATGGGTAGGATTTTGATGGGATCATTTTTGATAGTTTTATGACATACTTCAAGGATCAGCAGGTCATTAACACCTTTTAGGGAATCTTACCAATTTCACTAATCAATACTACATATAAGAGTGGTCCTAACAAGGTTCCTTGAGGAATTCCACACTAATTAGGGAGGGATTCAGAGAGAATATTCCATATTTTACAGCTTAGGATCTATATGAAAGAAAACACACATAAAATTTACCAAGAGAGGGTCTACTTCAAATTTTTTCAGTGATAAATCAATTTGGGTGTTGTGATCAACCAAGACAAATACTTGAAATATGAACATAGTGTGAGGCCAAGCGGCAGTTCCTCAGATGATGGAAAAATCTAGCATCAAAACAGTAAAACTACAATTAAAAAAAAAACTTTGTTTTATGTTTGTTTTTTTTTCATGTGAAATATTATTAGGAATAATGATCATCAAAATCTCTTGTTGTTGAGAACCTGTAAATTCAACAACTATGTTTTTGTCAGAGGGCCCTTGAATTTTGACACCAATTGTTTCTCATCTATTTTACATGTTCAATGAAGTTTCAACAGAGTCACCTATATTTTGACAGGACCTGTTGCTGTCTGTCAAAAATTTTGACAAGGTTACCACAAGATATTCTCAAAAGAAATGAATCTCATAATAGAAGCCAATATCTACATTTGAATTTGGCTGAAGGAACATTTTTAGTTGGTCTGGTATTCCACTACGCCAGACAAGAATTTTTGACACTTGGAACCTAGTTTTGTCAGTATAACATTAGCTGCCATTTTAACTTAATTTTATCAAGAAACGTGAATGGGTAATGTTCTAATATAATACAGAGACAAGATAGAAAAATAAATGAAATATGCTGTTTGATTTTCCATTCAGTTTTTTTTTTCCAAATATGATAATTGCTGTTGTCACATTTGTATAACGCCCCCCCCCTATTGCCTAGATATAGGCCAACAGGCAACCCTGACTAATCAAATTTGTTAAAAGAAAACAATTAGACATAATAACAAAAGAGGGGTATCATTGAATTCTTATTCAAAATGTTCCAAATCTAATGGGTGCTACCATGACAAACTATGTCTCCCTCTTCCCTACTCCCTAATGAAGCAAGATATGGCCCTAGGCTATTTACAAACTAAAAGAAAACCTTATTATTACAAAATTCTTACTTTTTAAAATGCAGAAAATTTCTATTGATTAGATTTTCATGTTTCCTTCCATTTTGATCCATGTTTAAATGATATACTTGTGAATGAATGATACTTTATTTACAAACAAACTTTCACAACATTAAACTCCCAAATTTGTCGTTTTTTTTTTCAGGTAAATTATAGAAACATATAACTGTGTTAGTAAATTATAAAAAATGTTGATCCATCATAAACATATGAAAACATTGCCGTTTTTTGTCAGGTACATTGCAAAAACATATAACAATGGTCCTGACTGACCTGTCATTTAAAATGCTAACAAATAAACTGACACATTATAAGATAAGTACAATTTTCATTTATCTAGGTTACAAACGCTGGCACAAAGCTCTTTCTATAATGTTTGGTTCTTGTATTGATAGTATTTAGAACCGTATTTTTTTATTCTTTTGATTGAGGTAAACAGGGCTTTGATGGGCAATAAGGGGCTGGGAGTAGATATTGAAAACGTGGGTTGAGACGCAGATTATTCCTGAAGTTAGTGCAGAGGGTAACACGTTGGGCTGCCAAGGTTGGGAGGTGGGATTTTTTGAGGAGGAGAATGTAAGGCACTTTGCCCTAACTAATAATTCTTAGGGCTCTCTTCTGGATAATTTCTAGCGTATCAGACTGGTCCATCAGAAGGCCAAAATGCCATACTGGGCAAGTATACTTAAGCTGTGGACAGATAAAAAAATATGTAAAGCCAGAGGATATGTGCTTCTGGGAATTAATATTTAGCAAATAACTTAAGGAGAGACAGAGATGCACTAGCCTGTTTAACAATAGAGCAAATGTGAGCCTCCCATTCCAAATCGCTCATTAGTATAACCCCTAAGAGTTTAGTTTTTGTTGTAATTATTTCATTAGGTATTGAAGTTGTAAATGATGGCTTTGATTTAAGAAAACTAAGGGTCACAGTATTAGATTTTTGAGAATTCACTGTCAGTTTTGACTGGGTTGCTCACTTGCAACATCTTTGAGAATTTCCATTGCACTGATCTTAATATTTCTTATGCACCTTTCGAGCAATGACTTGCCATCTTCAAACCTCCATCAATCAGCTGATTCATTAGTAAGTTTGTTGATCATTATCGAAGTTAGTAAAGGACCTAAAAGTGTACCATTTGGAACTCTGCAAGAAATAGGAAGTGAATCAGAATAAAAAATTGTATACTTGACAACTTGACTTCTGAAAGAAAAGATGCAATAATATTGACTGGAAAATAAGGTACTTTAAATTCATTCAATGCTTGTTCAATTGTTCTTATTACTTTGTTATGGCATGATGCTATAGAGAAGGTAAAGAATAAAATGCCCTTTTTACAGAGATGCAATGATTGTCACAACAATCAAGAACAATGGGGAAATATATTGTTCAGGATTACATCTGGCAGTTGAGCTAGGTGATTGAAAACTTAAAGAAATTAATCCAGAGCCTAAATTATGCTGTAAAAAGGGGATTTAAAGATCCAGTATCTATTCTTTCCATATTTATAAAGCTCAAAAGCTTGCATAGCAGAGAAGCCTGTCTGTCTTAGCTTTGACAAAAAAATCCTTATGTTTAGTTTATTTCTGTTTTTCACTGACTTTTAAGCTTTGAAAACACAGTTCTTATCATTTGAGTCAGGTTTGGTTCACATTAAAATCGTCAGTAATTGTGACGCTATATTCACTAGCCACATCCAAATGCAATTACTAAAGTAAGAATTGTGTCCCAGCCATCCCACCTAATGCTTGAACATAGCCCAAGGCTATGTGGAATTGTTTGTTTTTTTTTCAAATTCGAATGCTTCAATTTTGGTGGAGGGAAGTTTAGTAAAAAAAAAAAAAAAGCTTTACTGGAGCCTCCTGGGGTGTCTCTAAGAAGATAACACTTTCTGTTTTTTGTTTTGATGTCATGAATGACCATCACACAGTATTCTTTCTGTTCAGTCAACACTTTTGGCTCATTTTTATCTTGTTAAGTGTTGAGTTTATCAATACTGTTGGTCAATAGGCTTTATTGCTGAATATTGTTTGCATCATTCTATGTTCTTTCTGGTACTGGTAATCCAAAATGACTTATGTTTCTACCACTGACTTGACTCACATGCTCTTTCAGTTTCAATAGTGTTCCATTCAATAAGCCATCTAATAAAATGGTAGGAATATCTGGGGTATAATTCTGCAAAGAATGAACTATATCATCACAAAAGAAACTTCACAAACTTCATAATTACTCCAAAGCTTATATGGCTCAAATGGAGAACAAAATAGCCTACTAATGCTGTTGTAGATAGTTATCTCTGCTAATGAGCAGTGCAAACAATATTATATTGTAATAATATCCAAACCATGAAATATTTGCTCAAATATAATATTCGGGAACCCCATGTCAAAGTAGAGCCCAAAAGAAAGTCATCTTTTTAACATTAGTTTGGAAAAGCTGTTGGATTACAGGCTAACTTATAAGCCCTTTTCATAAATAATCCACCCAGGCGTTAGCGCCAATGGTAAATAAAAGTTGAGGCTAAAGCTGTTCTTTTGGACTTCATCTGCTGGTCTTTAGACCAACTTGACTTGCTGACCATTTTCTTTGGGGATTCACAGGCCAAAGTTCAAGGGCTCCGAGAGAGAGAAAGAGTGAGAATAGGGTCATTTTTTAAAACAGGATTTCATAGAAAATATACTGATTAGAAGATATTTGTCAAGGGGTACAAAACGAAAAATCACTTGTGCTACCTAGCAGCCATTAAAGAATTGTATCAAGTTTGCTTAGGTAGCACTAATTCTCCATGTTGTGTAGTAGTCATGCTGTATGAACTTTCCTGCTTTTCCCACTTTCAGTACGCACGACATTGCAAATGGAAAAGATATTGTGGATGCACATTTTTCTTAAAATATATTTTTGTATTTTATGGTGTTAGTCCAAAGGAAGGATTTTAAATATTTCAGCAATACGTGAGACCATACAATTGCGAGGTCGTTTCAAGGTAATTTAAAACTGGATACCATTTCCCCTTATGTTCGGGAGCCGTCTTAATCTTAAATAGCTGAGGAAAGAAAAAAACATGCAAAAAAAAATTCTTAATGATAAACTTTAGATTTGTTCAGGCCTTATGCTGTGTTTAGACAGAGCGATTATACGTCGAAACTTGACAATTCGACGTTAAAAAAGGTTGTTTTTCAAGCAATTGTTGATTTCTCTTCTAGAAAAAAGCTCTAGTTGCTCATCAGTTTTGAAGGAATAGGCCATTTGAAGAGTAAAAATTTTAAATGTCAGATTACCTGAACAAGATTACTGACTTGATCACCATTGTTCAAGGGCACAGGCTTCTTTATGACCCAGCAGATATTCAGTACCAAAACACAAAAAAAGAAAGATGAGATTTTGAAACATTTTACTGTGAAGTTCTCAGAGCCACAAGCGAATATTTCATACTCTCTGCCAAATATCAGCCGATTTTTTATAGTCACGTTCAAAAGTAGTGGCTATGAAGAACGGTTTATTTTTCATACAAAATCAATCCGCCCAAACACAGCATTTGCAGAAAGTACAGAGGGCATGGCTAAAAACAGTCAAAAGAGAATTGACGAGTAAGGCTGGATTTTAAAAGGAGACAAAAGCCGCACCATTAATGCAAATCAATAAAGATCATAATTTCTTTTCAGGTTAAAGGTAGAGGTCACTTTAATTTGAGGTAGAAAAGTAATATTTACAGCTTAAGACGAAAACCAAAGCAACCAATTCAAGTCGTATGCTTATTTAGCTATACTAAATTTACTTTTGAAGCAGACTCACATGAAGCCACTACCTTTGACTTTAAGACTTGCCTATGTGTTTAAATTACGCTACATATTGAATGCAGGAGGGTTCAGTTTTGCTGGGATTTGTTTATACAGATAGCAATGAACCGCTGTGCAAGCATTTAGATTTTATTCGAGACATAATTTCTTCTACCATGAAAAGACGCAAAAGGGCTGAAAAAAAATATTCTTAGGTATAGATTTTATTTTAAGAATACTTGAAAAATCTTCGATGGAATGTTTGCTGAGCCCTTTTTAAGGTTCGCCTCTAGGATTTTGCCCATTCTTTGCGCTTTCCGTCTCTGAGCCATTGGACTTAGGCAGAAAAAAACAATGATACTTTGTCCGATGACAGATAAAAACAATAAGACTATTTCAAATCGAAGATTAAACAATATTTGCCTTTTGGTTAGCTGTGGATCTTGGTCTTAGCTCGAGGGAGCTGTTCTTAAAAAAGTGTTATTGTTGTTGTATTTATCAATCTCTGAGAAAATGAACGTTGGCCTTTGAATCCCTAAGTGAAATTGCCTTGTAAGCAAGACAAGTCAGTCTGAAGACCAAGGGGCGAATTTAGACCTGTCAGCGCATGGGGTACGAATGACATTCGGTGACCCGTCAGTAAGCGCATTATTGATGTCAAATTATGGTTACTCTATTTCTTTTAAGAATATATTTATTTGTTGTATATTTATTTAATTGTTTTACTATCATTGACATACTTTTTTTTATATAAATCCTCTATGTACAACTAGGTTCAAGAAAAAAACTAAGCTTCCACGTGACAATATTCCATTGGTGACAAAGTATATATACAGTTTAAATTATATAGAATTAATCTTATCCACTAGGTTAAAACTTAGTTTTGTGTTCTTTTTTTCGAAGCAAATGTTTCAAACAGTTCGTGGTAACGAACTGTAAGTAACGAGCAGCCCGGCTGAATAGTAACCAAAACTCTAAAAACGGAATTTTGATACCAATAGATATATCAAAAGAATTTGCTTATTATGCTGATTTCAAATATATAAGTTCTATATATTTAAGTTTAGTTATATATATATATATATATATATATATATATATATATATATATATATATATATATATATATATATATATATATATATATATATATGTTTAGTTACACCCATCAGTGGTTACGAACCTGAGAAAATTTGCCTGATTTTTGAAAAAAAGGTGAAAGACACCCTAAAATTAATACAGTCGTAATGAAAATCACACCTTCAGATTCAGAGTATTACAAAACCCTACTGTAGAAGTTTCAAGCTCCTATGTTCAAAAATGTGGAATTTTGCACTTTTGCCAGAAGAAAGATCATGGATGTGTGTTTATTTGTTTTTTGTTCTTTTTTGTTTGTTTGTTTGTTTTCCCCAGGAGTGATCGCATCAACCCAGTGGGCTTAGACCATCAGGAGGGGGCTCGTCTAACGGAAATTCTAGTTCTATTGCCCTTTTTAAGTGACCAAACAAATTGGAGGGCAGCTATGCCCCCTCCCACGCCACTTTTTCCAAAATCGTCCAATCCAAATTCTGAGATTGCTATTTTGTTCAGCATAGTTGAAAGGTATAATAACTATGTTTTTGGAGATGACATGACCCCCACAGCCCCTGGGGAAAGGTCTTTAATTTGTATAATTTGCCCATTGTTTACACATAGCATTTGTATAGTATTAATATTTTGGAAAGTATGCATACATTTTTTGGTTGGGGAGGGGGGACGAATTTTTTTCTGGGGGGACTTTGCACGGGGAGAATTTTCCATGGAGAGGGAATTTTCCAAAAGGTGAACTTTTCAGAGGAAATTGTATATTGGGGGAATTTGCCAGAATTCCTATACACAGTTTCTTTATATGTCTTGCTTTCTCTTTACTGACTCAATTTTACGGGTGGAGGTGTTAAGGTTAATTATCCGGGGTAAATTTTCACCAGGATTGAATGGACCAGAGGATATTTCCATGGGAGGGGGATTTTTACGTGGAGGTGGAGCCAGATTTTCTGGTGCTGTTTAAAAAACAATCAAAAATTAAATAAAAAAACAAGTTTTTTTTTCAACTAAAAGTAAAGAGCAATATTAAAACTTAGGACGAACAGAAATTATTACGTATATGAAGGGCGTTGCCCCTCCTCAACACCTCGCTCTTTACGCTAAAGTTTTAATTTTGTCCAAATTCTTTAAGAGCGACTCCTGAAACACAACAGTCTTTTAATTAGAACAATAAGAAGCTCTTTTCAAAGTAATAAAAAACTTTAGCGTAAAGAGCGAGGTGTTGAGGAGGGGCAACGCCCTTCATATACGTAATAATTTTTGTTCGTTTTAAGTTTTAATGTTGGCCGTCCTGTTTCTAAGATAGTTTTTAATTAACCTTAATTTTCTGAAGCTTCTTTCATTAAAAAGAACTGATACAGGCATAGTTGAATATGTCTTCAAGGCAATCGTTGTCACGTTCCAGAGCTGGGAAATTCCGGTTCAAATTTTATTTGATCAGGTCAAAAAGTGCTGTACGAGCTAGGGTCCCCTACGAACCAGCGCCCGGGCCAGGCTGTGCCTCTTTCCCCCTCCCCTCCCTTTAGATCCGTCACTCCAAAGACCAAGAGATAAAGTCCTCAAGAGCAGCTTTAGCCTCAGCTTCGGAATTAGCCATTGACGTAAGAGCCTAAGTGGAATGTCTATGAAAGCGCATTATAAGCTAGCCTGTCACCCGAAGGGGGGGGGGGTAGACGCTTGCTTTAACCTTACTTATGACGATCTGTTTAATGGCAGACAAACAATGACATTTTGTCTGATGACAGATAAAAACAATGATAGTTTATCTGATGATAAGAAAAAAAAGAGGATTAGTTTGATGACAGAAAAAAACTGATGACACGTTGTCCTATGACAGTCTTGGTAATGACAGAAAAATATATGGTAAAAAAAAAAACGAAGACCAGATTATTTTATGGTAAATTGTCTGGATACACCTTTTAGGGTGTAGGCCAATTAATTCTCTTTGGAGAAGAGGGTATATTTTTTAACTTTCTGTGAGAGTTGTTTCATATGAATTGAATCAACATCCGGATGGTTACCACTATATTACCATAATATTTTCATTATGAAAATATATGTACGGATGAATATGGGATGAAACATTGAGTATGGGTGCTGAGAGGGAGGAAGCTCCCCTCTTATTGCAGAGAAGATAGTTCGATTTCATAAATAATACTTTATTTCAAAAACTAAATGCATAAATGATTCCTTGAAGCATTGTTCTGTGAACGTTTTAGTTTAAGGGAAAGAGCAGGGTATGAGGGGGCGGCAGCTCTTCAGGGTAACTTTGGGTATGGTATTACAAACAAACAGGAATTAAATTAAAACATAAAGTTTTTTTTTCAAGTGGAAGTCATGAGCAACATTAAAACTTAAAACTAACATAAATTATTTGGTATATGAGGTTGGTCATAGAAGCTCAGCAACCTCCCACTCTTTACGTTAATGTAAAGAGTGGATCAACCTTTTGTCCCAATTCTTTAACAGTGAATGCTTGGACACAGAGGGAATTGGAATGAGACAAAGCACATTTTAACATTTTTAAATTTTAGAGTAAAGAGGGGGGGTTGAGAAAGGATTGTCTTCGTCATATACAGAATAATTTCTGTTCGTTTTTATGTTGCTCTTGAGTTTTAATGTTGCTCTTGAGTTAGGTGCCGTCCGCGTGGTTTTATTGCCAACTTTCTCAGAGTTTACATACACTTGCGCCCCCCTTCCCTATTTATTCCCCCTGTCTAGCCTATATAACAAGGCAAAGGGGAAAAATAAAACAATTAAAAATGAAACTTACAGCAAAAGATAAAAACTTAAAAAAAAAATCCATTTTATAAATTTTTATATTCTTGACAAACATCTGTTATACCTGCTATACATCTGTTATATCTGATTGATATCTGTTATACCTGCTAAATCTCCAAAAGAAGGAAGGCTTTAAGTTCTTACTACTAACTGAAAGCAAAAGAATTACAAAAAATGATTTTTTAAACTAATTTTGTCAATGTCTTTTTTTTTCTCGATCAAGCGAAGTAGCCAAAGAATTGATAGCTATGTGCAGAATAGACGTTTTTTTTTTATTGTGTGTCTTCTGTCCACGATATTATGGGTACAATACAAATTCATGCTGCTATTTTTATTTCTAATCAGAGGCTCCTAGTCAAATTATGTCTGTTGCTGATCTACTTCAAAAGCGGTTAAAGATTTTGATGCAGTCTAGGGAGTTAGAAAGTGCTACAATCGAAGAACAGAAAAATACAGAAGGTTCTGTTAGAGTCATCTATCAAGAACAAGTTGAAAATCTAAGAAATTCAAGTCAGTACCCCCTGTTGAAAAGATCCAAGCATAATAATTACCTGCTTAACGGACTGCACCATCTTCCAGGAAGTTTTGAGGTACTACACATTTAGTTTTTTTTTCTTGAAAACTATTGAAATTTTAGAAAATTACATCTTGAAGAGATTTATAAAAGCCTTGGCTAGATGAAGGTACATACTGCTTGAAATGCTGTCCAGGGTGCTACGAGCTTTGGGGCAGTGGGATTCATTGCCTTCATTGAATGTTTTCTCTAGCCATTTCCTTATTTACAATAATTTCTGTTTGTTTAGAAATTCAAATCTTATATAAACTTATTTTGTTCTGTTTCAACTTTTAAATTTGTTCTTTACTTTTCAAATTAAGTTAAGCGAGATATGTGTCCCTTAATAAATGCAAAGTGTTGCAGTAACCTTTGGCAGAAGCTTCTTTCAATAAAAAGAAGTAATGACATAGAAGCTCATTCATTAGTATGGGTTATAAGTTATGCTAGTTGTGCATTGTTAACATATAAAGTTTTCATGGAAGGAGTGGTCGTATAAACTTTGGAAGGGGCTCATTCGATTGGAAAATGAAAGTTCTGGTGCCCTTTTTAAGAGTCAAAAGTAATCGGAGGGAACCCATACCCTATACCCTATTTCCCATACCCTATTTTCCCCAAATACATCCGATCAAAATTTTGAGATAGCCATTTTGTTCAAAGTAGTTGAAAAGTCAAATAGCTATGCCCCTCGGTTGACGAAACCCCCCACAGCCTGGAGGTAAGGGTTTTAAGGTATGCAAGTTGCCCATTGTTATCATATAAGGTTGTTATGGAAGGGGTGGTCGTATAAACTTTGGAGGACGCTCATTCGATTGGAAATTAAATGTTCTAGCTCCCTTTTTAAGAGGCAAAAGTAGTCAGAGGACAACCACCCCCTCCCCCACCCACACACCTTTTTTTCTTTTATTCAAATTGTTCCAAAGGCCAAATAACTATTCCTCCAGAGTTGACAAACCCACAACAGCCCCCAGGGCAAGGGCTATAAGTTACATAAGTTGTCCATTGTTAAAATATAAAGTTTTATGGAAGGGATGGTCACATATACTTTGGAGGAGGTTCATTCAAATGGAAATCGAAGGTTCTAGCTCCTTTTTTAAGAGTCAAAAGTGATTGGAGGGCAACAAGCCCCCCTCCCATGCGCCTTCTCTCCCCCCAAGTGTATCTGATAAAAATGTTGAGGTAGTCATTTTGTTCAAAATAGTCAAAAGGCCAAAAACTATGCCTCCAAGGCTTACAATATACCCTACAGCCCCCGGGGCAAGGGCTGTAAGTTATACAAGTTACCCGTTGTTAACGTATAAGTTTTTTATGGAAGGGGTGTTTTATAATAAGGGCAAATAGCTATACCTTTGGTGTTGACCCCTCCCCCCACCTCTGGCCCAGGGGCAAAGGTTATAAGTTATGTTATTTGCTTGTTGTTAAGAAATAAGGTTTTTATGGAAAGGGTGGTCATATAAACTTTGGAGAGGAGCTCATTTGATTTGAAATCAAAACTTTCCATGCGCTTTTTAAGAGTCAAAAGTGATCGGAGGGCAACCACCCTCTCACGCCCTTTTTTCCCCAAACGTTTCCGATCAAAGTTTTTAAATAACAATTTTGTTCAAAATAGTCCAAAGGTCAAATAACTGTATTAATTAAGTATTAATTGTTTGCATAGATATTGGTATCTTATATTTTTTTTTATTGTTTTTAATTTTAGACTTTATAGATTATTTTATCTTTGCTATTTTAAATAGTTTCTTCGATATTTAGCGCTGAAAATGCCTAGTTTTGTATAGATGAAATATATGTCGTTTAGTTCGTCTTTTCCTTTCCTTCTATTGGTCGTAGACTCGTTGTTTTGTTCTTCATTTTGATATTTTTTCTCTCTTCGTTTTGTCTTAGCTGGAACCTTGTAAAGAACGAACATTAAGTATAATGTAATAAACGTAAAAGATACAAAAAATATCGTTCTTGTAAAAAAAAAATCGAGATTGGAGGCTCTAAACCTCCTTTGAGGGGGGTTTAGACTTTAAAATTGATTGGCCATCTTAGAATTTCCATTCCCAGGAATTTGAACCTTTTTAAAGTACGTAATTAACAAAAATGTATTTTTTTAATGAAATATCGTATCTTATTTTAACCCTATCACTTTTGACTCTTAAAAAATGCCCTAGAAGTTTCGATGTTCAATCGAATGAGCCCTCTCCCAAGTTTTTACGACCACCCCTTGTATGCGAAGTGGCCAGGAAAAAAAGTGAACACAGAGGTATCATCGTTCTTTACGAAGTGCACCAAAATAGGCGCACTTTGATACTGGTCATAAAACTGTCAGACGGATAAAGAAAAGAGTTGACTGTGATTATATCCTGCTGCAATACCTTAAGCGTCTGAGCCCAACTAAAACTATTTCACACACCTTAAGCATCTTGGCTCAAAGAAAGCTCCTTTGAGTAAAAAAAAGATGTTTATTTGCTGTTGTTCTCAAAGATTTGCCTAAGGAAATATATGCTTCTTTTCTAGGGATATTTTCTTGTATCCCTATTCTGCATGCATTCATTACTAGTGCAGAACAAGTGAAAATAGCTCTGCAAAAAAGTCTTTTGACTTTGTCTTTTTTTTTTTTCAGTGCCTCGATGCCAGCATACCATGGTTATGCTACTGGATATTGCACAGTCTAGAACTGCTCGAAGTTGACATTTCTGCGGAAGATTCAGTTGCTGTTGTCAGGCTTTTGAATAGGTATCATTTTTTTTTTTTATTACGCTAATTTGTATGTTATTTTATGCTATTATTTTTAAGTCGAATAAGCTCATAATGGAAAGCCAGCTTGTTTTTTGTTTGTTTTTTTTTTTTTTTTTTTAAAGCAAAAGTTTCTTAAACAGTAATATTTTGAGGATGAGTTTTCTTTAGTTGATGCTGTTTTAGGTGAATTATAGTTAAATTGAAAAGGCTGTTTTGATGTTCAGAAATTTCAAACTATTCTATATAAATTCTTATTATTCCGAAAAATCTTGGCTAAAAGTTTTTTGAAGGCTTACAATGATTTGGATCGGGTTTTGGTGCTTCAGACATTTGCCATGTTAGTCAATTAGTTTCAAATATTAATTTGTTTGTTAATGTAATTATACATGTGGCTCTCTTTCGAAGCCGGAGAAATTTGTTAAGTATACGCATCAGCCATATATTACTTCTTGTAATAATCGTGCTAAGATTTACTTGACTCGATTCAGCTTTTCTTCCATGGTGATGTCAATTAGTCCAGAGATGAAAAAAAAATGTTCCAATTACCTTTAGTTTTGAACGGCTGTTTCCAATCATTATAATTGTTTTAGGTTTAAAGGTATAAATTCATCCGATTTGGCCCTTGAGACTTTAGTCTGAGTGTATTATGTTTTGTCAAAATAAATGCATTATGAAACTAGAGTAAGGAAAACTTAAAAAAATTGAAGATTCGAGAAATCCATTTTTCAATAAACAGAGATATATTTATGGTTAATTTATACCTTGTTGTCGGGATATCTTAAACTTTTCTTTTCAGACTAAGCTCTATGTTGAATACTAGACTGGGCTCCGTAATCTTTTATAGCAAGACCTGAATTTATTTTACGGTTTTTCTTTGCTTTTGTCTGAAGTGTTGAAGTTCTTTACTTAATTCCTAAATATGAGCATAGTTTTTTTTTTCTTTTTGAATGTATTGGCAAATTATTAATGCTGCTGCATATCACGAGATACTTACGAAATACTCAACTATAAAAAAATGTGAACTTTGAGAAAGTTAAATGAAAGTTGCAACCAATATAAACGTAAGTTGTAATTGTCAGATTGTGTTGTTTCCCAAACTTGCCACTAGCATGAGACAAAAAAAAAATGCTACTAAATTCGTCAATATCGCGAAAATATAAAAATGAGAAAATGCACGACGTAACTTGAGTTTCGTCGCCGTTTGATTTTTTTTTAATATAAAATATTTGCTTTTACTTTTTAACCCACGAGGTATTGTGAAACACTACAATATCCAAAATAAGGCATACATGACGGCAAAAAAGAAGTATATTCAAAAATGACTAACAGTTTCATTGAATCTAATTAATGCGGAGGCTCAGTCAGACGCAAATGCCTACGCATAATCATTGTCTATCAGAAATAAATTTCTATTTCTTTTTTAAGTTTCCATGATTATTCTGAAATGAATGTGGCAAGAAATTGATTTCTAGCTAAGCACAAACAGAGCTTTGAGAAAATAAAATTCCCATAGAAAGAGAATGAAAATTTATCTAAGGATAGAATTGGTAATATTGCTACAGTAAACTGAATCTTTGCTGTATCGTCCACTTCTTTTTCTTTCTAGTTTTCAATCTGCTGATGGTGGGTTTGGTGGAGGGTACTGTCAGCTTCCTCACCTAGCTGCTACTTATGCTGCAGTTTGTGCACTATGCATAATCGGAACAGAAGATGCGTATTCTTCTATTAACAGGTAAGATTCTTGATTCTTAGCTGCATTAAATCTATTTAGTAGGAAGTGATATAAAGACATTGTTTCAAACCTAAAATAGTCTAGTGCTATATGCTGGAATAGGATAAGAATGTTTCACTGGTATACTTGAACTTTTGCATGTCAGAAGGAACTATTATTCTCCTGAAGCGAAAAGCTTTGTGGTGAACGCTAATTTTGTTTATTAAAGAAATAAAACAAAGATGAAAATAGACTGGCTCGCAGAACACTGGAAAAAATAGCAGAAATTGCGGGGTAAATTATGTGATAGAGCACAGTAGATTACACAGGTTTATAATAACAGATTTCCATGGCGTTTTTCAAAAAGGGCATAAGTCCACTTTTTCTGCTTTTGCAAAAGAGCAAAATGAAAACGCACAACGAAAAAATCTTTCTCACAGATCAGATTTTAAGAAAGTTGAAACATTAAAGACTAATTCCTAGTTAACTTCCCTGGAAATGGCCAAATCACTAAATTGTTACTTACCTAGAAGATAAGGGACTTACGGCTTTTTTAAGCCCTTTCGGAACAATTTGTAACTCGGTCAGAATTACTGATAAGCCCATTTCGAGTAAACCAATCGATAGATTTCTTCAAGCTCTTTCGAACCATATTCTTAACTTATTTTTAAAAGTGAGCTTAGGCCCTTGTTGCTAAACGCCACGGAGTTTGGGTATTAAATAAATCAAAAATATAAACCGCCTTACTTTAAATTAATTAATCAAATGCAAAGTATTGGTTAGATTCCCAACGCCCTAACTTGTAAAGTTAGTCTGAACCTAAAGCGGCGTATAGTAACTAGCTTATCGACTAAACGGAATTCAGTTGATATGTAAGGTGTCTTATGCATTTCTAGTTACTTAGTCTCAGTTATCTCGAGTTTATCCGAGTCTTATTGATCAATATTGTAATATTGATAAGTGTGCTGTCCCCGGATATTATGGAGAACCCAATATTATAGACGAAAAAAAGTCCACGTGGAACTTTTAATCGTGTTTGCCACCTAGAAAAGTCATAGCTTCGGTCAAGTTAGGAAAGTGGTAAGAAAATCTGAGAAAAATCTATTTTTTTTTTTTTATTTTAGGTAAGGTCACTACTCGGAATAGACCAAATATCGCTGTTTTCGGTTAAATTCAGTTAAATCGGTTAATGAAGTTAAATTCCGTTTCTTCCCAGTTTATGCTTACTTTACTGCTCCTCTTTGGCAAGTTTGTATCGTTTCTAGTACTATTACTTATCGGAGCCTTCTCATTGCATCAAACTTTAAATCAACTCGTTTCCCTCTTGTTCAGCATTTCGCAAAAAAATACCCACAGTAGTTACAGATTCCTTGCTGACAGTAAATTGTTGCTTAACCGTTTTTTGTTTTTTTTTACTTGTGTACCTTTATAGTGTTTTTGTTATCCGGCACATTCCGTCGTTATCTCCCTTATGGTCGATCTTTTCGGAGGGGGATAACAGCTCTCCGTTCTTAAAGTGCCTTTCTAATCTTCCACCTTAGGCCAGAAATTCCAGAGAAAGCAAAATATACAGCTACAGATACCGCTGTTATTGAAAACATAATAAGTTTAGGAGCTCGCTTGATCTGAACCCTGTTTTTTTATTCTAAACATCGCTCTTTACTTAGGCAGCGCTGTGGTGCTACCTATGATTCTTTGAAAGCGTAATGATCTTCTCCGGGAAGATCTTAATTTTTTTTTTTGTGAATATGTTATTGCATTTCATTATGTTCTCTTTTCTTTTTCCTCTTTTTTCTTTATTTACTGTTACTCTGTTTGTCAACTGTTGTTTAAGAACTGGAGAAAAAATTAAGTGGAGATAGAGATAATAATCACCAAAAAACTTACAAAGTATTAGAATAGCCCGCTACCGTAAGCTGAAAGAACCACCTTCGTTAAATTATTTTTAAATGTGATAAGCGATGGTGATTTGCTTTTGAATTCAGTTAATAAATGCTCAGAGAGCTATTGACAAGTGATCAAGCGTATTTTGGAGACCTACTTCATGGGACATGCCGCGCAGATGAGGAACTGCTTGAGAGATTGGAGATTGCCTTCTTTAACACATCTGTTAAATTGAAAAAAATTTCTGATGTTGGAATTTGATGGTCCAAATTGTGAGAAAAAGGTAGCTTTGCTCATAAACAAAGAGATACGAGTATAGATAAAAGCTGACCTCTTACATGTTGGAACTTGTGTAAATAAATTTAATCCATAACCCTTTCTTTTCAAAGTTTGTGGCCTACATTTGTTACTGACTTTTAGCCTGTAATGATGTTACAGGCTAAAGGAATGACAACAATTTAAACATCGTAAACGCAATGAAAACTACTCTTTGCATTCCATTTCTCAATAGCGGTCTCTTGAAAATAACCAGTCTGGTGGGTTTCGTCTCTCATTAGTATACAAAAGTGTACGTTTAACGCATTAGTACCTTTCTTAATTTATTTAACTTACTAGGTATTTTTAATTTATTTATTAATTTAATTTATTTTTATTTTATTTTCATTGTTTCTTATTTAAAAACATCGTCATTCTATACTTGAAAAATATTCTACATAAAGGAAAAGGAGTAGCAAGCAGTGTTTCCATGCGATCGGTTTCAAGGTCAGCAAGCCCATTGGCAAGCCCAATTCTGTCTGGTTTTTTTCGTAGTCCTCGATTCTAGACAACCATCCAATGGATAAATAACAAATGTACGGGTCACCAGATCAATAACAATCTGGCCACAAACTTTGAAAAGAAAAGGTTATGGATTAAATTTATTTACACAAGTTCCAATATGCTAGAGGTATTATTGTGGCCAGATTGTTATTGATCTGATGACCCGTACATTTGTTACTTATCCAGTGGATGGTTGTCTAGAATCGAGGACTACGAAAAAAACAGACAGAATTGGGCTTGCCTAGACACACTTTTCTAGGGCACGTTGAATCTCGGTGGCTAACCCAAGTTGACACTCCAATGCGTATTCTCGAAGAGTTCAATGCACTCCAGAAGTACTTTTTAAGGTTATTCCTTGTCCCTTCCCAGACAAAATCCATGATGAAGTCAAATGGCTGCGAAGAAATATTGGACTTGCTGAAAGATCTGCAGATGAAAACTTCATTTCTGTTTGGCGTTTTATTTGCCAAAAGCTTCGCAATTTTACTTTTGCATTTCACACTGCAAAACCTTTGACGCATACGATTTTTACCGAAGCTTGTTGTCTTATGCCAATTTTGATGGGCAGGTACGTGAACCCAGTAGTTCTAGCGGAGGTGAAAAGAAAGAATCTGATTGAAACGATCATTTTTTTTTACCAAAGTAACTATTGAAAGTGTGGGAGTTGGTGTCGTTCTGAAAAATTTAAGCAAAGTTGACGTCATGCACTATATGTTATAGGCAAAAGGTGCCTTAGTCTTTCGCATGGCAACTTGGATGTTGAAGAGTGTTTCCGAAGTCGCCAAGAGGGCTTAGCGAAGATAGCCTCCATGGAAAGTTCAAAAATACTGTTGTTTTCAGGATTAAGTTATTTTTCCGCCAGATATTCAATGCATCAATCGCCTAAAGTAAAACTTGTTGCACCCGTTTAATGAAAAAAAGAAGATAACAATGCAATAAATAAATGAAGAAAATAAAAAGAATATAAAATAAATTGGGGTAGCTTAAGATTTCCTCAACCTAATTCAAAACTACCATTGGTTCAGCTTTATTGTTTTTAGTAGTCCTCTCATTATTTTGCATTCACTATTTTTAATATAGATTGTTTTGTAATAGTGAAAAATTGTTTGCGACAGAAAGTGAACCTCCCAAAATGCCTACTCTTGATGAATATCCTATCTGAGATTGCTAACCACTTGGCAGCCCTCCCCTTAATTCTAAATTCAATAACCCATAAAATTCTAAGCCAACACTCCCAAAAATCAAGCATTTAAATTAATTCTTATAAAATATATGGGTGGACGAACAAGTGAAAAATCCCTTTGCTTGAGTGCAGTTTTCACATACATTTAAACAAATCTGTTGAGCAAAAAAGCCTTGAAAAATATAAATCTAAGGACTCTGTTGAGCAATAAAAGTCTTGAAAATTCAACTTATGAATTTGTTGAATAAAAAAGAAAATAAGCTCATCAAAGCTAATTGAATTGAAAGCCCTTATTTTCTTAAAATGTTTGACTTACTACTTTTTACTTACATTTAAACAAATCTGTCGGATACAAAAAGCCTGAGCACTTAAAATCAAATTGACTTACTACTTTTTACTCACATTTAAACACATCTGTCGGATAAAAAAAAAGCCTTCGCAAAACTAAATCTAGCCGAACCTGTTGAGCCCAAAATTCTAAAAAAAATCTCAGCGACAATTCTGGTGATAAAAAATAAATACCTTGAAAATTTAACCTATGAATCTGTTGTGTAAAAACAAAAGTAGGGTCAATAAAGCTACTAGACTTGAAAGACTATTATTTCGAGAAAAAAAATAATGGTTGCAACAAATTCAACTTGATTCCTTTAGTCTTGAACAAATGTATCATTAATCAAGTTTCTGTTTAGTTTATGGTCACTCTAATTGATATGCCTGTGTAATTTCTTACTAAAAGCCAGTGCTATGAACTTTAAATTCCTTTAGCCCCTTTTCGACTTTTAATTTTTGAATTACCATTCCTTTTTTCCTCAAAATGTAAAGAACATATTGCGTTTTTTCTTTTATAATTCTAAGCATAAATAACTAGTTATAATTGTAAAGTCTAAATGTTAAGAGTCGATTAGAATATTTTGGTCTTAGTCACTTACTGATATTTTGTCCAAGGGATTTACTGAGATGGATTCATTTCCGTTCATACACGAATATCTCTTCCTATAAGATTGTTCTGTAGGATCTCATCCCCATTGATATTTGGGATATGTTGGACTAAAAATGACATTTTTAGGTGTCAGATCCTCCCTAGAGATTAAGAGTGTGCGTAACTAGTGTAAACTTCAGTCAAGCTAACTGTTTTTTTATCTTCTTCTAGACGGCAGCTCCTGTGTTTCTTGAGAAAGATGCATCAGGAAGATGGCAGTTTTACTTTACACGAAGGTGGTGAAGTGGATATTCGTGGTGTTTATTGTGCTCTAGTTGTTGCAAAATTAACAAATCTTCTGACAGAAGACTTGGCACTAAATACTGATCTGTGGATAGTAAGATGTCAAACTTATGAAGGTGGTTTTGCAGGTATCCTTTGGCTTAATGACAAAGCAATTTCTAGACATGGCATAAGTCACATTATTTCTTACTGTCTAGGAAGTGGTTGCGGATCTCATTACCCAAAAAATTTGACAATTTTGAAATAATGTGCTTTATTTATTTTTTTTTTGTAATTTTCCTAACCTTCTCTTTAAAGAATAGGTCAGATATTTTTTTTCCATACTGAAAAAGGGGAGAGGCTCTAAAGATCTAAGGATTGATTCCAGGTGTTTCTTTTCCGTTCTGGGGTCTGTGAAACTCAAAGACAAAGAAAGGCAATAAGCTTATACAAAACATTTATTTTATAGTTTAATTTTTCACGTATTTTTTCTCTATTTTGAGAAAGAAGTCTTCAAGTTTCAAAACCAATTTTTCGCTCGAAACTCAGCCCAAAGGTGTGTTCAGTTTATTAGACCATACTAAATTTAATTTGCTAAATGTCTGCCACAACCCAAGTTTGTGCATAAAAAGAATATACTTCAAGTTGCAAATTGCTTGCTGAGTAAACACAGATTGATTGTTTACTTATTGATTGTGTTCAAAGCAATATAGAATATTTGGAGAAAAGACCGTACCTTGAAAGTTGTTGATTGTGTCCAATAAGATATCAGAAAAAACGTCGTCGAAAGAAAAAACAGGTTCAGCTCTTTGTATCGTCATTTTTATGCAAATAAGGCCATCTATTGATGTGGTTTTGAAGAATACTATTGATTTAAACATATAAGGTAAACGCCCATTTTCTAGTCGTCACGAATCTTAAGTTCACGTTTTCTACTTTTAAGCGGTTTCTAAGAGAGCATAATCTTTGGCAGTCTCATAATAGTGGAGCCCCTGACTCAGTCAGGGGATCCACTATTGACCCTGTTATCGGGCGTGTAGTAATAGTAATTGTACCCTGAAGAATGTTTTCATTGCTTTCTTGTGGTAATGAGCATCAATTTCATTTTTTTATTGTAAGTTAAAATCAAACTTGTATAGTCTGGTTAGGGGTGTTGTCAGAAAGAACACCATAGATCGTTATATTTATGATTAAAATTCTGTTTAGTGTGAAAGCGTCATCCGTTTAGCATGATGATTTTGCTTTATTACAAATGTCCAATTTTATTGATAGCTGGTTTTGCCTATCAAATTCGTCCATTAGCTTTAGTTTAGTGTCGAGAGCGTAACTAAAAGGCTGTGGATGTTATTTTTATGTAAATAATAATTATTTTATTTTATAGGCTACCCTGGATTAGAAGCTCATGGAGGTTATACATTTTGTGGCTATGCTGGGCTGGCTTTACTTTCAAAGGAATATTTATGTGATGCTGATAAAGTCTTGGTATTAGCATTATTTTATCGTCTTTTTTTTTTTTTTTTACTGAAAACATGTTTTAAAGAAATAATTCTGGCTTTTAGTATTAACACTAGATTAACCGACTGATGAAAAACTCACCTAAAATTGAACTGTACATCAGAATTGCTTGAGAGGTTATATTATAATCTAAATCTAAAATTCTTTTCAGAGTTTAAAAGCTACCACATTAATTGGCTCAGATACCCACAAACTTGGTTTTGGCATTAGAGTGCACTAACCTATCGTACTACTTATCATCGCTTAAAAAAAAATCATCATTATGCTTAAATCTTGGTTTAAGCATATTGCGGGCAAAACAATTTTGTCAAAAAATTTTGTGAAACAAACTTCATTTTGATGTTGAAAGCGCATGTCCCAGCAGACTTCTCAACATATCGAACATGAAATGTTGAAATCCATAAACTGACTAATATGCTTCTAATGACGAATATTACCTATTGATGTTAGTTGGTGTGCTTAGCCCAGGCTTTACGGATGGAAGATCTGAGAATCCCACAGACAATTCTTAATTGATGCCTCTAAGGATCGAGGAGAAAATGTCTTTTCCCCCGAACACTCTTTGTTGTACAAAAAAAGCGTTCCTTGACACTCTTAAAACATTCCTGCAACTGGAGTGGAAGATTGAAAACTCCTTGTCCATGCCTTTGCTGGCTTCTCTAAAAATAAATGGATCTGAAAGAAGCCTCTAGTGAGGGTGGTATATGCATTTTTCAGAATCTAGGGGGAGGGATGCCAAAATGAAAATTTTATTTTTCAATAGAAATACCGAGAAAGGTATTTTCCAATGAAACTATCCAAAAAAAAGTATTTTTAAAAACTATTAGCGGGTGGGGGGTGGGGGTGGATATATACAAAAAAAACAATTCAGCGTAAAATAATGGTATCATAAATATCCAAGGAAATATCGTATAGACGAAGATGATGATCAGTTATTATATCTATACCATTTTTTTCAACTTTTTTCACCAAAGAATGTGACAGTGTAAGTTAAAAATCCTTTTCTTGCATAAATATATCACTCTTTCTGTTTCTAATTATAAAGCGAGTTTCACGTTTTTAACCTACATGTTTGTGGCGTTTTGTACTCCAAAATCGTTAAATTTGATAGATTTTAGCATTAGATTAATGTTCATTTAGATTTTAATGTCATTCTTATTTGAAATTTGATCACAATGTTTCGTTATTTAAAAAATAGTGTGGTCCGTTAAAAACTACCGTTCTAACAATAACAGGGGAGTTGTCAACCCCTCATCACCTTTATTGCATGCTTAGTCCAAATAAATTTATCTGAAGCATCTCTCGTGAAAAGTTGAAAATTTGGGCCTAAAAATTCACTTTTTGAGGCTTTAGGCCCCCCGCCAAAAAAAGGTCCGCATATGTCTGACCTAATGGCTAGTGTGCTTGTGGCCTTAGCCTCGGCGCAGTTTGGTGATTCTGCCTTTAACTGTCGTTAGTTTTTCTGGATAAAAAAGTACCTTTTCGCATGCAGACCGATGGTCTGCACAGGATCTCTGGCTTCGGCCGGGAGTGCTATACGTGGTTGAATGTTCCTTTTTTATCGACCCAATTTATCTCTAGGGACGAGTGTGCCAAAGGGCATGTCCTCTGAAATTGGAAGCCATTTTTTTTTCCTTTTTTGATGAATAATGTGGCTGAAATCAGCACTTCGCTATAATATGATCTATTTTGTTACTTAAAAATGAAATGGAGCTTTAAATTTCCGGTTGAATGAGTCGTCTCCCGAATATATATGACTGCTGGTTCGGTTCGATCAATTCCTGAAAAAAAAAAGAAAAAAAGAAACAAGTGTGTATCCGTGACCGTGTTCATCGTGATCCGTGATCCGTGGAGTGTGCATCTCGGGAAAATTACGAGATTTTGTATTATTGTACAGAGGAGCCTGTAACCTCTGATTTTGGCTTCTATGATATGTTGAGTTTTATCATAAAAGTTTCCTAAGGATTGAACCCTTTCGTAAAGATCGCTTCTCATGTTTTCCAACAGGGAAGGGATGTCCCTACTGCAAAGTTTAAGGGGGTTCCCCTGTATGTACTAGGTTCATTTATTGATAAACTCTTGTTAGATATTTCTTGCTGCATATAAGTTTGTCCTATGAAGCTGTTAAGATTTAATTATAATAATCCTTAGCATATATTGATTCATTATCATCTTTCAGCGCTGGATCACGCTTAAACAGATGGGGCTAGAAGGAGGTTTTCAAGGTCGAACCAATAAGCTCGTTGATAGCTGTTATAGTTTCTGGGTTGGTGGTGTGTTTCCACTTTTGCACAGGAGACTACTCTTTTCAGGTAGGCTAGCACTATTTCTCGTAATTGATTTATTTATAATAGTTACAGAACAGGCCATAGATGCTAGATCTTAAAATGTATTTTAAAAAAGGAATACAAAATTAAATCCGAACGGGTAAAAACGTGAAATCTAGGAACCTTGGAAGCATTTAAAGCAAATTTGTCCTAATTTAAATAAATCCAAGCTACCTGGGTGGAATTTCATTCGGTTTATGACGGAACAGTTCTTTCAAATATATTACAAAAATAATTCTTTCAAAAATACTTTTGTATTTTCATTTAATTGCAAAAAAAGCAAGCAAAAAAGTCCTACTGCTTTATTCTTATTTTCAAATTATTTAGTATTAATTAGATTTGCCTATACAACGACGAAACTTCATGTATGTAACAGCGACATCGTGTAGGCTGGTTAGAATTAAAAAATTCAAGTTTTCATGTTGTTTGAAGGATGTTGGAAGTGATATATTGATTCGGTTTAAGAAGAAACCGTTTTTTGGTTGAAATTGACCAAGTTTTTGGCACGGTTCTAGGAATTCTAAATTCCTGTATTCGTGCATAATATCCTTTCCTTCAAGTGCGTTACATAAAGTATCATAATCTGATAACTTTCACTCACATATCTTCACACCCGTCTGATAATCGTGAATAGGTTGACATTTTCCTTTCCAGATTATAAACATTCTGTTAAAGTCAGAAGGCCATAGTTCGATCGTCAGAATGTTTTGTTTCATTTTGGTATGAAATTTTTTCTTGGAAATTTATATCCATTGTAATGAATATTTATAACCATAGTAAGTTCATAACCATAGCAAGTTTAAGAATTATGTGATCTGGCATTAAAATCTATATATAACCTACAGTTTAAAAGAATATATTTGATGGAATTTATTATGGATTGTTCGGATAAGCCATATAAGATTCTTAGGGGGTTTGAAATTCCAAAACTGAATATAAGTATGAAGGTAGAGGGCTCTGTGTGGGTAGAAATTAACCTGTCATTTCACACTTAAAATATTTATACAATAACATGAAAGCTGTGATCCCCTGAGTATCCACGTTGCACGCTTAGTCCAAATGTGTTCCTCCAGATGAAGGGAGGCTAAGGCATAAATCTCCCTTCAAATCGACCGTCGCGAAGAACTGGCAAATGCGGGTATAAAACTTGTTTTATATGATCGCTTGTTTACTTGTTTGATATGATGTCGCCGAGTAAAAAAAACAACAACAACAAAAAAGGATAAAGTAAACGCTCGTCAGTGGTCATCCGTCTCGGGATTTTATATCTAGTGGCGGGAGGCCACTGATATATGGCTCTGGGGAGCATTGAAGTTGATTGTGTATTTTCTGCTAAGCCACCCTTTTTGGTAAATATGTAATTTTGATGGTATTTCCCCCTGTTTTTATACAAATATACACATTTTTTCATGCTAACAAATCTCAAAGGGTAATTTTAAACTGTATACGTTTTACATATTTAGAATCGATATTAGAAATAACTTCTTTTGATTCTTTGTCACCAAGCATCTTTCTCTTAGAGCTGCGATTTCAATTGTTTTTCTGCTGTCCTCATCATGTAGAACGGTCAGTTGTTGAAAGTTGCGATAGGGCTCGTGCGGTCGGAAATTCTGAGATCTAGTGCGTTTTTCAGATGAAGAAACCGACCGAATGACACCGAAGGATCCTAAGCATAGAATAATAGTACTAGAATAATATTGCCGCAGTTAAGATAGAAAATGAGGTTAGTAGCTGGTTTTGTATTAAATCAGGAGTTAAGCACGGTTGCGTTCCATCCCCGTTTATATGGACCATTTCGAAGGCCTTTGTCCTAAAGAGTACAGCAAAGGCAATGGGAGAAAACTGAATTAAATTGGGAAGTAAAACTCTCCTTGACTTAGATTATACTTATGATTTAAGCACTCTAGATGAAAATGAATGAAATTTTACAGATTTTGCCAGTTCAGAGTGCGGAAATGGGCTTGAAAATTAATGTTAAGAAGACTAAGCGTCTAAGGCTAGAAATAAGCAAAGATGAAAAGGTGATGCTGGGTAACGAGAAGATGGATCAAGTGGACAGCTTCACTTACCCAGGTAGTATTGTTAGTAAAGACGGTGGATGCAGTGAAGATGTTGAAAGTAGAATAGCCAAGGCGTAGTGTGTTTTTCAACGTTGAAAAAAGTTTAGAAGAATAGGAAGATAAGTCTGCAAAGCAAGATTAGAATATTGGAAGCAACAATGAAGAAACTGTATTGAAGTATGGTTCAGAAGCACGGGTACTCCGAAAAAGGGGGAAGATTTGCTAAATGTTTTCCAGGGAAAATGCCCACGGATTGTTTTGGTACTATACTGACTGGCCGTATCTCAAACAGTTATCCATACGGAAAGAATAGGTTTGAAAATTAATGTCAAGAAGCCTAAGTCGCTAAGACTAGGAATAAGTGAAGGGGTGATGCTAGGTAATGAGAAGACCGATCGAATGGACAGCTTTTCTTACCTATAAGAGATTGATTTACCTAAATGCGTTTAAGCCTAATCTTATTCCACTTCAGAAGATACAAGAAAGTGTCGGAAGACTGTGAAACTGCAGTTATTGTCTTATTTAGTTTCATGTGTCTATTTTCTATTATTTCATTTATGAATTTAATTGGATAACCATTAAAAAATAAAATGTGTGTAATACAATAATTCAGAATCACGATATTCCTGAAAACAAATTCTAAAAACCTTATCAACTAATGAAATCACAAGGCCCGTTTCCCAATTGTTTTAAAATTTACCAATTAACCCATTTTTAAATAAAGAGCAACGGGATATATTCAAAAGCGGCGAATTTTTGTAATGCGAATGTAAGTGCAATATACTCCAGAACATTAGTAGAATTATACCTTAACAAGCCATAGCCTCTCAGAAACACATTTATAGTAATTGCTGCTAGCTCCTATCTGCAAAAATGTAGAATTCTGTATTTTTTGCCAGAAGAACGTTTTTTTTTTCAGGGGTGATCGTATCGACCCAGTGGTCCTAGAATGTCGCGAGAGTGCTCATTCAAACGGAAACTAAAAGTTCTAGTGCCCTTTTAAGGGACCAAAATAATTGGAGGGCCACTAGGCCCCTTCCCACGCTCATTTTTTTCCCAAAGTCACCCGATCAAAATTTTCAGATAGCCATTTTTTTCAACATAGTCGAAAGATTTAATAACTATGTCTTTGAGGATGACTTAATCCCCCACAATCCCAGGGGTAAGGGCTGCAAGTTATGAACTTTGCCCAATGTTTACAAAAAGTATTGGCTATTGGGAAATAGACAGACGTTTTCAGGGGGAATTTTTTCTGGTATAGGGGAGAGAGGAGGTTACGTTGGAGGATGTTTTCATGGGGGAAGGGATATTGCTATGAATGGGGTGCTGGATTTTCCAGCATTATTAAAAAACGATCAGAAATGAAATTGAAAAAACAAGTTTTTTCCACTGAAAGTAAGAAGCAACATTAAAGAAATTATTACGTATATTAGAGGGTTCGCCCCCTAATCAATACCTCGCTCTTTACGCTTAAGTTTTTTTTAGTATTTTCAAAAGAACTATTTATTCTAATTAATCGGCCTTTGTGATTCAGGGGTCATTCTTAAAGAATTGGAACACAATTCGAACTTTAGTGTAAAGAGCGAGGTGTTGACTAGGGGGTAAACCCCCTAATATAATTTCTGTTTGTTTTAAGTTGTAATGTTCCTCCTTGCTTTCAGTTGAAAAAACTTGTTTTTTTATTTCATGTGATACAGAGTTCGACAATATCTGTAAATTTTTTTATTAAATCTTTGTCCAAAATCTGGGAATATTGCGCTCTTAGGATGGAGATTCCTGAGTGTTACGTAGTTAAAAAAAAGTGTACAGTTGCTTAATTTGGTTTATATCAACGAAAGTAAATAATATCTGTCTATTTTTTCCTAATGTAGGTTCAAGCAATAGTCTGGATGTTTCTCATTGGCTTTTCGATGTTGAAGCTCTTCAGGAATATATTCTTCTTTGTTGTCAAAAGGAAAACGGAGGATTTATTGACAAGCCCTCCAAGTAAGCGCTATTCGATACGCGAGCTATTGTGCCTGAGATATTTTAATAGATATGTCTAACAAACGAACAAAACAAGTTTGCTTATTTATTTATTTTTTCAAGTTCGACGCTGAAGATTACCCGTTGACTAAGTGTGGAATCTGAAAGCTAATAATTTCAAACTGAAGCAAAAATAATCTACAGAAAAAAAATGACAAACATTCCTATTTGAAAAACTAGATTTCATGCTTGAGATATTTCCCGTATAGTTTAACCAGTTAGACTCCTGATATCTAGAGACGAGACATTAATTCTTTTCAGTTTAGTTATCCCACTGTCTAGATCACATTCGGCTATTTCCCCATGAATTATTTTTAAAAGGATGGGGCCTATGAAGCTTAGATGCAAGGGAGGCAAATCCTGGAGTAGTCAAACTAAACTGCAAATAAGGATCATCAGTTGTAACTCCTAAATTAAAATCAAAACACTGTTGAACCAATTTAACTCTACGAAGATTTTTTCTTTTTTTTCAAATATGGCGTCATATTGGAATTCATTCGATATTTTAAAATATGGCTTCATATTAGAATTCATTCGATATTTTAAAATATGGCTTCATATTTGAATTCATTCGATATTTTAAAATAGGGCTTCATATTTGAATTCATTCGATATTTTAAAATATGGCTTCATATTTGAATTCATTCGATATTTTAAAATATGGCTTCATATTTGAATTCATTCGATATTTTAAAATATGGCTTCATATTGGAATTCATTCGATATTTTAAAATATCGTTTCATATTTTAATTCATTTGATATTTTAAAATATGGCTTCACATTGGAATTCATTCGATATTTTAAAATATAGCTTCATATTGGAATTCATTCGATATTTTGAAAAATTTTGAAATGAAACTTGGATGTATTGGTTTGTGACGCCTGAAAATGGGCCCAAATTAGTTTCCTCTCTGATAGAAAAGTGTGAGCAGGAATAAAGTATTTTGCTTATAGCTGACAGGGCCAGATACATCTTAATAAAAAAAAAAGAAATTTCAAAGATTGGTTGGATCGTAATACACTTGAAATCGGGTCAACTAGTTGATCATCTCTTACTAGGTTGCTAGCTAGTGCTGCAACCCGGATTCACGTATATAGTTATGAGAGGCAGCCTGGCCTTGTGGTCCGAGGTGCTGGTGTTAGCCACCAGTCTCTTCGGAGGCGTGGGTCCAAATCTTACCGCTGGTATACAATTATGATTTACGTACAAAATCAAATATCTTTGAAAAGACTGCAGCATGAAAAGACATCAAAAATGCAGTTTTTGATGGAAAAATTTATTCTCTTTTAGGAATAATTTATTTTAGTTACTAAAGATTTTTAACCCAATTAATTTCCTTTAAAATGAGCTATTAAACAACTCTCTACGATGTTCCAGTGCCAAGCTATTTCTGGATACAAAAAAAAAAAAAAAAATATCCCGTTTAGGCAGAATGTTGTAGTAGCTGCAACTTTTCTTGATTTTCAAGCCAATATATTTCCCTTGCTGTTCAAGCCAAGGGACAGAAAGTTTACTATACAGGGATTTCGGATAAGGCGGTTCTAATGCAGTACTTTTTGTTTTGATCTGATTCCTTTTTTAGGAGCTATGGGTTTTTATATTTCTTAACATTGGACGTGATCGTCTCTTACTAGGTTGCTAGCTACCGCTGCAACCCGGATAAATACTTCATTAACGCGGTGTTTTTTCTGTCTTATTTCGAGTTCCTCTCTCCCCAAAAAGGTTTTCGGATAGAGAATCTACTAATATAGATTGCAGAAGCACCAGGAGGTTATTACGTAAATCGCTTCCCTTCCAATAGTCAGCTCTTATATCTAGCCCAGGTACGCATGCACGAGGGGGGGGCTGGTCCCGTACCTCCATAAATATGGTCCATTTTTGGTAGTTTTTTTTTTCATCCCAGTCACAAAATATGGGCTCCTCCTGGAACAGAGTCCTCCATAGGTGCTAGGATCGGGAATTAGATAAGCCTAATTAAATATTAGCAAACTACATTACCTAAGATTAATGTATTAAGTAATAGCATTAAGAAGTAATAAATACAATTCAATAAATTATATAATTTTTGGGTAAAATAAATTATATAATAAAAAAAAATTTCTCTCATGGGGATCAAGGATGAAAGTTGCCCTGCGGCCCTGGAAGTACATACGGCTACATCTATTGAAGAAACAACACTTATGGCCTGTTTACTATGGAATTAGACACTTGAATTATCATGACAAATAATGTATTTCAACTAATCAAGTCATCTGTGTTACTGTTTTCTATGGATGTAGTGATTAATTTTCACGTATGGAGTATATTCAATGGGTTTATTTTGTGATAGAAGTTGAATTTGACTGATATCGTTTGATTTTCCACCTTTTGAAATATATTAATTTGTTTTCAGATCCCGAGATTTCTACCACACATGCTATAGTTTAAGTGGTCTCTCTATATCGCAACATGTATTTGGCAGAGAAACTGAACCACAAGTTATCGGCCACCATTCCAATCTAGTTGTGAGCAATTTTTTTTTCCTTAATGACCCGCCACTTCTACTTCGTGAATAATTATGGCATAATTTACTTATTTCTTATGTTGTTGTTTTTTTATTTGTCTCCTTGTAATGTTGTCCCTCTCAAAATTAACTCCTATGTATATGCCCATGGGCGTAGGCAGCATATTGTCTAGGGGGGGGGGGCATTCGATAGTGTGATGGAGTTTTATCAACTGCTTTTTCCAAACCATCTGCTTTTTCAGCCATATCTAATGTAAATTTGAAGGTCTAGGCGGGGCAGCTGCCCCCCTCCCTACGCCCATGTATATGCCTATGTTGACCGACAACTCTTTTTTGCACCTCGGTACACAAACGATATCGTAAAGAACAAAACTTGTGTTTTATAATTATTGAACCAAAAATTGTAGATTGAAATGCAGTCCATTAATTCTACTAAATTCCTACGTTATTTATGACAGATATGGCTGCATTTGCCTAATTACATGACTTAAACAATTGAAAAGACGCCGTTGGTTCCTTGCGTTGATTTGAAAAATCAACGCAAGGAACTGTCAGCTTTTTCGAAGCGTAATTTTAATTCACGAGAGTCTTCATCCAGCGTTTAAATTTCTTCGGCAGAAAAAGACCCCGTCAAAAAAAGACCAGCGATCTCTAAACATATCCTTCGGCAAGATTTTATGACTTCACTATCCTATCCCAAGCATCTTGCAACATTGAGCCCATTGAACCTATTTTTTTTGGTATTTTGTTTCTTTGCTTAACGAGTCTGCGTTGCGATCCATGCCAATGAGGGGTAATTCCGTTAACATGGGAAAGACTACCAGGTGAGATTCTAGACCAGTCGGTTAGTCTCGATTTCCGTAGGTTGCTAAGGGGCCATTGTATTGGTTGTTATGATTTTGATTAATGTGTTTTATTTCAATAAGCAGTATCAATAATGCTCTGGTCCGAGCAGAAGTAATCAAAGGACTAGGATATCAAGAATACAAGTAATACTGACTCGCAATAGTTTTATATTATCTTTTCTGTTGTTTGAAACATTGTCAGAATATACCTATTGCCGACAGTGTTTTGGGCCACAACAATTTTTTCACGATACACTTTTGGTAAATTAATCAAAATTAGGTAATGTGCAGTTGCCAAAAGTAATGGAAAAGTTCCGATTTTATCTTTGAATTCAGCATATGAAGTTGCATTAGAAAATTAACACAAACTTTCAACAGGATGTCAAATTATTTTGCAATAACCGTACCTCATAGGAAAGTATAGTCACATTCTTCAAATCAGCTACAAAAAAGGATGTAAAAAAAGTGTAGCCATTTATTTTACCCAATAAATGATTTTTTTTTTTAACATTATATCCAGCTTTGTAGGCACTGGGGTTCAAAAGTTGTTGTAAATTTTAAATGGGAATGGGCCTGAAAAGCAAAAGTTTCCCAATAAGTATCATAGTCCGACATTAGTTTCTTGGTCCACCTTGAGAAAAACTCAAAGAAAAAAGAAGAATTCACCTCCAAGACCGTGCTGATTCATCTATCGATCTTAAAATCAAACAGTGTGCCTCGATTTGACACAATGTCTTTATCTTTTTCTTCTCTTTCTTTTATTTGCAAATTCTACTGAATTGAAACTAATTTTGTCAACAACTGATATTTCTTTTTCAGCATCCAATTCATCCACTATACAATATCGGACTCCGTTCAGCGGCTCTTGCTCATCATTATTTCAAATGCCAAGAAGTGCCAAGATAGTATATTTTTTGACGATTTTATTTATCCTTCGTATTGTGAAATAAAAATTGGACTTTTTTTTCAAAAACAGACGCATGCATGAAACAAAAAATTAAAAAAGTGACGTATATCATGTCTTCATCTTCTTGAAAAGTCCGGGACGCCCATCATAATCATCTCCTGGCAGACTGACGTGCTTCCCACTAGCCTTTGCTCTCTCAAGCGCTCGAACTGAAAAAAAGTGAAATAAAATAGGGTATATTTTGTTACAACGGCTTTTTTGTTTAAATAAATGCATGTTAAGGGCACTTATGAGAAAGAGAGCTATTTTGTTCTTAAGAAAATAAATATAAAATAGAAAGTTACGAATCAATAGAATCCGACTTGCTCCCTAATTCTTTATCTCTTTCTTTTTGTCTTATTTAAGGTTCCCTTGGTCCTGAAATTTTAATTCAGGCGTCATCTTGGCCCGAACTTTCAATCACATCATTCTAAAAAACATAGTTTTTGCGCCAAGAATCAATATAACCAAATATTTCTTCCAAAATGTCCTTGTTTAGGTCCTCTAGGTTGAGTCTATTTACCCTTCAAGTTTTACGTCGATCACCGAAACAGAATGTTGGTCATTTTAGGGTTTCACGAATCCATACAGCCCTTTTTGTTCAAAATATTTGTTTCTCTGAAGTCCGTTTGGGCTGGGATAAACGCTAGGTAAGTCAATGGCCGCTTACAGACCGCGCAAATTTAGGCCTATTCTAGGCGTCTCGAATCAATCATGGCTTTTGTCGCCATTGAAGTCCCCTTGTCTCTGTCTACCTGCCCTGTAAATTAAAGCCTATATGAAAAAACAGAACTAGTTGACCCGATTTCAGGTGTCGTATTACGATCCAACCAATCTTTGAATTTTCTTCTTTTTTTATTAAGATGTATCTGGCCCTGTCAGCTATAAGCAAAATACTTAATTCCTGCTCACACTTTTCTATCAGAGACGAAACTAATTTGGACCCATTTTCAGGCGTCACAAACCAATCCACATCCAAGTTTCATTTCAAAAGGAGTCTTTTTTTCCATCTAGATCCGATCCACCTGCCACAGAGAAAGCATTACCAAGCATCATTTTAAAGCTAATTGAACGAGACGAGATTTAACCCTCCCTTTTATGCGTCCTCAATCTTAGTTTTTTCGTCTGGAATGATCAAAATATTCCAAGTCAAGTAACTAGACTTAACAAAGTATTACGAATTCTAACTGATAGGGGAAAAAAAGCTTTGGACCCAGTGAAGCAAAAGTTTTCATGTTTTTTTCCAGAGAACACAGTTCGCTAGATCAAATAGCTTAAGGCTTTAAGCTTCAAACATTTAAGAAAAAAACATCAATCCTTTCACGGACGAACCCAATATTTAGCAGACAGAAATGCTTTTGCAGTCTTATCCCTTTGCTTAAACATAATATTTTGATTCATCTTGCCCTCCCCAAGCGCTCCTGAAAGTTTTAACTCGATCCCGAAATATTACAAGTAGCGGTGGCCTGGGTGAAGTTACTGGCTTTCGATTTACCTCATTATTACAAGATAAATGGGTTCAAAATCCACTGAGGCTAATAATGCCAAACTTTTAGGCGAATCGAAGACGCACACTTGTCGGCGCCCATATTCCCTCTGAACATAAAATATAAAGGTCCCTTTCCTCCTCCCGCAAACAATCCGGAAATTTCAGACCTGAATCAAACGCTTGATCATAATCTATAAAGATATTTAATGGGATTTGATGACTTGGGTACTTCTTAATTACTAATCTAAGAGTGAAAAATTGGCCATCATATCCTCTCCTCCCCTTCCTAAAGCCACACTGTTCTTCTGTTAAAACTTATTCTACACTCAGAGGCGTCGCTTTTTTTTGGGGGGGGGGGTTCAATTGCCACTCCCCCCAATAATGTAAAGTAAAAAAATTATATATCCCAAACCCCTTGACTATCCGGATATGGACCCCTCTTGCTCACCAATAAAAATGCTGGAGATTCGCCCCTGTCTACACTCTTAGTCTAAAAAGTTTCGTAATACTACATAGTTTGCTTCCTGCAGAAACCAAGCTAATGGCTCTATAATTACAACACTCACTCTTATCACCTTTCTTATAGAAGGGTTTACGAAAGTTTCCTAAAATTGCTAGGTACTTTCCCAATTTCAAAAATCATTTTCGAATTCATATTTAGAAAGGAAACTAGAACTTCAAAATTCAAACAATACGAGCCCCCCTCCCAACAAAACCCCTCCCTTCCATATGAAGTGGTCGGGAAAAAACTTGTTGGCCCTTTATCGGGCCTCATTTTTTTTTGGGGGGGGGACAAATTTGTTTCTATTTTTGCTTTTGCATTGGCTTTTCATTCGCTCAAGGACTGAAGTATTTAAGTTTGGAGCCGATCAGGAAGAAGATTTTTGGCCCTTTTCTGGGCCTTGTTTTGGGTGGGAGGAAAGTGCCTGCCCCGGATCATTTTTTTTTTACATTTGGTTCCTCTAGATCCAATGACATAAGGCTGTAAACCTCAAACTGATCAGGCACAAAAAGTTTTGACCCAGTTCCATCTACCACCTTCTCCCTCTAACAAATTTTTTACCCGGAGAATAACTCCTGAAATTTCTAGCCAATTGCACACCTAACATCAGACAAGCCCTTCCCCCTTTCCGTCATAACATTTATGTGTAAAGAATTGGAATTTTGTATTATTTACGGCTCTGGCCCCAGGGACTGTGGGGGTCATGCCAACCCCGGAGACTGTATTCATTAAACCTTAGACTATTTTGGACAACATGGCTACCTCAAAACTTGATCGGATATCATTGGGGTTACAGAGGGGTCATGTAGCAAAAAAGGGCACGATGCACAGGTACGTTGTCAAGGCGAAGGATCCATTTTTCTCTTTCCAGGGGATAGACCTTTTCGTTTGCACGTTTTCACGCAAAAACTCTGGGACGCTTTTGCAGTATTTCTGGCTGCCTGTCTGCCCCTTTGGGAAAAATTAATAAATGCAAGATGAATAGGAAAAAACAACATACAGTCTTTACATTTGATCCACTTCGTCACAATTTCTCTTTGGTCGTGGTGAATCTGGTCTCTTCAAATAAGAACAATGGGGCCTTTTTCCTGGGACACACCCGAAGACCCGTGATTCGTCATCCGTTATTACCCATATCAAAGAATTCTGTGTCCATTTTGGCTCAAGTGAACAGTTCTTGGGACACTTCAAGTCAGTGCTGCTTCTGGTCGTCCAGTAACAACTTTGGAATGAATTTGGTGAACATTATGCATGCCCAAATCATTTTTTTTTTAATTTACTGAGCGACTTAGAAACTCCAATTCAGGTTTTCGGCCATCTCCCTAAATTTAAGTCTACGTTCTGAGCGCACTAAATCGCAAACTTTCACAATGTTTCTCTTGGTTTTTCATGTGAAAGACTGGCCATCTCTGAATCTTAAATCAGATAAATATGTTTGACAAGCTCAGACATTTACCTCCTAAATCTGTTTTTAAGATTTCACAAGTCTCCAGGCAAATTTTCAAGTTTTAAACAAAATTTCACTGAGACACATAGTTTCAGTTTTTTTATCCATTTTGTAGAGTTGATAATTCGCCATGAAACACGCACACGCCTGCACTCAACAAGTTGTTAAGCTGTATAGGAAAAAGAAATCTTGGTGCTTGTTTCAGCACTTATCAAGGTTAAACATTTTTTTTTAGTCATTTTACATAGTTGGCGAAGCATTGATTTAAACTGTCTCTGGTGCCCTTTCATGTTGTGCTAATAAAAGGTTGTTATCTAAATAACCTCAAGAGATTTATTTATACTGCCTGCAGCTCTCATCAACATTTACTATGAGTTGCCGTCAATGTTGATCACTATCGTCTATGGAACAGGATTGGAGATACAAAACAACAATCAAGGATTGTGCATTAGTGATGAGTGGAAACCCATCTGCAGAAATTCAGCACCATCTGCGTTACCTGACAAAATCATATGCTGTCTATACGTTTTAGTTTTACTCTGTACCGCCGTCGCTAGGGGTGCTAATGCTATAAGCTTCCTTCTTTCTCAATTGAGTAATGCTATACGGTTTTTAACACAAATATTTTTTACTTTCTGCGGGACTTATGTTTCATGGCTAAAGATCCAATCGCTTCGCTGTCTTATGTTTTTTGGTTTTAATCTCAAAATTGATGTCCTTCTTTCTAGCTACGAGGCTGTTAATAATATCAACAGATTAAAATATTGTACCGAAAATGTTCTTTAAAATTGACAAGCTCTCAATAGAACAATTATCTATAGTGACTCGATCCCCCAAACAAATCAAATCGAATTGTAGCACCATTTCTTCGGAAAAAATCTGCAGAAAAATGCAAGATGTCTGGAGGTTGAGGGAAAATTTTAAAATATTAAAAAACAAGATCGTATACAATACAGGGGCGCAATGTTCTTAGGACTAAGGAGGCGCAACCAGAGAAACCTTCATCATCCCAATAAAACACATATAATGGATAGTATTCAAGATTGTTGAAAATGCTTACCACAACCTGCCTTTGTTAGTCCCAGAAAAACTAGAAAAATAACAAATAATAAAATCTATAAGCCCAACACCATAAAATCTCAAATAGCAACCCACATAAAACTTTACTGTTTTGCCAACTACTTTGAAGTAAAGCAAGCTGTGTACAGCATTTTTGTTAATGCTACTATTAAAAGTTAAGAGCATTGAAAATTAGAAGTAAATAATCCTTGAAATTGGACGAAGGCAAGCTTTACACATCCAATCTACATGGACATGTAGGAGCTAAATAAAAAAGTCTTGAAAAGTTTGTAAGTATACAAGAATCCAACCAACTCATTCAATATTTAGTGTCAGGTGGGGTCACATCCTCGCTTCAGGAGTCTACGAAGGCATAATTTAGGAAATTCAAGTCAGAGCCTCTATTACAAGTTGTAGATTTGAAATCTATAAAGAAAAAAGTAGGCCTGATTTGGAAAATTTATCGTAAGGTACTTGTTTACCAATTTTTGGAAGAAGCCCAGTATTTGTTAGAAAATAATTTAAAGAAGCAGGAAAATAAGAAAAGGTTAATAAGAGAAATTAAGGAAACTATTTTTAAAAAAAGAAAAAAAAGGTATGACACTTACTTTGCTGCTCAAGTACTTCATTCTGTCGCTTCAAATCATCTATGTCCTGCTGATGAGCAGAATTTTTCCTTCTCATAAACTGGATGTAATCAGCAGCTTTCTTTAAAATTTGAGCTCTACTTGCTTGCTAGAAAGAAAATTATAAAAGCAAGCAATGGAAAACAGGACTTAAAACAAAAAATTGCTTTTGGTAAATGCTAAGTTACTGAAGCTAATGAGGTCAATGTGCAAGTGAGCAATGACGAACATCCCGAAGGGTAAACCCTGTTTGACGTAAGAAAAATGCATCTGAAAAACTCTGTTTTTTCTCCTTAAAGACATTAAGTTATGCAAATAGAGTACAACGTGTGCTAGCCTGCTAGAGTGGAGCTTTGCACTCAAAAGCGGAAACACGGTTAAAAAACGAAAACATAACGGAACAACGGCTAGCCCTTCAAAATAGACTATAAACTCCACTTCGAATCACATATTGTGCGCTCTAGCCCAAGAAAAAGCGCGAATCCTCCTTTTTAGCTCCGATAACCATTTGATACTTTCCATTTCATTACAATCAACCCAAACTGGAAACAGAGTAAAAAAAATAATAAAACATAGAGGAAATGCAAAAGTCTATTGGCATTTTCCTTCCACATACCAAATCGGCCACAGCCAGAATACCCTCTATCTTTTTTTATACCAGCTTGGATATTAAAATGCAATAACAAAAATGCCATATTTCTATTTGAGGTCACATCTATTTGTTCCAGCAAGTGTGTGTAAAATCCATTAGGATCACCACTGCAACCGTCAGTCGGTTGTACAGGGAAATATATCCCTGTCTGCTACCTTACACATCTCCTAACAAATTCCAGTTCAAAGCCTCTACAGTCGCCAGTCAAAATGTCAATACGATAATTGTCTTTTAAAGGAGCAACATTCCGGATTGAAATTTTCATTAATTAAATTGTGGGGAGCATTAGTCTCAAGATACGTAGTGTCTCAGCCCAGGAATAAATAACTCCTCCTCAAGTCTAAATGAAGCGCTTACGCTTGGGAAGCAAGAAGCTCAGAATTCCAGTTGGCCGGAAGTTCTGGTCCCAAAATACGTCCGTCTTAGGTGTTAGATTGGTTTTCAGCACAACAGACCGGGACTTCCCCGTTCTAAAAAAAAAAAGTAAAGATTAAAGACAATGTGCCTCATACCCTTCTATTATTATTTCCTTCTTCTTATTGATGATAATTACTTTGTGTTCCACTCCAGATAGTCAGTTTGGCTTTAAAGTGGGTATAAGCAGAGAGTATGTACACTGTCTCCTTGCGCACTTATTAACTGATTGTGGTGAAAAAGGTGAAAAGTTTATATTGACCGCGCATGATGCTAGGATAGCTTTCGACTCCAGCATACGACTGGGCAGATCGTGATTGTAAGCATGGTCTTTCTCGGTCTATCACCACAGCACTTAAAGTGATCTATACGGTAAATTAAGCATACAGTAGAAATTTTCCGAGTCGTCTATTCAGATAAATAGACATGCTACACTGATTCATGTTCAGATCAAGGAGGCACACTTGTGCCTCTATAAAGAGGCGACCCACCACAATGTTAAGCGATTTCAGGTCCTAGAGGTCGCAGAGAGACGGCGGTAATCGCATTTTGTAGCCCAAGCTCAAACTAAGAAACTTGCAAAATTTCATCCTCCTCCGACTTTATCTTCATGGGGTAAACTGGGCCGGAAGTTTGGACCCTCCCACCACAGCCCCCCTTTAACGTTGTCCGATTGTGCTGAAATTTAGAGGTTAAGCTTTCCTAGGGCCCGGGAGCTTATCCTCGAAATTTCAGCTTAATCCGATCACTCCTTCCCTGTTTTCAAAAAACCAAATATAGCCACTTAAATTTCATGTCTTTTTTTTTTATTAGCCAAGCCAAAAGGCCACAGTTGGCCCCAGATACGGTTGAATTAGGACTCATTTGAATCATAATTCGACCTGCTAGGGCCTTTTGATATTTTCATACCTAAAAAATTATCACCCTAATTTACATTTACGAAAAACCTCGTTTTCCTATATTAGCCCATGTTAATTTTTCCCACCACAACCCCCCTTTAACGTTGTCTGATCGGGCTGAAATTTAGAGGATAAGCTTTTCTGGGGCCTGGAAGGTTATCCTCGAAATTTCAGCTCAATCTGATCACTCCTTTCCTGTTTTCCAAAAACCACATCTCAATATTTTTGGGAATTTGCTTGCGTCAAAAATAGATACTAATTCATAAATAAAAAAAAATATTGTGGCTTCATCTACTTGTTGTTGAGACTCTCGACTATCGAGTGGACCACCCGGGTTTGATTCTCTATCAGAATAATTTTTTTATACACTTTGAAAAGAAACTCAGTTTCTATTTTAAATTATTTGAAAAAAATTACGTTTTCAAGTTTCTTTTTCAAATTACGTTTAAAGAGTTAAAGAGGCTGAGTTACAAGGTCGACCCTTAAAACGTACAGGGATTAGGAGGCACAGTTGGGGGGCTGTTAAAGAGGCTGAGTCACAAGTTCGAACCTTAAAACGTACAGGGATTAGGACGCACCCTGTACGACGTGATTTGAGTATTCAGGAATTAAAAGCCTTAACACAAGAATGTTCAAGAGCAGGGGGTTTGGGGAGTGGCAGCTCCCCAACTTTAACTCCTGACACGATCAGCTAAGAGTTAGTCAAGCAATAATAAGTAATAAACTGTACAAAAACGTGCAGAAATTATTTGAAAAAAACTACGTTTTCTAAAGAGTTAAAGAGGCTGAGTTACAAGGTCGAACCTTAAAACGTACAGGGATTAGGAGGCACAGTTGGGGGGCTACCACCCCCAAACCCCCGCTTTCGCAGCCTTTAAATATAAAAAAAATTTCTTTAAACTGAAAGTAAGGAGCGACATTAAAACTTAAAACGAACAGAAATTATTCCGTATATGAAAGAGGCTGTGCCCTCCTCAACGCCTCACTCTTTACGCTAAAGTTTTTATTGTTTAAAAAAAGAGTTGTGAGAAAGTCAAACTTTAGCGTAAAGAGCGAGGCGTTGAGGAGGGCACAGCCTCTTTCATATACGGAATAATTTCTGTTCGTTTTAAGTTTTAATGTCGCTCCTTACTTTCAGTTTAAAGAAATTTTTTTTTATATTTAAAGGCTGCGAAAGCGGGGGTTTGGGGGTGGTAGCCCCCCAACTGTGCCTCCTAATCCCTGTACGTTTTAAGGTTCGACCTTGTAACTCAGCCTCTTTAACTCTTTAGAAAACGTAGTTTTTTTCAAATAATTATATTAAAAGGACAAGTTTTTTCAAGTTATAGTACATTAAAACTTAAAACAAACAGAAATTACTCTGGATATAAGGGGGGCTACACCCTTCTCAATCCCCCGCTCTTACGCTAAAGTTTTATATTGCTTTAAGAAATACTTCTAATTCCAACTCAACACCTCTTGTGTTTGAGTAGTCGATCTTAAGGATTTAAAACAAAAAAGTAAAACTTTAGCGTAAAGAGCAGGGGGATTGATGAGGGGGCAATCCCAGTTATACACGGAATAATTTCTCTTACTTTTAAGTTTTAAATTTCAGTTGAAAAAAGCTGTTTTTTATTCAATTTCACATCATTTTTCAAATCATGCCCAGGCCTAACCAAGGTGATATGGGATTTCACATTTAATGTTGAGAAGAAAAAGATTTTCTACAATAAGAAGGGAGTTATCATCCTGCAGCACCTATATTCAGGGTGAATCCAAATGAAACGAGTTTAGAAACTAATTTTTGATCCCCTCCTCCTAAGATCATTTCCTGTGTTTACCTAAATGCTCAAAGAATCTTAGAAACGTGCTTTTTGAGGAATCACGCAGACCCATTCCCGCTACGAAACGACCCACTGAGTCTCCTCCATAATAGCTGATGCGAAACTATACCTCACTGTACAAAATTTTATCAAACATAATTTGAATCAAATTGATTAAATCAAGCTTTAAAATGAGTGTATATACTAACCATTTTTTTTATATTAACAAAGTGACTCTTCAGGAACAAACGCTACCACATGGCTTTACTGCCTCTGAAATTGGAAACCTTACTATATAGTTTTTCAATAATATCAAATCGATTGGATATCTCAGAATTTTTAATCGATAACAACTCTTTTGGGTGAAAATTATGGTTCGGTGCTACAAATGAAAGACATGAAACACCCCTTCGCTGTGGTACAATCTTTTTGCTTACTTAAAAAGACCAATAGAATTTGTAATTTACAATAGAATGAGCCATTTCCGGATTTTCAAGGACTATTGGTTTGACAAGAGAAGCCCTAAAAAAAAAAAAAAAAAAAAAAAAAAAAAAAAAAAAAAAAACACGAATTTGTGATCTTGCTTATTGAAAAAAAAAAAAAATCAAAATTCCACATTTGTGTAGATGTGGGCTTAAAATCTCTACATTAGGGTTCTCTGATGTTTAAATGCACTTCTGTGTACATATGTTTAAATAGGTCAAAATTGGTATGTAAATAGAAAAAGAGAAATATTACCATTTGTGATCGATGAAAACAAAAATCCTGGATGCATTTGCCAGCTCACCCACCACAAAAAATTTTCTGCCAAGGCTCATGATGCCCTGCCTCGCCTTTTCAACCTCTGTGCCAGTATGCACATGAATGTAATATATTTTGCTACGTAGAAAAAGGTTGTCGCAATAGGAGGGATACCATTACCCCCGCCCCCTCTCCCCAGCACCAATAAGAAAGCCGTAGACTAAAAATATTCCCGGAAATCACGAGGGATTATATATAAATTTCTACCTAATATAATAGTTTGGTGCCATAGAATGACAGAAAACGCCACTTTCCTGTTGCAAAATCTCTTTGGTCAGTTAAAAGGGGCAGTAGAACTTTTAATTTCCGTTCGGATGAGCCCTCTCTTGGTTTTCACGGACCATCGGTTCAATACGATCATCCCTGGGGAAAAAAAAGTACAAATAAAATAAAAACTCGTCCGTGCTCTTTCTTCTGGGAAAGATACAGGGTTTGTCCGGAAAGTAATGGGACTGAGTCGATTTAAAAACATTTATTAAGCCAATCGTTACAATTCTTTAAAAACTTTCAAAATAGGCCCCTTCTGCGTCAATGCAGCGCTGCCAGTGCGATTTCCAAGCATTGAAGGCGTCATGGTATGCATTCTCCAGAATAGCCGAGAACCGCTGTACATGCTGGTTGGATCCCCTCTTTCGCCTCAAAATGCTTGCCTTTCATCAGCCTTTTCAGAAGAGGAAACAAAAAAAAGTCCGGGGGCCACATCAGGGCTGTAGGGAGGCTGCGGAAGTGTTGGGATGCCGGCCTTGGTCATGTAGCTGTTCACGAGAAAGGCGGTGTGAGCCGGAGCGTTGTCGTGATGCCACCTCCAGTCGGATGCGATCTCTTGTCGGGCCCGATTGACCCTTCGTTTGGGTCTCTTGGGAACCTCCACATAAAACTTGGCGTTGACGGTTTGTCCGGGAGGAATAAGTTCATGGTGGACGATGCCTTTCATGTCAAAAAGACAATGAGCTTCGTTTTCACTTTGGATTTGCTCATTCTTGCTTCTTTTTTTTCCAGGTGAGGAGACGCCGACGTGTGCCACTCGGAAGATTGCTTCTTTGTCTTGGGATCATACTCAAAGATCCAGGAATTGTCACCTGTGATTACACTATTCGAAAATTGGGGGTCACTTTCACACATGTTCAAATTTTCTTGGGACACTTCCATTCGCCGCACTTTCTGGTCGTCAGTGAGCAGTTTTGGGACCATCTTCGCGCACACCTTGCACATGTTCAAATGCACCATCACAATGTCATGAACGACAGATTTTGGTAAATTTGAGATTTGAGCAATTAAACGAATACTAATTCGATGGTCCGAGTTCAAAACTTTGCGCACATGAGTCACATTGTCGGTTTTGTCGAAGTTGAAGGTCTTCCGCAACGGTCTTCATTGGCGACCTCTTTCCGGCCCTCCAAAAAAGCCTGAGTTCACCGAAACACACCATTTCTTGCTAAAGTAACATCTGTGTAAGCCTGCTTGATCATATCAAACGTCTCTGTCGCAGATTTACCAAGTTTCACATAGAATTTAATCGCCTACCTCTGCTCTAACGAACGCTGCATTTTCGACTTGCACCACTCACAGAAACACGTCACGCAAAAATGCCTGTCCTGACTTTCATGGTGTTCGGAGACAACTGAACAGCCACTCGTTCGTTAGCTAGGAAAGCCCTCTACCGAGTCCAGTAAGAGCACGCACGCTCCGAAGTACAGTTGCGGCGGAAGAAAATCAGTCCTATGACTTTCCGGACAAACCCTGTAAGTTTGCCGTACAGAAAAATAGCTTGTGTAGGATATCGCGTAATGCAAAACTCTACAACAAATATATGACAATGATTAACACGAAGAAGATTCATCAAAGCCGAGAAAGCGGTAACTTGGAGGAACATTTATTTGCGATCAAAGCCACCCTTATATACTTTCCCTCAACCAACTATCATTTATATGCAAAGTTGTGTCGTATCTGTCTGCAATCATGAACAAGATTAAGGATGTCCATCCAGAGGTATGCAAAAGTCTGAAGGATAACCATGGTAAGAGACTAGGGAGGAGAACACTCTACGATACAGAAGAGTGGACAGCAGCATTTGCTTCCTTTCTAGTGGTCTTTAAAACTGTAGCTGTACCGCAGGGTACTTCAACCTTCGATGTTCTTGCAAGAAAACGTAGTATTTGTAAATAGTAATATTTGTTACATTTGAACTTAATTACCGAATTGGGTTATCAACCTGCAGCTATTTTAAAATATACAGCTCGCAGCTCATGTTCAGTATGGACCAAGGTATTCAATCTGGTGCATCATTTAATTTATAACTAGCGTGTACTGTTTAGGCTACACTGTTTTACTGTGTTCAACTGGCTTCACTTCTTCCATAACAAAATGTGTCCGGTGTTTGGCTGACTGTGGTTCGTTTTCTTAATAGATAAAAAAAAACAGTTTTTTTAAAGCAAGGAGCAAAATTAAAACTTAAAACGGACAGAAATTATTATGTATATGAGGGGGATTGCTCCCTCCTCAACACGTCGCTCTTAAGGCTAAAGTTTTTTAGAACTTTTAAAAAAGCTTATTATTCTAATTAAACGGCCCTTGTGTTTCAGGAGACATTCTTAAAAAAATTGGGACAAAAAGTCAAACTTTAGCATTTCGATCGAAAAAACTTGTTTTTCTTTTAAATTTGATTTCTGATCATTTTTCAAATAATGCCGGGAGAGTGGCTCCTCCTCCATGAAATATTCCCTCCACCCACAAAACATTCTTCATTGGAAAGTTCGTTCCAAGCAAAATACACCACAACCCGGAGCATTCCGCCTGAAAAATTATATCCTCGCTAAAAAGTCTCCCCCAGAAAATTTCTTGCGGACGATACCATACTGAAAATTCTACCTAGCATACTTTAATTCGATTTTTTTTATTATTTCTGATCATTTTTCAAATCATGCCAGAAATCCCATCACTGTCAAAATTTTCTCAGAAATCCCCCCCCCCCACCCGATGGAGAGTTGCTCCCACAAAAATTTCCCTCATGATGAATTTTTCACGAAAAATTCACATGGCAAAATTTCTCTGTGAGCCTCAAGATCCTCCAGACAATTTCAGCCCCGCTGAAAATTTCCCCGGAACATCTTCACATGCAAAATTGAGTTGGCAATGACCAATAAATTGAATTCCGTATAGGAATAATGAGAAATTCACCCAGTGTAAAATTTCCCCTGGAAAGTTCACCCCCAGAAAATCCCCCCACGGAAAATTATCCCCACGAAAAATACCCCCCCCCCAAACGGAAAATGCTCACCGCGGAAATCCCCCCCAAAAAATAAAAAAAATGTCTGTATACTTCACAATAACAAATACTATATATAAGCAATGAGCAAATTTTATAACTTACACCCCTTTCCCAAGGGCTATGGGAGGGTCATGTTATCCTCAAAGGCATATTTATAAGACCTTTTAACTATATTGAACAAAATGGCTTTCTCAAAATTTTGACCGGACTACTTTGGGGAAAAAGGGGAGAGGGAGGGGGGCTAGTTCCCCCTCAATCTTTGTGGTCCCTTAAAAAGGCATTGAACTTTTAATTTCCGTTCAAATGAGCCCTCTCACGATAATCCAGGATCGTTTATTCGATACGGCCACTCTTTGAAAAAATAACAATAAATAAACAAACGCGAATCCGTGATCTTTTTTCTGGCAAAAAAATAGAAGATTCTACTTTTTTGCAAATGGGAGCTTGAACCTCTACAGTAGGGTTCTCTGATATGCTGTATTTGATTATGCGATTTTTAATTAGATTGCTTGTATTTTGGGGGGTATTTCCCCCTTTTCAAAATGCCCAGCATTTTTTTCAGGCTCGTTGCTTTTGATGGGTACCACTAAACTTAATGAATCTTACAACGAACCGTTTGATCTATCATTATATTTTAGTTGTATTTAGTTTTAACTGCTCAAATACAAGAATTAATTTGCATGGTATATTTTGAACTTGTTTATTTGTAAGGGGGGGGGGGGTTTATAATATCATTACTTTTGGAAATTGTAGAGGTTAATACCACTTAGCGGAGAGGAGGTGGAATTAAAAAATACAGCATCAGCTCAAACAAAACAAATTGTTTATAACGTAAATAGGTATTAGTAAATTGGTATTGAGGAACGGTAATTGTCTATTACTAAGAAAAGGGGGAAGTCAATTTTTCTAGGTCTTCAGTTTTTATCTCAGACGGACAGCCTCCCCCCCCCCACAAAGACTGATGAATATTGATATTTTAATATTTACCTTCTCTCCTTGAAGAGACGGCACAGAATCTCTCAAGCAGGAAAAACTGTCTTTAATGTGGTCTCTTCTTTTCCTCTCCAGAGCGTTATGGTGAGCTCGTTTGTCCAAAGGCTGTAAAAAAAATTACGTGAATTATATGTCCAGAGTAAATTGATGAGACATTTGCATGATACTGAAATTTATAGAACAAAATTAAATACACACAAATACTTCTCTTCAACAATAGTCACTAAATAAATTAATGCAAATTTAGAATCAATTTATGTAATAATAGGTGAGCACCTGAAAAAATTAAACACTAATCAAGAAAAAAATCACGGTGAAATGATTTAAAACCAGCTGAAGCAGTCACACTGCCACTAGTCTAAACAGTACAAATACATCCATTTTAAGTGTATTTGAATAATAAGCTCTTTTGTTCCCTTTCTCATTTTCAAGTGTCAACTACATAATTTAAAGGTGAATGCAAACAAGATAGTACTAGCTTCTTTCTATTATCTTACACGGATTTCAATTGAAATTAATGATTACAATCCATTACATGCATGACAGCAAACATAAGCTACTTAATTCATAATCTTAGATCAAGTCAAACTGGAACTAGGGAAAAATAGAAGAATTTTAGAACAAAAATGGGAAGGTTCAGTATTAAATGAACCCTCAAAAATATAATAAAACATAAGCCCAAAGATTTTATGTGAACATTTAATGCAGTTCTAGGGTTATCTTTAAACATACAGAAACCATTTTGATGCCAATTTAGTGTATTTTGGGTTCAAACAGTCTTTATGACAAATATATTGATTAGGTTCGCTTTGATACTAGACCTCCCTAATTGTCTGGGCTCAAAAATCAGAGGAAAAAGAAGAAATTTGTTTGTATGATGCATTTTCAACACTGGTCAGCAGAGTAAGTTAGTCAGTTTCTGGTGACCCGTCTAGTATTCTGAAAATAATTTCCACCTACTTTGCTAATACGAAAAAAACTATTTGTTATTTATTACCTTTTATAAATATCTGTACAAAGGCAAGGTTCTGGAATAACTTTATCCTACAATGGAGGGACTTAACTTTGTCTGAGGAAATTAAAAAATATCGAAAAGAGATTGAATTGAAATGAATTTATTTATAACCCATTGAAATACAATGAACGGAGTATACAAAAAAAAGACGAAGAAAAGAAAAAACAAAAGCAAAAGAAAAAGACGGATAATGATAAATAAAACGAAATCAAAATTCATAGAACAATCGCACAAGATTACAAGATTACTTTTTTTGTGTTATCACCCACCCCCAGGCCTTGGACTAATAAGTACATATAATTTGTTAGTAGCGTATTAGCTAATAAAAGAGTAGTTAGAGCTATACCCAAACTTCAAGAAACATACCTGACTAGAGCTGTAAGAATAACCCTGCCCAGATGAAGAATATCCATGCTGATCATCTTCCTAAAAGTGGGGATTCATTACGAAAATAATCCAAACTGAAATAGTGCACATTAACATACATGGGTGTGCATAATACATACAGTCACACACATAAACAAAAGCAAAGTTAAAAATACCTCTGTCTACTGCATTTTTTGTGTTAAAGTAAAAAGAGTGAATAAAACATAGGCCTATAATAAGGGATACAAGAAACTACATATGCTGAGTAGAGTTTCAACTTTCTATTTCAAAGATGATTCAAAACGAACATATATGACTTCTCTAGCTCATGTTTGTCTTAAATTATATTTGATATAAGGGGTTACAGATATTTTAAACAAAAACTGAAAAAGTTCAATGATTTGGCTTATATCCCTTCTGGTACCATAATCTTTTCTTTTGTAAATTAAGAGAACGCTAAGTTTTAAGATAGTCAAAAGACCTTGACATGTATGAGATCTCTTGCACTTGTGACAAATCCAAAATAGGGCTGACTCTCAGACCACTTGGGCCAGACGATAAAAGAGCAGGCTCAGTCTATTGAAGCCTGACTGATAATTAAATCCTGGAGCATTATGATAAGTTCTTTGCCCTTGCTTTCCATATTCAGTTTTTTAATTCTTCTCATTTGGTTCATTTTGACTAAGTTAGAATGTTAACAATTACCCCTAAATACTAGAAACGGAATTTCAGAGGCTATTGAAATAAAGAGAAATTTCCAGAGGCTTAGAGATGGCGGTCAGATAAGTCTAGGTGAAATTTGAGACCCTCGTTTTGAATAAACTGAAGAAAACTAAATTCCAACAAAATGGATTGCTGTGATTTCAGCCTCTTGAAATATAGCAGTCCATCTTCTTTCACTGCTTTGTACTTCTTATATTTTGTTTTTGTTTTCGGTGATTCCTATTCTGGACACCTTATGATTAAAATTTTTTTTTCCATGGTCTGGCCTTTTTTTGGTTCATGTTTTTGCAGAGAATTTAGATTCAAAAAGCATGATTATGACACGGCAAAAGAACCAGACCAATATCGCTTTATTCCTCAACTAATGGCAAATAATTTATTGCTGCAGGTTATTCATTGTAATTTCTAGTCGTTTTGGGTCTCATTTATTCAATTTCTGGTCCTTTTACGTTTAAGTTATCATTTGACTTCATTTCTGCTTTCCTTTGGTTTACTATTGCTCCTTACTGTTCTTTCAAAAACATCTGTTTTGATTTTTCTTTTTTATTAATTCCATTTAAAAAAAACTACATCTAAACATGCTAAAAAAGCACCTTAAAAGGTTTGATTAAGTACTAAAATTCCTTGACATTTATTCCAAGTAGAGCCAACAAGTTTTCCTCATTAAGAAATTCTGAGGCAGATTTCCAGCGTTTTGATTTTCTTTCCTATCATGTGACACTTTTGACATGGACCTAATGTCAACAATGGCAAAGGTAATGGGTTCTGAAATGCCACAACAATTTTTATTAAACAACATTGATGTGATTATTTCAAAGTTGAATTATCCTATTCTCAGATGTTAATTACATAACACAAATATCTTCTCCTATACTGTACATTTAACAATTTGAACAGAACTTTATAAACCAGGATTTTACCTCAAGAGAAAAAACTATCTATTACCTCACTTTCTATATCAATATCTCGTTCATCATCAGACATTTCTCCGTATTTGTCATAAGGCATTATTCACTGATACCTAAAAAAAAATAGCATGTGAATACAACAATATTGTCTACATGTTCTGCCAGTAAGATAGCTCTTGGTTCACACCTGCTATGAATAAATAATGCTAAGTAATTCAAATAACTTCTGGCTGGATTTTGCATCTAAAATTTGAGGTATTTTCAAAACAAGCATATATAAACAAAGGCAGATCTAGAGCAAAATCTGGGGGGGGGAATGTGACATTGGCACCAATAATTGACCAAACTGACAAATTTGCTTTAAAAAAGAGTAAAAAAAAACAGAGGCTGCCAGAAAAATCTGGGGGGGGGGTCCCAGGATCCACCCCTGTATATACATGTCAGAAAATATTAATGAATATAGAAGCATTCCTTGCAAACTGCTCTAAATAAAGAGCCCTTCATTAATTTCAATTCATGGCAACAGTAAATGACAATTCATCAACAGCAACAAGATATTACATAAGTTGGCAAGTTTTCAGCATTTATTTTTAATACGCTCTTATTTTCTGCAAATTTTGTGCCAACTGGTGGGTACCTTTCTGCTCTCTCATGCACATTGTCCAAAATATGTTTAAGGAAGAAACTGTGTATTTACATCCCTTACACAAAGAGTGAAAAGTGGAAACCACATACCTTCTCTACCCAACAGTGCCTTCAAGTTTTGTAGAGCCTTTTAGGAGAGATGAGGAAAAGAACCTTTAATGTTTACTGGGGTCTCGATGATGCCATGCACCAGAAGGATTGGCTTTTTGCCCATATTCATCCAGAGGCTGGCAGCTCTAGTATGAAGTGCAACATGCCTACTTTTCTTCTAAAAAGTTTGAGGTGGAAGGGATAGAAATGTTAAGGATAGACAGTTTCATTTTGTTTCTCCAGTGATGTAAATTCAAAAATCTAGCATAATACTAATTTAAACAGGGTGCAACATCCTTATATTTGTGCTAAAAAGTGTGTGGGGTACAGAAAGGGCCCAAAGTTCACTTTTATTCTTCAATAAGGCTGATTGAAATTCCTTGTGTGATACTGGTTCAAATAAGGTGCATCATGCCTATCTTTCTTCAAAAAGTGGTTGGGAGAGGGTAGAGGGAGCAAGGACTCAGTTTGTTCTTTCTAGAAATAATAACTGAAAATCCTTGCAGCAATTTGGTTTCAGCATGGTACACCATGCCTAACTTTCTCTTAAAATGTTGGCAGCGCTTTTTTCTATTTTTTAAAGGGGGGGGGGGGGTAGAGAGGCCTTGGTGCCACTTCCTTCCTCCAGTCTGACATATTGAAGATTTTGCATGGTTCTACTTCCAATCAAGGGCCACATGACTACCACTAGACTATAAAGTCTGCAGTAGGAGGGACATGGATGGATTGGCTCATTTTGGTTCTTCAATCTTATGAAATGAAAATCCTTGCATGATTCTGGTAATAAGAAAGAAAAAAAAGTGTGACATGCCTAACTGTCCATCAAAAAGTTGGGATGATGGGGACCAGAGTGGATGACAGAGGGGCTGAAAATTCTGCCTCTATAGCTTATTTTTGGAACAAATCATAACTTGGCTTGCTTTTGAAGAATCATTATATTTTTCCCCAGAGTGTACCACAATCAAGATGTTGTCAACTTCTCAAAATTTTCGTCATGGTGTATTTCATGAACAAACTTTTGTGAAAAACAGAAACTGATGGAATAAACATCCAGCAGCTTTTCAAGGAGTATTGCCTGGTTTTAAATAGAAAACTTATCTCTCTTAGTTTGAACTATTAATGTTTAGGAGTCATGTGTGGTTATATTACTACACTTCAGTCCCAAACACAGTAAATAAAATCAGAGACTCAACTGGGATCAAAAGAGAAGTGGCTTGTAAAATTAGATGGCAGGCAGCACTCTGGAATTCATGAAAAAAAGCTCCTTGTTAGCTCTTTAAATTTTATGCATCATTTTTCAAAAAAATATTTTGGCCACATGACAGGGAATCCTTGCAAATAATAAGCAATTTTATATTCCTTTTAGCCAAACTTCAGCTTAGATTTTATTGTCTCTTTAGTCAAACATTGAACATAGATTTTACACATGAAGGGAGATAGGCTAGTACATAAAAATTCCCTGTATATTAGTAATGAAATAGTATCAATAAGCTTTTTGTAAGATATTATGTTCTAGGTAAGAAACTAAAAGGATTGAGGGAGGAAATTACTCCAAGATACTTTAAAAGGGAGGAATGGATTGACAAATTACAAATTGATAGAACTTTCATGGGGATAAAAGGGTTTGGAAGATTCATTGATATCAGTATGGCATATAGGAGCATATTCTTTAGTTTCTTGATTCAGTTTGGACTAAAGAGTGTGTTTTGTTTTAAATTTTACATTGTTATGAATGTTTGTATCATGGCAACTGCCCTAACTTTTCTTGCACAATTTCTGAAAGACACTTGAGAAGTCTTAAGGTTGTCATCACTATTCAGAGACCAAGACTCCATAACAGCCCAGTTAAAAATTTAGTCACTTTTGGCAAGCAAGTGTATGAATTTAGCAGCTGTAACAATGAAATAGGCTAAATGAAAACCAAATTATATTGGCCAGTGAATATGATGAATAAAAGATGATTTCTAACAATGAAATTTTATAGAAGAAGTATCTGTAAATCGAAAGGTGATATGTTTCATTTTCTGGGGACGTATGAAGGGTTAAGGGATTTGAGAAGGGAGATTTTTGCAGTGGGTGAGGGGGAAAAATTGTGGGGAAATAGGTGTTTTCTATGTATTGGGAATCTGATGTGGTTTATTTGTGTCAGTACAACCCACTGTGAACATGTTTATATGATGACTGTTTGTTTGTACTAGTGCTGAATTGTGTATTTTCTTGTCTTAATTGTTTTGTCCAAAAGTTCAAATTTAATCTTTTAATTGTATATGTATGTTGTTCTCTTTTTTTGTGGCCATAGCCCTGGGGGATTTTTTGTGTCAAATATACTACACTGTATCATGTTTCAAAATGTGAATTTTACAAGAGGTGAAACAACTGAAAAACATGTTTAATTGTTTTTTGTTTTTTTTTACTGTGATCAATAGCAGTTAGTAAAAGGGACATGTGTTGAAGCATTATAATCGGAGCAAAAGCAGTTTTGGCATTAAAAGCTTCTATTTCTAGCTATTTCTCTGAGTGAGAAATTAAGAAATGCACAAAAACAGTTTAAAAAGTTTAAAAAAGCACAGAACATTTGAATGTCTTCTTTACAAGACAGCAACCTAGTGAAAAGCAAAAAACTGCCTATATTAACCAGAAGTTTAAAAATAATGAAAAAAAAACGTCTAGTGAGAATGAATTGCCATTTGAGGCTGATTCAGAATGGTAACTTTTAATTTGGTTAATCTTAACATTGTGACAACAAATTTTATAAGATTTTTTAAAAAGAGTCTAAAACCCCTCAAAAAGGACATTAGATTGAAATAAAGGGGCACCCTTGGAATTACCGTGGTTGAAAAACGCAGATAAAATAATTAACAGTTGCCTTGAGCAAGAGGGAAAATCACTTTTTTGAATGGGAAACACCAATTTGTCTTCTTTTTCTTTCTCTCTTCCATGTTTTCCCCAGGGGAGATTGTATTGAACTAGGGGTCATAGAATGTTGGGGGAAGGCTAATTTCAAACCACATTACAATGCATAGTGCCCTTCCTCAGTAAAAAAGAGATTGTGCTGCCATAAAGTGACCCATCCTACCTTTTGTACCAGAAAACATGAATTTTGGCCCCAAAAGGGGTCAAAATCCAAGAAATTGGCATTTCTAAAATAGTCATGAATTGTTCATTGTCCAAAACCCTAAATAGAAGGTTATGAGCCTCCCATCTTGACAAATTGGCATTTTCTGCCATTTTGTGCTAGAAAACATTATTATTTGCCCAAGGGGTTACAATGCCAGGCAAAGCAAATTCAAACTAGATTGATATGTCATTGTCTAAAACCCTAAACAGGAGGCTTTGAGCTCCCAGCAGCTCTAGGTTCTGGTGTTTGACTATTAATGAAAGCAATATTTTCAAGACTAAATTATTTGCCAAGTACCCTAGTAAATTTTTCTGGTTTAGAAAATTGTGTGCTAAGCTGTGTAGGAGGAGGGTGTCCCTGATTCTTTGAGATCAGAACTACCAAAACTAGTATAATTCAACACAGGTTAAAATTCAATAGTTAGGTAATAAATTAATTTTGGTGAAATCCAAGACAAGAGGCTTTTTCCTACCTTGGAAAATAGCTTAGGCCCATTAGCAGGATGTGCAGAAAACTTCAGTGTTTATTTTTAGAGATGAGAACTCTAATTGGATCTTTATCAGGTTTTTCCAAATATGGCCTACTAATCACTTTGTTTGCATATTTTATTTTGAGCCCTTGAAGTGACACCTTGCCCTTTATTATTTGCCAATACAAAATAGTTACTGATAATGGTAGGCTACTTATTTCGTGGTTATGCTCTCCAGAAGGAAACATTACAAAATTCCAAAAGGTAAAACATCCTAAAATACTTACTTATATCACTCCTATAAAAAAACACTTTATTTACCCCCCCCCCCCCCAATGGACAAATATATAGCCCACATTATTTACATTCAAAGAATTCTCTGTAGTCTACTCTTTTCTTTTTGCTACCATTGATACAGCTTTTTTGCTGTTAAAGTAATGTGAAGAAAAGAGTCAGCCTATACAAAATTCATTGAGTATGCATAATTTGGGCTATATATTTGTTCATTATGGGAGGGAGGCAAATTTAACGAAACTGTTTCTATGTTTACCTTATTATTTTATAGCAAACAGTGATCAATCAGCAGGAAGAGAAGAGGGTAAATATTTAGTGGTTGGCCACTTTTAAAAAGAAACAGGGTAAACAGATAAAAGTAGTACCATTAGCCTCCTTATTTTCTGATTTTTCCAAATATCATGGTTGCTTTTCAGCAACTGTTTATAAGTATGAATTTTTCCACCCAAACTGTACTTAAGTATTGCTATTATGTATTCCAAACCAATTAGATTTAACACTTCTTTGTCTGGTCTTTTTTAGAAGGGGCAAGAGGATAGAGTAGATGAATGGTTTTGTATCTTTGGCATCTAGTTAGGCCATGAATATTTATTATATATTTAGTTTGTTTTTTGCATTTGGAGGGGGAGGGGGTAAAAATGGCTAACAGTATGTTGAGTTTTGTAAAGGATTATGTTTACCCATACAAGTTGTAAACTTTGGGTTTGTTGTTATTTTATTTATTTAATAAAGCCCTTTTTCAACAAAAAAAAAGTAATCACAAGATGAGAAGTGACACAAGTGAACTTTATTTTTTAATATATGTCCTGACAAATAGTGCCTGCAGCTGAATCAGAGCCTGCAGCCTTTAGTGTGCTGCAAAAAACAGCTACCATCAAAAGTGCTTCATTGTACCAGTACAATACTGCAAGGTTTGGTGGCAGCCCACCTAAGTTTTTCCACATTAAATCTTTTTAAAGTCCAAGTCACATATACAGGAAGGATTTCTGTAAGAGACTGAAATGGGGAATAAAGGCATCACTAACGAAAATGTTTGGAGGGGGGGGATTTTACCAACTGGCTGTTCATTTTTACTGACTGATTTAGATGATATTGCTACTAAAATTACTTCATATTTTGATTATACTGTCTGAGAGTGATCTTCTTTCAGTGATTTAAAGTTGTATATTTTAATCAGCCTATTTAGCAAATAAGAAAAATTGAGGCTTTAAAATAGTGTTGCTTTGTGCCACTATTTTACTGACTTGCAAAAAACTTGGAGGGAGGAGGAGGGGCTCCTATCCCAGTATATCTAATACCCCTAAGGGGATGGGTTACAGTAAAGCAATGTGCTTTTAGGAATGATTTAGGTAGGTGTTTTAAAGTATTGTAGTTTTCAGAATTTTACATGTGTTTCTTTCTGGAGAGAGCAACCACTAAATAAGTATCATTGTCCATAACCATTTTCTGCTGGCAAATAATAAGGAGAAAGGCATCATTTTAAGGAATTAAAATAAATTTTGTAAACAAAGCAAGTAGCAGTCTATGTTTTGAAAAAGCATAAAAAGATGCAGGTAAATTGCAGAATAGCAGCTCTCCAGAAGGAGACATGCTAGAATAAAAATACAGATGTTTTTAAATTGCTAGTTTTATGTTCTTTTTTTATAGATAAGTCACATTAGTGACAAGTCATCCTCAACCCCCATGAAGGTCCCATATATAGCCTTAGGCTATTTAGACAATTAAATTTACAGTTTTCATCATAATTTAGCTTGGATTAAAGTGAATACATCACTTTATGCATTTTCTTGTTTCTGGGGGAAATTTCATTTTGAGCCCTTAATGGGGCCCCAAAAGGTAAAACAGTCCATAGTAACCAAAAGTTTAAAATAATGTTTCTAAATAAAACTGTCTAGTAAAGGAAAAATGTCAATTTCTAGCTAATTCAGAAATGGTAACTATTATTTAAGTTAGTCTTAATAGTAAAATGTTATTTTGAAATCAAAATTATAGGAATTTTCAAAAGAGCCTGAAAACTGTCAAAAATGCTGCTGCCGTGCTACATATTCATAGAAGAGTGATTTCAAAACAAGACAGGAATTCCATGACCCCTTATAAACTGTCAAATGTCTCCCAAGAATGGCATTTGAGAGTTTGGTATTACCTCTTTCTTTCATTATTTTTGGCTCATCAGTTTCATTCTTTTCAGTGCTTGAATTTTTGGGGATTTCCCCAGAAATCTTGCAGAAATAGAGCAGCAAAAACCCTTGGGCCTAGAGGCATCAAAGCTTTAGCCTAGAGGCAATCCAGTCCTGGTTACTATGGGCTGTTTTGAGCCCAGCAAGGGCTCAAAATGTAATTTCCCCTAGAAATGATTCTTGAACCATGAAAGAGCATAAGAAAAAGCATCAAAGGATATATTCAATTTCCTCCTAGCTAAATTATGTTGAAAACTGCCAATTTGCCCAAGTTTTTAACTAATTAAAATTACTGTTTTTATCTAATGTTCAGCATTATCACCCAGGCAAAACTGGATATCTCAAATTTACATAATGTAACTGATTTTACAATGGATCAATCTATGGAAAGAACCACAAATGCATACATAATTATGACTAGGCTTTATGTATCCATTAAGAGGGTAGGGGATAGAGTGTATTGTCAGATAATAAGTAGCCTAATATATTTGAAAGGATAAAAATAGGAATCTAATGGTACACTTTCTATTTTATGGTAGTTTTTTGTATCTAGCCTAGGACTATAGAGGGGGGGGGCACAACTTTAACTGTTAAAGTGTATAAAAAATAGCAATATGAAATTGTCTCTATTTTAAGCATTCTATTTTTAGAGATCCACTATTCTGAAAATGGTATAAGCCTAGAGAAGGACCTGTAGAGAAAGAAACATATTATGAAAACAATTCATACTTCATAATATGCAGAATAATTGTAGCTAACACATTTTGCATACAGCCCTGCTATACTTTATCCTCAGCCCCACCCCCCAATGTGCAAATATATGACCCAATTATATATTTCCAATGAATTATGCCACCAGTTTTTCTGGTTCTTGTTTTGTCATAGTTTATTCAATTTACAGGTACATAGGTTGTAACAAGATAGACACACTGAGTGAATAGATAAGAAATATATAAGTTTGGCTATATATTTACACATTAAGGCAGTTGGGGGTAAAGTATAGCATGGCTGCAAGCAAAATATGTTGGCTACAATTGTTTCTATAATATGAAGTATGAATTATCTTCTAAAAATGTTTTGTTCTCTAGGCATATACCCTAAAACTTGGGTAAATATTGAGCAGTTCATATTATTGACCTACAGATAAAGTAAACATAGACCTACCACTTGAAGCATTTTTTTTATGCTCTTTCCAAATATAATAATTGCTTTTGGTGCAAATTCAATTTATCCCCATCCTTATATACACCACTATGGTACATATTTGCACATTAGGGGGTGGGGGTAAAGTTCAAACTTATCTCTATAATCAGAATTGGGTAAAATTCTACTTTAGCTACTTTTTGGTATCTTCAAAAGGGGTTAGGTTAGATAAATGAAACTTTCAGTAGCCTAATGAATCCTGGGCCAAAAACATACTCTGGGAAGGTATTGCCAAGCTTCCATGTTAACCCTCTTTTGATTTCTAAGCCTTAGAAATTTGCCTACTTGACAGGTCTTATACCTATTGAAATCTTGGCAAAACAACATTTTACCTTCATTTTAAGTTTCTTTTTCTCTGGTTATAGTTCTGAAAATGCAATTCTGGCTATTTGAGTGGTATCCAAAGCCATATCAATGTTTTTTTTTCAAAATTTAGGAAATACATTTGCAGATCTTTGAAACTTCATAAATTGGGATTGAGCAAAGCTGTGATGCTAAAAATAGTTTTCTTGTACTTTATTTAAGTAGAAGACCTGTTTTACAAAGTTTCACTTTCATGATAGCCTACAAAGATTTTAAAGGTCACTTCCCTCTAGAGGGAGAAGGAGCAGAGGAAGGTACTTCAAAAAATTTTCATTTTCCTAACCTAACCCCTTTCAATATAGCAAAAAGTAGCTAAACTAGAATTTTACCCAGAATTGCATCCTGAATCGAAATTTAAAATTCATTTGCATTGGAAATGAACCTTACCCCCACACCCAATGTGCAAATATTTACCCTAGGGGTGGGGGTAAGGTGAATTTGTGCCAAAAGCAATTAGCCTATTGTATTTAGAAAGAGCATAAAAAAGGATAAATTTCTAGTGGTTCATATAATTTAGCCAAGATGAAATTAAAAACATTTAAATGAAATTGAAACATCATTTGATGCCTTTTTTATGCATCAAGTAGAATGTTCCCTTTATCTACTGAAACTTGATCAAAGATGTATTAAGTTGTGTTTTCACATCTATAACAAGTAAATATCCTAATGAGATTTTCTACACATCCTGCTAATATGCCTATTTTATTTTCTAAGGGGTAAATATTTTACAGTTCATATTATTCACTAACAAATAAAGTGAACATACCACTCAATGCCTTTTTTATGCTCTTTCTAAATATAATAATCATTTTAGTCAGAAATGAATTTTACCCCCACCCCTATATATATCAATTCAGAGTACCTATTTGTACATTAGGGGAGGTGGAGGTAAAGTTTAAACTTGTCTCTCATTTACATCAGAAATAAACTTTATGGTAAAAATTTACAATTGTGGCCCCTGATAAGGAGACATGTTAGGAAAACAATTCTTACTTTAAAATATGTATAATGATCCTAGTTAACATATTATCCAAAGGGAGAACCTTTATTGTCAAGTCTTTTCTCTTTTTTCCTTCTTTTTCCAACTTAAAAGAAAAACATTACAATTGTTGCCATGCTTTCAATACAATGACTAAATCTTTGGAAACTTCTGTTATAAATTGCTCTTGTAGATAGCGTCCATCCCAGTCATTGTTAATTCCATTTTTTTTTTAATGATAGATAAAACAGTGGCAAAAATAAAAAATATTGCTATAAATATACATATAAATACAGAGTATATACCCCCCCCCCCTAATGTGCAAAAATACAACCAAAATTGCATTCTGATTCTATATATAACCTTCATTTACATCAAAAATAAATTTCGCCCCCACCCCCCTGATGTGCAAATATATACCTCAATGCATTGCTCTTAATGCAATGCATAAATCTTTTGAAATTGCTGCTATAAATTGTTTTTATAGATAGTATTCACCCCAGTCCTTGTTAATTCCATTTTTTTTAATGATAGATAAAGCAGTGGAAAAAATACAAAATATTGCTATAAACATACATATAAATACAGAGTATATACCCCCCCCCCCTAATGTGCAAATATACAACCAAAATTGCATTCTGATTCTAAATATAACCTTCTTTTACATCACAAATAAAGGTAAAATTCTGCTTTAGCTACTTTTGGCTATCTTGGAAAGGAGTTTAGTTAGGAAAATGAAACTTTCAGGGATAGATCTAAAGGCTAAAGCATGCCCCGGGAAGGTATTTTGAAGTACTTACCTCCACTCCTTCTCCCTCTAGAGGGTCCTGACCTTTAAAAATATGTGTGTTATAAAAGTGAAACCTTGTAAGATAGATCTTCTGCTTAAAATGAAGTCCAACAAATTGTTTTCAGCCTCACAACTTTACTCAATCTTGATTTATAGAGTTTTAAAGATACGCAAATACATTTCCTAATTTTTGAAAAGTAACCTTTATATGGCTTAAAATGCTACTCAAATAACAGAAATTACATCTTCAGTACTAAAACCAGAGAAAAAGAATCTTATAACTGAAAATTAAGGTAAAATATTGTTTTGTCAAAATTGCAATAGGCAGAGACCTGTCATGTAGGCAAACTTCAGGATCTTCTAGAGGGAGAAGGAAAGGAGATAATTACTTCAAAATACCTTCCCAGGACATATTTTAGCCTGTAGACCCATCCCTGAAAGTTTCATTTTCCTAACCTCACCCCTTTCCAAGATAGGTAAAAGTAACTAAAGTAGAATTTTACCCAAATAAATTTTGCCCCCACCACCTGATGTGCAAATATATACCCTGATTTGGATATATTTAGCCTAGGGGTTGGGGTACAGTTCATTTGGTTATATTTAGGTTCAGAATGCAATTCTTGTTATATATTTGCACATTAGGGGGGTGGGGGTATATACTCTGTATTTATATGTATATTTATAGCAATATTTTGTATTTTTGCCACTGCTTTATCTATCATTTAAAAAAAATGGAATTAACAATGACCAGGATGAACGCTATCTACAAAAACAATTTATAACAGCAATTTCAAAAGATTTACACATTGTATTGAGAGCGTGGCAAAAATTGTAATTTTTTTTTCTTTTAAGTTGGAAAAAGAAGGAAAGACTTGATGATAAAGGTTCTCCCTTTGGATAATATGTTCACTAGGATCATTATATAGCCTATATTCTAAGGTAAAAATTGTTTTCCTAACACGTCTCCTTATCAGGGGCAATTCTACATTTTTATCAACTTTACCATTACCCCCCCCCTAATGTGCAAATATATAGGCTACCCTGAATTGGTATATAAAGGGGTGAGGGTAAAATTCATTTGCAACAAAAATTATTATTATATTTGGAAATAACATAAAAAAGGCATCATGGGCACCCATAAGCTGAATTCTGGGGGGGGGGGCAAACCTGGTCTAATTGGCACTTTTAATGCTATAGGCTATTATAGAAATTTCAGAACAAAAATAGCCATTAAAAATAATGCAACATCATTCAGCCAGGGGGGCAGGTGCCTCCCCCTCCCTATGGGTGCCCATGAAAGGCATCAAGTGGTATATTCACTTTATTAGTAGCCCAAGTCAATAATATGAACTAAATATTATTTACCTTCTAAGGTATGTAAAAGCCTCTCATCTAGGATTTCACAAGAATTAACTTATTCCCTTATTATTGAAGCTTTGCCCAGTGTTGGATCATACTATTTTTGCTAGGCTAAGACTTAATTTCAAAGAATGAGGGGCACCCTCCTCCCACACAGCTAAGCCCAAAGTTTTCAAAACTAAAAAGATTTACTAGGCTACTCAATTTTACAGTATTCTCGAAAGTATTATTTTTATTAATATCCAAACTACAGAACAATTGACCATATACCAAGTCTTTATTTACACAAGAAAAAGCCTTGCCTAGAAGCATTCAAATTATTTACAAGTTTATTTCTTCTACTAAAATAGCGTTGCCATGGGTGACAAAAGTAATACTAGATTTTCCTCTAAAATGGGCTCCGGAAAAAAATCACCATTAAAACAGAAATTTTTGAAGAACTGCACAGTTGTGTATGCTACTTCCAAAAGGTATTTAGGTATAAGTATCATTTATTGCACCTAAGCTCTACTTAAGTATCACAAGCGAGAGTCTCAAATAAATTGTGCTTAACAACTTAATCACATGGTTTTAAGCCTTTTTCATGCCAAAAGGAACACGAAGAAAACTCTATATTTTGCATGTGGCCTGACGAGTATTGCTTTTAGCTGAACCAACACCTAGCAGTAAGCTTTAAATAAAATGTTATCATGTCGCCACGAAAGATGCTTCATTGCGCCGACATAACGCCGCAAGGCTTGGCGGTGGCCAATTTTAGCTTTTTCATGTCGAACCTCTTTGAAGTTCCCAACAGGGACGAATCTCTAGCATTTTTAATTGGGGGGGGGGAGGGGAGAGGGGCTCGTGTCTGGATAGCCAAGGGGCATGGGATATATAATAATTTTTGTCTCCATATTATTGGAGGACAATTGCCCTCCTTAACCCCCCCCCCCCCCTACGACGCCCCTACTTCCCAGCAACATTTGAAATAAAGATTTTTATGAGAAGTTTGACTTTCAAACTAAATTGACAGCAACTTATACATTCACACGGTGATGAAGAAAAACCGAATCTTAATAGCTAGAAAAGAAACAAACATGTGATTTGACTGAAAAAAAGCCAATTATCTGGGCATATTATTTCAGTGTCATTCATAGGAACTATTTCAAGTTGATAAATATGAAAGATACCAAACGGTGTATTTTCTCACTTCAATTTACTCATTGTATTTCTTAACAATCTGTTTATTAATTAATTATGAAACACTTGGAAAACCGCTCTGCATGTGTTAGCTATCTCATACAGTCAGAAACGGTCTGGGTATCATTCTTTGGTGATTAGCATAATACAGTACACTGTCAAGTGTAACGCTGTTATCTATAAATTCACAAAAAAATACCTTCCCAACAGTGTCATGTAAAAAAGTTTGATCGCCGCAGTACTGAAAATTTAGAAACAGACTTCTGTGCTATTCTTAAGCTTTTCAGTGTTAGTATTCGAAATTTAGTCATGGTACATGACAGAGTATCAAACGTGGCCATATTAGCTTTTTGAACGGCATGGAATCCTAGTCTCCGGAATTTATGGCCCTTGAACTTCAAAATTTCTTAATAGTTAACTGGACAGCTTAACTTTCTGAAACTGAATGACTGGTGAAAAGAGCTCAATTGATCATAAAGGCCTTAAGGTGACTACTGACCTCAATGCTAATACACAGTTGATAATATTACAGGTTGCTGACCAATTATCCCTTATAGCATAAGAAAATGATCAATAAAGATCATTGAAACTTGATCCGTCCACAAGGTAAAATGTCATCTTCAGTGTAATGCAGATTCTTATTCAGCCTAAGGCATGCCGATGAAGTGAATTTTGCAGGACAGAGAAACAAGGTTTAGTTCCAGATGATGACAAGTGTGAACTCGTGAGTGTTCTTTTTATCCCGTTCTCACGTTTCTGTCAATGGTAGAGGCCAATGAGGCAGGATTTAAGCTTCTAAAGGGGAAGTTCAGGAATCAGCTTGAATACAATTTTCCTAGGGACGGCCTAAATGTAACAGCTACGTCTATTAGTTTTGAACTATTCATAGTGTAACGAACTGATGACCATTTGACAATTTCTCAGGAACTAATTATAAGAAAATAATTCTCATTTAAAGTTTTCAAGGTACTATTGTCCGAAGCTAGCATCAAGTTTTTCTTCCAGAATCTTGGAACTCCAACTGATCCAATATCCGTCCTTAGTCTTAATGCTCTAAATTTAATGTTAGACAAGGCCGATTGGATTTACCCTCTCCTCCCCCACACCCCCTGACACCTAAACTGTACACTCTGACAGCTGTAAATACTCAAACATACTTTCTTTTGTAATACCATTTTCAAGATTGTAATTTGGATACCAAAACAGACGTCATTTCATAAAGGGAGGATAGAGCGCTTGAAAATTTTGGTTCGGAATTATATTTGGGTAATAGTAAATTTTGATTTGCTGTTGTGTATATGCAGCCTTGTACTAGCTAGAAAAATTTTGTGCGTGGATTTGATCTCCTTGCATATGCAGTGTCTCGGACAGGTTTAGATTTTATTTCTATGGGCAATTTTAAAATTGATCTGTTTTCATGGAATGAAGTGGATCTTCATCATATGGACATGATGGTCGCTAATGGTCTATTATCCCTAGGGAATATTCCAACGGGTGTTACGATTCATTCAGCAAGTCTCATTAATTATATTTTTGTAGGTTCGAAGTAGCTGAACTATAGTTATGCTAATGTGTTTTCTCAGTTGTAAACTGATTATTTCCCAGTTGTCGGAACGGTAGCTTAAAATTGAATAAAAATAAATACATTTAAAAAACTATAGATTCGACTGTTAAAGTGGGGAATGTATAGAAAATTGGCAAAGGGTTAAGCATCATCAAATTTTGGTAGATTTTAGAAATGAGAGATGACCCTTCTCGCGCATTTCATCGCATGATGGGGATTGTATAACCAATTTATGATAAGACTTACCCAGTGCAGTTTGTGAAACCACAAAAGAATGAGCTCAGGAAGCCCTGGAAATTTTTATACCATCGGATTTAAATGATAAAATGCACATGACTTGTTTAAATACTGAGTTTGTCAATAAACTGAAATAACTCAAAACAATGCGCAATAAAGTAAACTCGATGAGAAGAACAGGTAAGAAAAAAAAGAGACTTTACAAATAATGGAGTTTAAACAAGGTTACTGCTAAAGAAATTTGAAAGCTCATTAAAGACCAATTGGGAAAGAAGAAAGAAGCCTCACCAAATTCACAGTTTATTCAATGAAATCTTATTAACGATGAAACAATTATTACTTATAAATTTTCTGAGTTTTTTCTAACATTGGTCAAAACGTACAGGCTGTGAAGGGCTAGTGAACTTTAATAATGACTACTTTGAAGATGCATTTTTGGATGAAAGAGACATTGTGGCTTTAGAAGTGGCAACTGGACGTCGGACATCTCTGTGATGCTGTGAATAAATTTTGAACGTGGTCGAATTCCTATAAATTTCCTTTATAATGGATTGTAAAATTTCACTCAAACGTGTACAGTCACTTGGACTTCAAGGTAACTATCTAAAGTGTCTACTAAAGCTGTACGAAACTATATTTTTTTCTCTCCTTTTCAAATTAAGTGTGGTGCACCTCAGGGGTCTGTTTTGGGACCACTTCAGTGCCTTGTGTATGCTGATTCGATGTGTTTTACTTACCTGAGTGATTTATCACAATTTTTAAGGTTGATACGGCTTAGCTGCTGGGCCGTTCCTAAGGTTGGTGGTGCCCGGAGCAAAAATAATTATGGCGTCCCCTCCCGACTAAAAGATACATAAAAATCTCCATTCACGGTGTTACCCCCAGTCGTAGTGCCCCTCAGCTAGGTTGTCCTGGGAAGCTCGCCCTGGTGTCCCTTCCTTTTGAACGGCTGTGCTTAGCTGTGTATGGTTAATCTACTGATTTTTGTTGTTGAAAATAAATAAAGCTTTAAAGTCATCTTAAATGTATATTATTTTTGAAAAGATACAAAAATTTTCTGATGAAAGTAAAGAGAAAAGTTGAAAGTTAAAATGAGCAAAAAATACTGCATAGCGGTTATTTGGAACAAATCTTTTTTAAAACTGTTACAAATAAACTGGCTCATGATATTTCCCTATATTTTTAGAATTATAAAAAACTAGCCCTTAATTGAATTAAATAAAAAAAAACAAGTTTTTTAAACTGAAAGTAAGGAGCGACATTAAAACTTAAAACGAACAGAAATTATTCCGTATATGAAAGGGACTGTCCCCTCCTCAACGCCTCGCTCTTTACGCTAATGTTTTTTATTGTTTTAAAAAACAAAGTTGTGAGACAGAGTCAAACTTTAGCGTAAAGAGCGAAGCGTTGAGGAGGGAACAGCCCCTTTCATATACGGAATAATTTCTGTTCGTTTTAAGTTTTAATGTCACTCCTTACTTTCAGTTTAAAAAACTTGTTTTTTTTAATTTAATTTCTGATCGTTTTTTAGTTAATGCAGCTTTTATTTGCATAAAATTTTTACTTTTCTTTTGCTAAATGGATGTCTTTACAAATTAACTTACGTAACGAACTTCTATATTCGTATATTTTTATTCTAGCAAAAGATACAAAGTTGCAGATTTTTGCAGATATGAGTTTGAAACCTATGTAATAAGGTTTTTTGATACGCTGAATCTGACGGTGTGGTTTTCATTAAAATTCTTTCACTTGTAGGGGATGTTTCCCCCTCTTTAAAAAATCGAGTAAATTTTCTCAGGCTCGTAGCCTTTGATGAGTAATACTAAACATAATAAAATTTATATATTTAGAATCAGCATTATAAACACATTCTTTTGATACATTTATTGACATGAAAATTCCGTTTTTAAAAGTTTCGATTACTATTGAGCCGTATCGCTTGTTTTTATTGTTTTTTTTTATTACGTATATGTTATTACGTACATGAGGGGGTTCTCCCCTTAGTCAATACCACGCTCTTTACGTTAAAAGTTAAAAACAATTTAATTCACAAACCCCTTAATAACAAAGGCCTTTTAATTATAATATATAGCTATTTTGAAAGCAATAAAAAAAACTTTAGCTTAAAGAGCGAGGTATTGACTTGGGGGAGAACCCCCTCACATACGTTATAATTTCTGTTCGTTTTAAGTTCTAATATTCCTTCTTACATTTCAGTTGAAATGTTATTATTCCGTATATGAAAGGGGCTGTCCCCTCCTCAACGCCTCGCTCTTTACGCTAAAGTTTTTTATTGTTTTAAAAAATAAAGTTGTGAGACAGAGTCAAACTTTAGCATAAAGAGCGAGGCGTTAAGGAGAGGACAGCCCTTTCATATACTGAATAATTTCTATTTGTTTTAAGTTTTAATGTCACTCCTTAATTTCAGTTGAAAAAACTAGTTTTTTTTAATTTAATTTCTGATCGTTTTTTAGTTAATGCAGCTTTTATTTGCAAAAATTTTTTACTTTTCTTTTGCTAAATAGATGTCTTTACAAATTAACTTACGTAACTAACTTCTATATTTGTATATTTTTCTTCTGGCAAAAAATACAAAGTTGCAGATTTTTGCAGATATGAGTTTGAAACCTATGTAATAGTGTTTTTTGATACGCTGAATCTGACGGTGTGGTTATCGTTAAAGTTCTTTACCTTGTATGGGATGTTTTCCCCCTCTATAAAAAATCGGGTAAATTTTTTCAGGCTCGTAGCCTATGATGAATAATACTAAACATAAAAAAATTTATATATTTAGAATCAGCATTATAAACACATTCTATTGATACATTTATTGACATCAAAATTCCGTTTTTAAAAGTTTCGATTGCTATTGAGCCGTATCGCTTGTTTTTTTATTGCTTTTTTTATTACGTATATGTTATTACGTATATGAGGGGGTTCTCCCCTTAGTCAATACCACGCTCTTTACGTTAAAAGTTAAAAAAAATTTGATTCACAAACCCCTGAATCAGAAAGGCCGTTTAATTATAATATATAGCTATTTTGAAAGCAATAAAAAAAACTTTAGCGTAAAGCGCGAGGTATTGACTTGGGGGAGAACCCCCTCACATACGTTATAATTTCTGTTCGTTTTAAGTTCTAATATTCCTTCTTACATTTCAGTTGAAATGTTATTATTCCGTATATGAAAGGGGCTGTCCCCTCCTCAACGCCTCTCTCTTTACGCTAATGTTTTTTATTGTTTTAAAAAATATAGTTGTGAGACAGAGTAAAACTTTAGCGTAAAGAGCGAGGCGTTGAGGAGGGGACAGCCCAAAACCCCTGAATCACAAAGGCCATTTAATTAGAATAGATAGCTCTTTTGAAAGCACTAAAAAAAACTGTAGCGTAAAGAGCGAGGTATTGACTTGAGGGAGAACCCCCTCACATACGTTATAATTTCTGTTCGTTTTAAGTTCTAATATTCCTTCTTACATTTCAGTTGAAATGTAATTATTCCGTATATGAAAGGGCTGTCCCCTCCTCAACACCTCGCTCTTTACGCTAAAGTTTTTTATTGTTTTAAAAAATAAACTTGTGAGACAGAGTCAAACTTTAGCGTAAAGAGCGAGGCGTTGAGGAGGGGACAGCCCTTTCATATACGGAATAATTTCTGTTCGTTTTAAGTTTTAATGTCGCTCCTTACTTTCAGTTTAAAAAACTTGTTTTTTTTATTTAATTTCTGATCTTTTTTTAGTTAATGCAGCTTTTATTTGTATAAAATTTTACTTTTCTTTTGCTAAATGGATGTCTTTACAAATTAACTTACGTAACTAACTTCTATATTCGTATATTTTTCTTCTGGCAAAAAATACAAAGTTGCAGATTTTTGCAGATGTGAGCTTGAAACCTATGTAATAGGGTTTTCTGATACGCTGAATCTGATGGTGTGATTTTCATTAAAATCCTTTCACTTGTAGGGGATGTTTTCCCGCTCATTAAAAAATCGAGTAAATTTTCTCAGGCTCGTAGCCTTTGATGAGTAATACTAAACTTAATAAAATTTATATATTTAGAATCAGCATTATAAACACATTCTTTTGATACATTTATTGAAATCAAAATTCCGTTTTTAAAAGTTTCGATTACTATTGAGCCGTATCGCTTGTTTTTTTATTGTTTTTTTTTTATTACGTATATGTTATTACGTATATGAGGGGGTTCTCCCCTTAGTCAATACCACGCTCTTTACGTTAAAAGTTAAAAGAATTTTGATTCACAAACCCCTGAATCACAAAGGCCGTTTAATTAGAAGAGATAGGTCTTTTGAAAGCACTAAAAAAAAAAAAAAAAACTGTAGCGTAACGAGCGAGGTATTGACTTGGGGGAGAACCCCCTCACATACGTTATAATTTCTGTTCGTTTTAAGTTCTAATATTCCTTCTTAAATTTCAGTTGAAAAAACTTGTTTTTTTTAATTTAATTTCTGATCGTTTTTTAAATAATGCTTGGAAATCCGGCGCCCCCTTCATAGAAATGTCCCTTACCCCAAAGAAACATCCTCCACGGAAATATTCTCCAGAGTAACCCCTCCTCTATCCCCCCCCGCTCCAGAAAAAAATACTTCCTGAAAATGGTTGTATACTTCCCAATAACCAATAAATAATGCTGGCAAGTCCGGCGCCCCCTTCATGGCGATTTCCCTTCCCCCATGAAAACGTCCTTCATGAACAGATCCTCCAATATAACCACCGACCCACCCTTCCCTCCCACTACTAGAAAAAATCTCCTGAAAACTTCTGTATACTTCCCAATAACCAATACTATATGTTAACATTGGGTAAAGTTCATAACTTTTAGCCCTCCCTCTGGGAACTTCGGGGGATTAAGTCATCCTAAAAGACATATTTATCATATTTTCCACCATGCTGAACAAAATGGCTAAATATAAAATTTATATATTTAGAATCAGCATTATAAACACATTCTTTTGATACATTTATTGAAATCAAAATTCCGTTTTTAAAAGTTTCGATTACTATTGAGCCGTATCGCTTGTTTTTTTTATTGTTTTTTATTACGTATATGTTATTACGTATATGAGGGGGTTCTCCCCTTAGTCAATACCACGCTCTTTACGCTAAAAGTTAAAAAGAATTTTAATTCACAAACCCCTGAATCACAAAGGCTGTTTAATTAGAATAGATAGCTCTTTTGAAAGCACTAAAAAAAACTTTAGCGTAAAGAGCGAGGTATTGACTTGGGGGAGAACCCCCTCACATACGTTATAATTTCTGTTCGTTTTAAGTTCTAATATTCCTTCTTAAATTTCAGTTGAAAAAACTTGTTTTTTTTATTTAATTTCTGATCGTTTTTTAAATAATGCTTGGAAATCCGGCGCCCCCTTCATAGAAATGTCACTTACCCCAAAGAAACATCCTACACGGAAATATTCTCCAGAGTAACCCCTCCTCTATCCCCCCCCCGCTCCAGAAAAAATACTTCCTGAAAATGGTTGTATACTTCCCAATAAGCAATAAATATTGCTGGCAAGTCCGGCGCCCCCTTCATGGCGATTTCCCTTCCCCCATGAAAACTTCCTTCATGAACAGATCCTCCAACATAACCCCCGACCCACCCTTCCCTCCCACTACTAGAAAAAATCTCCTGAAAACTTCTGTATACTTCCCAATAACCAATACTATATGTTAACATTGGGTAAAGTTCATAACTTTTAGCCCTCCCTCTGGGAACTTCGGGGGATTAAGTCATCCTAAAAGACATATTTATCATATTTTCCACCATGCTGAACAAAATGGCTATCTCAAAATTTTGATCGGGTGACATTGGAAAAAAAATAAGCGTGGGAGGGGGCCTAGTTGCCCTCCATTTTTTTTGGTCACTTAAAAAGGGCACTAGAACTTTTAATTTCCGTTCGAATGATCCCTCTCACGATATTCTAGGACCACTGGGTCGATACGATCACCCCTGGGGAAAAACAACAACAAAAAAACAAACAAATAAACAAGCATCCGTGATCTTTCTTCTGGCAACAAATGTAAAATTCCACATTTTTGTAGATAGGAGGTTGAAACCTCCACCGTAAGGTTTTCTGATACGCTGAATATGATGGTGGGATTTGCATTAAGGTTCTATCACTTTTAAGGGGTCTTTCCCCCTTTTTTTGAAAATCAGCCAAATTTTCTCAGGCGATTTTAAACTTGATGAAAGTTATATATTTGAAATCAGTATTGAAATGTTATTCTTTTGATTTATCTATTGGTATCAAAAACCCGTTTTCTAGAGTTTCGGTTACCATTGAGCCAGGTCGCTCCTTCCTTACAGTTCGTTACCACGAACTGTTTGAAACACAGAAGCAACGGAATAAAACAACAATGGAAACGTGTGGTCTGTAGAAAATAAAAGAATAATTAATAATCCTCTCAATCTACTTTCTTTAAGCGAGCAAATGTGTATTGCATGTATTTATGAATTTAATTATATATTTTATCTAAAAAACGGATATATATTTTTTTGAACTGTGGCACACTGAGATTTTCTGGCCTGAAAAAAGAAAGTTTAAATAGGTCACGAGTTTGAGACAATTCGTTTAGAGTCTTAATTTATAAAATCTATCATGATTATGACGTCACATTTATATACTTCAAAAGCAAAGATTACATCTTTTTTTTCCAGGGATGGTCGTATCGCTTTTACCAGGGGTATGGAACAATCGAAAGCAAGAATCACATTGATTTGCAAACGAAAACGTTGCGCCAAAATATTTGCGGCCAGAAGACAAACCAAAATTACAATCGAATGAAGCAACATGCTAGTTTAGTTTCTATAGAGGGTAAGCGGGAAGGAGGATTAGAATTCAAATTAGAATTTTTTGATTCAGTTGAAATTCCTGATTTGACACCCTGGAATGAAGGAATGTGTTATTTTAGCGTCTGCAGAGACACACAGGAAGGAAGAAATGAATGCACGCGAGAATTTTTTAATCTAATTGAAGTTACAGATTTACTACCCTATGACTTAAAACTAAAGAATAACGCAACAATTATGCTAATGTGTCAAGAGCAAAATATATTATTTTTTCCCAAGCATGGTCATTTCGTTTTGGTATTTATGACACATGTGAAATTATACGTGAAGCCAAATAATTCAGAGAAGCTAAAGCAAAAGGCCATGGAAAAAATAGCGACGAAGATCACGCTGCTTTTCCATTACAAACATAGAAATCAAGAAGAAAAATAGGGAATTCTTTTCGTAAGACAGTGGAAATTCTTTGAATGAACATTTCGGCCCTATGTCTACGTCCTCAGCTAAACATAAATATATAAAAGAAGAAAGGCTTCCAAAAACATACAACCAATCAAAACTAAAATGATTTTTTTTTTTTTTAACAGTCCCAGCATCCATACTTCAGCGAAGTCCAACCAGGACTGGTAAATAAAGTGAGATGAAACGAAGCAATTAATTAAAATGAAAGAAGAATAATTTAAAACAGGTTCTTATTGCTAATCTCGTCTTTTTGGCAGCTAACCTCAAAGGTCTATTTGTGACTGGTTCTGTTTTAATCTCTACTGGCTTTTACTAAATATTTTGGAAGATCCTTTTTAATTAAATTTGTGCATAGATCATTTAGTGAATATTCAGCCATTTCCCTATTTAAGGAAATATTATTTTCAATTTTAAGTCTGATTTCAATTGATTCTCGAACTACCTGATTTAATGTCTAGTTCGTTGCTAATTAGGAAGGATTCTTCAAAAAGTATTTTGTGGCTAAGACTTTCAAATACATGGCTGCTTAAAGTAGAATAAAAAGAAACAAAAGCTTTGGTGATATTATCTTTATGCTGTTGTAGGTGTTTCTCTAATATTGATGTAGCAGTATCTGAACAATTACTAGAAAATAAAATAAACGAAAATTATCATTCAATAGAAGTTTCAGCAGCAGGAATAGATTGTGAGGTCTTAATGACCTTGGTTAAATTCTGTAACAAGTATTCAATGCATTTCCAATTCTGTAATTCCTTTTACCAGCAAATTAATTGTTTACTGTTTGGCGCACCTCTCTCCGAGTTACTGGCGAATATTTATGTGAAACATATTGAAAATTGGGTGTTGGATTTTGCTATTTACGTCTCCCTTATGGGGAGAAGTTGACCAATGATATATTTTATTTTATTAGTTAGGCAAAAAACACGCTGATATTATTAACCAACAAAAATTCTTGGGATATGCAAATTTGAAAATCTTATTCCCAACTATTTAAGATTCAGATTGCACTTAAATAACTGGAAAAAAGAGCAATTTGCTCATTCACTACAATTAAAATCATTAGCACATATTATTAAAGACAAAAAAGATACACTATTTTTTTTGAAAGAAGATCTTTAGAAAAATTCTTGTTTGAAAATCTGTCCTCTGTTGATTTCAGCCAGGTTGCTAGATTGGAAAGAAAATTGTTTAGTCAGGATTTCTGCCTATCAAGTTAACGACTTATTGAAAAATAGAAAAGCCTACAATAGGCCCGTTTTTTAGCACTAAGATCTTACATCTAAGATCTTACATCTTTCTGCAAAGATTATCGTTTATCAACTCATCTTTGTTCTAAGATCTTACAGCTCGCTGATGTTGGCAAAATACGTGAAAGACGCCATCTTTCTGCCATATAGAACAATGATGAGAGAACTTTGATGATCTACTCATCATTGTTCTGATACTTCTGATCAGAGCAGAATGATGAAAGATGTTTGCACAAAAACGACCAAAGATGTAAGATTTTTGTTCAAAGATTTCACTTTTAAGCGTTTTGTGACAAAAGATGTAAGATCTTAGCACATTGATGAGTGAAAAAACAGGCCTAATATGAATCTTCGATGAATAACCCTACTTATGACCCTACTACTTAGTATAACCCTACCTACTTACCATTAGAAACGACGAAGAACTGAACAAGCTCCTCTCGGGGGTTACCATTGCCCAATGTGGCGTTTTGCCCAACATTCAAGCAATCCCTCTACCAAAGAAGACTAAAAAAGCGGCAAAGGCTAAAATTTTTCAGCAATTTTTAACAACATACACCCTTTTAAAAATCTGGACACAAATAGTACTGTTTAGTTTATTTTCATACCTCCTCTAGTTGACCTGAAATGGAAAACTTGATACCATTAGCAAAAAAATCTGTTTACTTTCTTTGATAGCTTGGATACAATTACGCTATTTTGATTTGGTTAAATTTCAAGAGCAGAGGTAGCCCCAAAAGTTTGAACATAATACGTTCTTGGGATACTCAGTCGTTCTTGGGATACTGCCTAGATGCTTTATTGGGAATTAGCATTATCACAGTGCATTTTGATTTAATCTTAAGGCAACATTTAGTTTTTAAACATAATGGGCATATGGGAGGGTTGGTGTGGGAGGATGGAACTGGAAGGGGGATTATTTGCCCTCCAATCACTTTTGACTGTTAAAAAGGGCATCAGCCCTTTCTATTGTCAATAGAATGAGCCCCTTTCGAAGTTCCCACGACAACCCCTTCGATACGAAGTGCCCTGGTCTAAACAACAACAACAACAAAAAATATCACTAATAACTTTTGACTATTAAAAAGGAGCACTAGCCCTTTGAATTTCAAATCGAATGAGCCCTTTTTTGAATTTTCTACGACAATGCCTTCTATAAAAACCTTATATGCCCCCAGGGCATAAATTAAAACCCTTGCCCTGAGGGCTGTTGGGGAGTATCCTCCTCAAAAACATATTTTCTATCTGGAGATCATCCACGCTGAACAAAATGGCTATCTCAAAATTTTTATTGGGTGTGTTTGGGGGAATGATGGGTGCGGGGGGGGGGGGCTAGATGCCCTCCAATCACTTTCGACTATTAAAAAGGGCACTAGACCATTGAATTTCCAATCGAATGAGCTCCTTTTGAAGTTTCTATGACAACACCTTCTATATAAACCTTATATGCCCCCAGGGCATAGCTTAAAACCCTTGCCCTGAGGGTTGTGGGGGAGTGTTCTCCTCAAAAACGTATTTTCTATCTGGAAATCAACTAACCTACGCTGAACAAAATGGCTATCTCAAAATTTTGATTGGATGTGTTTGGGGGAATGATTGGCGGGGGGGGGGGCAAGTTTCCCTCCAATCACTTTTGACTATTAAAAAGGGCGCTAGCCCTTTTAAATTTCCAATCAAATGAGCTTGTTTTGAAGTTTCTCAGACAACGCCTTCTATAAAAACCTTATATGTCCCCAGGGCATAACTTAAAACCGTTGCCCTGAGGGTTGTGGGGGAGTATCCTCCTCAAAAAATATTTTCTATCAGGAAATCAACTACGCTGAACAAAATGGCCATCTCAAAATTTTGATTGGATATTTTTGGGGGAATGATGGGCGCGAGGGGGGGGGCTAGTTGCCCTCCAATCACTTTTGACCATTAAAAGGGCACTAGCCCTTTGAATTTCCAATTGAATAAGCCCCTTTTGAAGTTTCTATGACAACGCCTTCTATAAAAACCTTATATGCCCCCAGGGCATAACTTAAAACCCTTTCCCTAAGGGTTGTGGGGGAGTGTCTTCCTCAAAAACATATCTTATATCTAGAAATCAACTAACCTACGCTGAAGAAAATGGCTATCTCAAAATTTTGATTGGATGGGTTTGGGGGACTGAGGGGCGGGGGGGGGATAGTTGCCCTCCAATAACTTTCGACTATTAAAAAGGGCACTATCCCTTTGAAATTTCCAATCGAATGAGCCTGTTTTGAAGTTTCTACGACAACGCCTTCTATAAAAAACCTTATATGCCCCCAGGGCATAACTTAAACACTTACCCTGAGGGTTGTGGGGGAGGTTCCTCCTCAAAAACATATTTTATATCTAGAAATCAACTAACCTACGCTGAACAAAATGGCTATCTCAAAATTTTGATTTGATGCGTTTGGGGAATGATGGGCGCGGGAGGGGGGCTACTTGCCCTCCAATCACTTTCGACTATTAAAAGCTGCACTTGCCCTTTGAATTTTCAATCGAATGAGCCCCTTTTGAAGTTTCTACGACTACGCCTTCTATAATAACCTTATATGCCCCCAGGGCATAACTTAAAACCCTTGCCCTGTGGGTTGTGGGGGAGTGCCCTCCTCAAAAACATATTTTCTATCTGGAAATCATCTAGCCTACGCTGAACAAAATAGCTATCTCAAAATTTTGATTGGATGTGTTTGGGAGAATGATGGCTGTGGGGGGGGGGGCTAGTTGCCCTTCAATCACTTTCGACTATTAAAAAGGGCGCTGACCCTTTGGAATTTCCAATCGAATGCTGTTTTGAAGTTTCTACGACAACACCTTCTATAAAAACCTTATATGCCCCCAGTGCATAACTTAAAACCCTTGTCCTGACGGTTGTAGGGGAGTGTCCTCCTCAAAAAGATATTTTCTATTTGAAAATCAACTACGCTGAAAAAATGGCTATCTTAAAATTTTCATTGGATGTGTTTAGGGGAATGATGGGCGTGAGGGGGGGCTAGGTGCCCTCCAATCACTTTCGACTATTAAAAAGAGCACTAGCCCTTTGAATCTCAAACCAAATGAGCTTTTTTTGAAGTTTCTACGACAACGCCTTCTATAGAAACCACATATGCCCCCAGGGCATAACTTAAAACCCTTGCCCTGAGGGCTGTGGGAGAGTGTCCTCCTCAAAAACGTATTTTCTAATGGAAATCAACTAGGCTGAACAAACTGGCTATCTCAAAATTTTGATTGGATATGTTTGGGGGAATGATGAGCGTGGGGGAAAGCCTAATTGCCTTTCATTAAAAACTTTATATGTCTCTGGGGCATAACTTACAACCCTTGCCCTGAGGGCTGTGGGGGGAGGGGTTGTCATCCTTAAAGACCTAATTTCCTGAGCTTTTTGAATGAGCTTTTTTTCAAGTTTCTACGACAAATATTTCAATAAAAAACCTTATATGCCCCAGGGCAAAACTTATAATCCTTGCCCTGAGGGTTGTGGGGGAGTGTCCTCCTCAAGAATATATTTTCTATCTGGAAATCAACTACGCTGAACAAAATTGCTATCTCAAAATTTTTATTGGATGTTTTTGGGGTATGATGGGCGTGGGGTGGGGGCTAGTTGCCCTCCAATCACTTTCGACTATTAAAAAGGGCACTAGCCCTTTGAATTTCCAATCAAATGAGTTTTTTTTGAAGTTTCTAAGACAACACCTTCTTTAAAAACCTTACATGTCCCCAGGCCATAACTTAAAACCCTTGCTCTAAGGGTTCTGAAGGAGTGTCCTCCTCAAAAACATATTTCCTATCTGGAAATCAACTACGCTAAACATAATGGCTATATACAAATTTTCTATCTGGAAATCAACTACGCTAAACATAATGGCTATATAAAAATTTTGATTGGATGTGTTTGGGGAAATGATGGGCATGGGGGGCTAGTTGCTCTCCAATCACTTTCGACTATTAAAAAGGGCACTATCCCTTTGAATTTCCAATCGAATGAGGCCTTTTTGAAGTTTCTGAGACAACCCCTTCTATAAAAACCTTATATGCCCCCAGGGCATAACTTAAAACCCTTGCCCTGGGGGTTGTGGGTGAGTGTCCTCCTCAAAAACATGTTTTCAATCTGGAAATTAATTACGCTGAACAAAATGGCTATCTCAAATTTTTGATTGGATGTGTTTGGGGGAATGATTGGCGTGGGGGAGGGGCTACTTGCCCTCCAATCACTTTCGACTATTAAAAGCTGCACTTGCCCTTTGAATTTTCAATCGAATGAGCCCCTTTTGAAGTTTCTACGACTACGCCTTCTATAATAACCTTATATACCCCCAGGGCATAACTTAAACCCCTTGCCCTGAGGGTTGTGGGGGAGTGCCCTCCTCAAAACATATTTTCTCTCTGGAAATCAACTAGCCTACGCTGAACAAAATAGCTGTCTCAAAATTTTGATTGGATGTGTTTGGGAGAATGATGGCTGTGGGGGGGGGCTAGTTGCCCTTCAATCACTTTCGACTATTAAAAAGGGCGCTGACCCTTTGGAATTTCCAATCGAATGACTGTTTTGAAGTTTCTACGACAACACCTTCTATAAAAACCTTATATGCCCCCAGTGCATAACTTAAAACCCTTGTCCTGACGGTTGTAGGGGAGTGTCCTCCTCAAAAAGATATTTTCTATTTGAAAATCAACTACGCTGAACAAAATGGCTATCTCAAAATTTTTATTGGATGTGTTTAGGGGAATGATGGGCGTGGGGGGGGGACTAGTTGCCCTCCGATCACTTTCGGCTATTAAAAAGGGCACTAGCCCTTTGAATTTCAAACCAAATGAGCTTTTTTTGAAGTTTCTACGACAACGCCTTCTATAAAAACCACATATGCCCCCAGGGCATAACTTAAAACCCTTGCCCTGAGGGTTGTGGGGGAGTGTCCTCCTCAAAAACGTATTTTCTAATGGAAATCAACTAGGCTGAACAAACTGGCTATCTCAAAATTTTGATTGGATATGTTTGGGGGAATGATGAGCGTGGGGGAAAGCCTAATTGCCTTTCATTAAAAACTTTATATGTCTCTGGGGCATAACTTACAACCCTTGCCCTGAGGGCTGTGGGGGGAGGGGTTGTCATCCTTAAAGACCTAATTTCCTGAGCTTTTTGAATGAGCTTTTTTTCAAGTTTCTAAGACAAAGATTTCAATAAAAAACCTATATGCCCCCAGGGCATAACTTATAATCCTTGCCCTGTGGTTTGTGGGGGAGTGTCCTCCTCAAAAATATATTTTCTATCTAGAAATCAACTACTCTGAACGAGATGGCTATCTCAAAATTTTTATTGGATGTGTTTGGGGTATGATGGGCGTGGGGTGGGGGCTAGTTGCCCTCCAATAACTTTCGACTATTAAAAAGGGCACTAGCCCTTTGAATTTCCAATCAAATGAGTTCTTTTTGAAGTTTCTAAGACAACACCTTCTTTAAAAACCTTACATGTCCCCAGGCCATAACTTAAAACCCTTGCTCTAAGGGTTCTGAAGGAGTGTCCTCCTCAAAAACATATTTCCTATCTGGAAATCAACTACGCTAAACATACTGGCTATATACAAATTTTCTATCTGGAAATCAACTACGCTAAACATAATGGCTATATAAAAATTTTGATTGGATGTGTTTGGGGAAATGATGGGCATGGGGGGCTAGTTGCTCTCCAATCACTTTCGACTATTAAAAAGGGCACTATCCCTTTGAATTTCCAATCGAATGAGGCCTTTTTGAAGTTTCTGAGACAACCCCTTCTATAAAAACCTTATATGCCCCCAGGGCATAACTTAAAACCCTTGCCCTGGGGGTTGTGGGTGAGTGTCCTCCTCAAAAACATGTTTTCCATCTGGAAATTAATTACGCTGAACAAAATGGCTATCTCAAACTTTTGATTGGATTGGTTGGGGGAAATCATTGGCGTGGGGGCGGGGCTAGGTGCCCTCCAATCACTTTTGACTATGAAAAAGGGGACTAGCCCTTTGAACTTCCATCTGAATGAGCCTGTTTTGAAGTTTCTACGTCAACGCCTTCTATAAAAACCTTATATGCCCCCAGGGCATAACTAAATACCCTTGCCCTGAAGGTTGTGGGGGAGTGTCCTCCTCAAAACATATTTTCTATCTGGAAATCAACTACGCTGAACAAATTGGCTATCTCAGAATTTTGACTGGATGTGTTTGGGGGAGTGATGGGCGTGGGGGGAAGGGCTAGTTGTCTTTCATTAAAAACTTTATATGCCCCCGGGGTATAACTTACAGCCCTTGTCCTGAGGGCTGTGGGGGGAGGGGTTGTCATCCTTAAGGACCTAATTTTCAAAACTTTCAACTACGTTGAATAAATTGGCTATGTAAAAATTATGATTGGATGTGTTTGGGGAAAAGATGGGCGTTAGAGGGGGGTTAGTTGCCCTCAAATCACTGTCGACTATTGAAAAGGGTACTAGCCCTTTGAATTTCAAATCGAATGAGCCCTTTTTCAAGTTTCTACGACAGATTTCAATAAAAACCTTATATGCCCACAGGGCATAAATTATAATCCTTGCACTGAGGGTTGTGGGGGGTGTCCTCCTCAAAAATATATTTTCTATCTGGAAATAAACTACGCTGAACAAGATTTCTATCTAAAAATTTTTATTGGATGTGTTTGGGTGAATGATGGGTGCGTGGGGGGGGGGGGGGGTTAGCTGCCCGCCAATCATTCTCGACTATTAAAAAGGGCACTAGCCCTTTGAATTTCCAATCGAATGAGCTTTTTTTGAAGTTTCTACGACAATACCTTCGTTAAAAACATTATATGCCCCAAGGCCATAACTTAAAACTCTTGCCTTGAGGGTTCTGGGGGAGTGTCCACCTCAAAAACATATTTTCTATCCGGAAATCAACTACGCTGAACGAAATGGCTATATAAAAATTTTTTATTGGATGTGTTTGGGAAAAGGATGTGTTTGGGAAAACGATGTGTTTGGGAAAAGGATGGACGCGGGGGGGGGGGGTAGTTGCCCTTCAATCACTTTTGACTATTAAAAAAGGCACTAGCTCTGAATTTTCAATCGAATGAGCCCCTTTTGAAGTTTCTACGACAACACCTTCTATAAAAACATTATATGCCCCCAGGGCATAACTTAAAACCCTTGCCCTGAGGGCTGTGGGGGAGTATCCTCCTCAAAAACATATTTTCTATCTGGAAATCAATTACGCTGAACATAATTGGTATCCCAAAATTTTGATTGGATTTGTTTGGGGGAATGATGGGCGAGGGGGGGGCTAGTTGCCCTCCAATTACTTTCGACTATTAAAAGGGTACTAGCCCTTCGAATTTCCAATCGAATGAGTCTGTTTTGAAGTTTCTACGACAACGCCTTCTATAAAAACCTTATATGCCCCCAGGTCATAACTTAAAACCCTTGCCCTGAGGGTTGTGGGGGAGTGTCCTCCTCAAAAACATATTTTCTATCTGGAAATCAATTACCCTGAACAAAATGGATATCTAAAAATTTTTATTGGATGTCTTGATGGGCATGGGGGGGGGGCTAGTTGCCCTCCAATCACTTTCGAATATTAAAAAGGGCACTAGAACTTCCGATTTCCAATCAAATAAGCCCCTTTTGAAGTTCATATGACGACCTCTTCCATGTGAAGTGTCCAGCTCTAAAGGAAAAAATAATACATAGTACATTGTTCCAACATCATTCTTATATGCCCTCAGGGCATAACTTAAAACCCTTGCCCCGAGGGTTGTTGGGAAGTGTCCTCCTCACAAACATATTTCTATGTGGAAATCAACTATGCTGAACAAAATGGCTATCTCAAAATTTTGATTGGATGTGTTTGGGGGAATGAAGGGCGTGGGGGGGGCTAGTTGCCTTCCAATCACTTTCGACTATTAAAAAGGGCACTAGCCACTCCAATTTCCAATCGAGTGAGCCTTTTTCGAAGTTTCTACGATAACTCCTTCGATACGAAGTGCCCGGGTATGGAGAAAAAAAAACAAAAAAAACAGTGTGCCCACATTGTTGTTTACTTAGGCAGCGCTAGTGCGCTGCCTATGATATTGTTTTCAAAACTTAGTTTTAGTTTTGGCTATTATTAGCACGGGTAACTCTTTACTTGCAGTTCGGTTTTTACAATCATACACTTTACAAGAAAAAAGAAAAATCTCATATTTTTCAGAGTGTATCTTTACGTTTCTCATACATTCTGGATTTCATTGCATGGTCTCAATTAAGATAGCACCCCGTTTTAGGGATGTTTTCCCCTTTTTCTAACATCCCAAAAAATTTATCAGACTGGTAGCTTTTGACGAGTAACGTTAAACATAATAAATTTTCTGTATATGAAATCAAACAGTTCGTGGTAACGAACTGTAAGTAAGGAACGACCCGGCTCGATGGTAACCGAAACTCTAAAATACGGAATTTTGGTACCAATAGATACATCAAAAGAATCAGATTTTAATGCTGATTTCAAATATGTAAGTTTCATCAAGTTTTGTATTACTCATCAAAACTTAAGTGCCTGTCAAAATCTAGCAGATTTTACAAAAAAGGGGGAAAGACCCCCTAAAAGTTGTAGAACCTTAATGAAAATTACACCATCATATTCAGCGTATCAGAGAACCCTGTAGAGGTTTTAAGCACCTACTTAAAAAAAATTTGGAATTTTGCATTTTTTGCCAAAAGAAAGATCACAGATGCGTGTTTATTCTGTTTTTTGTTATTCTTCTTTTTTTCAAGGGGTGATCGTATCGACCCAGTGGTCCTAGAATATCGTAGAAGGGCTCATCAAAACGAAAATTAAAAGTTCTAGTGTCCTTTTTAAGTGACAAAAAAAATGGAGGGTAACTAGACCCCCTCCCACGCTCATCTTTTTCCCAAGGTCACACGATCAAAATGTTGAGATAGCCATTTTGTTCAGCATGGTCGAAAATATAATAACTATGTCTTTTAGGATGACTTAATCCCCCGAAGTCTTCGGGGGGAGGGCTGAAAGTTATGAACTTTACCCAATGTTAACATATAGTGTTCGTTATTGGGAAGCATACAGACGTTTTCAGGGGTGATTTTTCTGGTAGGTGGGGGGGGGGGGTCGGGGGTTATATGGCAGGATCTGTCCATGAAGGAAGTTTTCATGGGGGAAGGGACATTGCTATGAAGGGGGTGAAGGATTTCCCAGCATTATTAAAGAAAGAGATAAGAAATTAAATAAAAAACAAGTTTTTCAACTGAAAGTAAGGAGCAACATAAAAACTTAAAACGAACAGAAAATATTACGTGTGTGATTGGGGTTACCCCTTTGTAAATATCTCGCTATTTAAGCCAAAGATTTTTTAGTACTTTCATAAGAGCTATTTATTCTAATTAACAGCCTTTGTGATAAAGGGGTTATTTTTAAAGAATTGGAACAAAACTCGAACTTTAGCCTAAAGAGCAAAGTATTGACTAGGGGGCGAATCCCCTAATATACGTATTAAAAATCTATGAATATAGAAGTTCGTTACATAAGTTAATTCGTAAGTTACGTATATTTTTTACTAATAAAAACGTTCGTAAATAAAATTAAGCAAGTTTCGAGAAAGCCATTTAACCAAATAAAAGTAAAATTAATTTGCAAATTTTGTTTTAAATATTCATGTACGGTGTAAATATTCAAAAACGTTCAAAAATTAAATAAAAAAACAAGTTTTTTTAACTGAAAGTAAATAACGACGCTAAAACTTAAAACGAACAGAAATTATTCCGTATATGAAAGGGGCTGTCCCCTCCTCAACTCCTCGCTCTTTACGCTCAAGTTTGACTTTCTCACAACTCTATTTTTTTAAAACAATAAAAAACTTTAGCGCAAAGAGCGAGGCATTGAGGAGGGGACAGCCCCTTTCATATACGGAATAATTTCTGTTCGTTTTAAGTTTTAACGTCGTTCCTTACTTTCAGTTAAAAAAAACTTGTTTTTTTTATTTAATCAGCATCAAAAGCCAATTCTTTTTATGTATCAATTTTTTGTCAAAACTCTCTTTCTTAGGATTTCGGATACTACTAGCCGGTTACATTGCACTCGTTACTTACAGTTCATTACCATCAACTGTTAGAAAACTATCTCTCCAGGATGAAATGGATAGCAATTTAGGTATGGAGCCCACAATTCATGCCAAATACCACTTTGACAAAAAAGAAGGTATTAGCGTGAGCTAGACTGATCCTAGCAGTAAAAAACTCCATTTTGGCACCGTATGGAATGAAGAAGCCTTTATTATCCAAGGTGTAACGAGTTTGCTAAGGTCGTCAAAAAAAATTGGTTTTGATATGGTTAACGTACTTTCAAAACTGTATTTTCTTCAGTTTGAATAAACAACGTAAACTTTATCTAACCTTTCTACATGAGCGTTCTTTTAGTGATTATTAATTATAAATAAAAAGGTTTTCTGAAAACGAACCATTTCAAAGAAAAGCAGTTATTGATTTTACAAACTAAAACGAGCCCAAATGAAGTTATATTCACATTTAAAACCAACAAAAATTACTACCAATGGATATTTGAAACCTAAAACGAACAGGATTATAACGAAGAATCAAGTCAAACTTAAAAAGAACAGAAATTGACCCAAACAGGAGTAGGGCTACTTCACCTTAAAATTTTTAAAGGCCAGAGTGGCATTCATACTTCAAAGAAAACAATTTGTATTTTGAGAAGTGTTTTTTTTGTTTTTCATAACTCAACAAAAAAAACAGCAACAAAGACCACCGCAAGGCTAATCAAGGTACACAGATAAGATTGATTAACCTCTCTCTTTCGAACCTGCTGAATAGCTTTGGTTTTATTTGTATTTTGATGAATTGCTATGTGTTTTGAACAGAGTAGTTACAATATCGACAAAAATAAAAAGATGAAAATGGCCAAAATAATTGTGATTACTGAAAATTACTAATGAAAATAAACTTGTTGGTTTATATGTAATCATATTAATTCTCATAAATTTCAAGCATTTTCTATTCTCCAGTGTTTTAACTATATAATAGAAAATGTTGCATATATGTTTTGTTTTCTGAAAAGTAAAAAAGCCTCTCAGACCTCTGAAAGGCTTAAGGGGGAGTAGTCCTTCTCCTGCTCTGTTAAAGTTCATGGTTGTTTTGCGCTTGACTTGATTGTCCATATCCATTTCTCTTCATTTTTAGATTTATTTATTTATTTCTTACAGTATATTTTATTTGTATGTTTGGTTTGATTATTAATTTTAATTTCTGATCGATTTGGGTTTCATTTATTCATTGATAGTAATTTCTGATTATTTTTTTTTTCTTGTTTTGGATTTCTGGACGACTTTATTTTTGTTCTTTATTGATTTTAATTTGGCTCTTTACTCTTCTTCTAAAAACTTCTTTTTAAAAAAAAAACATTTTTGAAATTAATTTCTATTAGTTTTATGGAAACAGTCTCATTATTATTGATTAATGCTTAGTATATTTGTAAATTCTGTCCAGTGTTTCTGCTTAAGAATTAAATTATTTCATTTTAATTTCAACACTCAACCAAGTTTGAATATTCAGTCAAATTTTTCGTAAGCAAAAGTTTTACGCTATAAACTCTTAATGATGCTTTTACTATAGAATTTCAGTTTGATGGGGAGGGGATTATTATTCAAATGAACCGAAAGTTGGCTTAAGTTTTGATTTTCTAAAGGTATGAAGCCTTCTTGACCCCTCCCCCCCCCCATCCTATGGACATTCTTGAAAGTTCTCATACTTAATCCACTGTTTATTAAATAGTCTTATTTTGTAATATATTTTATTGTAACAATTTCTTTGTTGAAAAGTATATATCAAGGTAGTTTATTAAAAAGGATTCTGTTGTGTTGCTAAATAGAAGAGGAAGTTACGAAGCAAAAGAACCGGATTGGTTTCCTTAATTTTCTGGTTTCAGTTGATTCTCTTCGTCCTAAATTTTAATTGAATCGCCTACATGCTCTAATATTTTGAAGCAGATAAGGCCTTAAAAATTTCAGATTTTCAAGCTGAAAATGGATGGTTTAAATTTTTTCATTCAAAACCAATCGTGCTCGTCAAAGTGCCATAGGTCTAGTCTACTAGCTCTGAAAATTTCACATCTACTGCAGAAAAGTAACGTTTGGCCTATTTTTGAAAAAAAAAATTTAATTTTTGCCATAGACTTAGTCATCATTGAGGTTCCCTTGTGTCTGTCAACATGTCTTTTTAAGTCTAAGCTAATTTGAGGAAATAGAATTTGTTGGCCAAATTTTAGGTGTCAGTACAACCGATCATCAGAATAGCTTGTCTTCATTGAGGCCTTCTCGCTCTGTCTATATGAACTGTATGTTACAAGCTGATCAAAGACGGAACATGTTTAGTCCCATTAAAGACAACCTCTCTCTCAATAGATTTGTCAAAATTTGACTTAAAAATATGATCTTTAAACGTAGAAACTTGCATTAGATGTACTTATGATAGAAGAGTTGAGATGGCTAGGTCACTTTCTGTAGATGAAGGATGACAAAGTGCCAAAGATTGTTCTTTTTGGCCAACTGTTTAGGTCCAAACAAAAAACAGGTCGTCTCCGATTAGTGTGGGAGGATATTGTAAGGGAAATGGGAACTTCCTCTGAGAGGGTAAAGAGGGAAGCGTTGAATAGATTGGGATGAAGGAGAACTCTGCTTAGCTGTGTTGGCTTCAGGTGGCTTGGTGCTGCAGTGAGTTATTAGTAGTAGTAGTTTATCAGTAGCTCTTCTAGCCCAGGGTAGTTTGTCCAAATCTGGAATTACATCCCTTTAATGTTATAATTTTATATTCCTTCGGTATACCTTGCCTCCCCCCCCCAGATTATGAGGCCTAAGAGCGCTACTGACTTTTATCAATATTAATTAAAAAACTTTTTCCACAAAATAAGTTTTTCAAATAAAAGTAAAGAACTCCATTAAACAAAAATGAGCAAAAATAAAATCAAATAATCTACCAAGCTTAAAACTACCACAAATCAACATCGATAAATAAATGAAACCCCAAAACGAACAGAAATTACAATAAATAACCGAGTCAAACTCAAAACGAGCAGAAATTAACATTAGTTGGACTCAAAACCCCTATGCCTTCCCAGGGCCAGAACATAATTTGCACTTTACTGAAAAAAAATAGAAATGAATGTGCACTGTCAGTTTAATATGCATATACTGATATTTAGTAATCAAAATATTAATATTATTTGATTTATCAAAGTTATAAAGTAAAAACATTTATATTTTTTTCAGTAAAGTGCAAGTTATGTTCTGGCCTTGGGAAGGCATAGGGGTTTTGAGCCTAGCCCTCTCAATTTCCAATTGAATGAACCCCTTTTGAAGTTTTTAAGACAACTCTATCTATAAGAACCTTATATGCCCCCGGGGCATAACTTACAACCTTTGCCCTGGGGACTCTAGGGGGTTTGTCATCCTTAAACACATAATTTCCAGAACTTTCAACTACGTTGAACAAAATGGCTATCTCTAAACTTTGATCTAATGTTTTTGGGGAAATGGTGGACGTGAGAGGGGGGTTAATTACTCTCCACTCACTTTTGACTATTAAAAAGGGAAATTTCAAGTTCCAATCAAATGGGCCCTTTTTGAAATTTCTACAGCAACTTTCTGTAGAAATCTTATATGCCCCCAGGGCATAACTTGCAACCCTTGCACTGAGGGCTTTGAGGGGGTTATCATCCTAAAAGACCTAATATCCAGAACTTTCAGCTACGTTGAACAAAATGGATATCTCAAAATTTTGATTGGATGTGTTTGGGAGAATGGTTGGCGTGAGAAGGGGGTTAGTTGTCCTTCAATCACTTTCGACTATTAAAAAGCGCACTAGCCCTTTCAATTTCAAATTGAATGAGTCCTTTTTGAAGTTTCTACATCATCGCTTTCTATAAAACCCTTATATGCCCCCCGGGCATAACTTACAACCCTGGCCCTGAGGGCTGTGGGGGGGGGGTTGTCATCCTCAAAGACCTAATTTCTAAAACTTTCATCTCTCATCAATAAAATGGCTATCTAAAGATTTTGATTGTATGTGTTTAGGGAAAAGGTGGGCATGAGAGGGGTTTAGTTGCCCTCAAATCACTTTCAACTGTTAAAAAGGGTGCTAGCCCTTTGAATTCCCAATCGAATGAGCCCTTTTTCAAGCTTCTATTACAATGATTTCTATAAAAACCTTATATGCCTTCATGGCATAACTTATAACTCTTGCCCTGAAGACTGTGGGGGGAGTTTCCTGCTCAAAAGTATAATTTCCTGAATTTTAAACTGCGTGGAACAAAATGGCTATCTCGAAAATTTTGATTGGATGTGTTCAGAAAAATGGTGGGTGTGGAAGGGGTGTTAGTTGCCTTTCAATCACTTTCGACTATTAAAAAGGGCACTAGCCATTTCAAAATCCAATCGAATGAGTCCTTTTTGAAGTTTCTACGACAACGCGTTCTATAAAAACCTTATGTGCCCCCAGGGCATAACTTACAACCCTTGCCCTGAGGGCTGTGGGGGGTTGTCATCCTCAAAGGCCTAATTTCCTGAACATTCAACTACGTTGAACAAAATGGCTAACTTAAAATTTTAATTGGATGTGGCTGGGGAAAAGGTGCGCGTGAGAGTGGGGTTAGTTGCCCTCCAATCACTTTCGACTATTAAAAAGGGCACTAGACCTTTTAATTTTCAATCGAATGAGCATTTTTTGAAGTTTCTACGGCAACGCTTTCTATAAGAACCTTATATGCCCCTAGGGCATAACTTACACCCCTTGCCCTGAGGACTGTGAGCGACTGTCCTCCTCAAAAACATAATTTCTATCTGGATATCAACTACGCTGAACAAAATGGCAATCTCCAAAATTTCATTGGATGTGTTTCGGGAAATGGTGGAAGTGGAAGGGGTGTTTGTTGCCTTCCAATCACTTTCGACTATTAAAAAGGGTACAAGCCACTCCAATTTCCAGTTGAATGAGGCCTTTTCGAAGTTAATACGACAGCTTCTTCGATACGAAGTGCCCTGGTCTAAAGGAAAAACCAATAAATTGTACATTTTGCCAACATCGTTCTTATATGCACCCAGGGCATAACTTAAAACCCTTGCCCTGAGGGTTGTGGGGGAGTGTCCTCCTCAAAAACATAATTTCTATCTAGAAATCAACTACGCTGAACAAAAGGGCAATCTCAAAATTTTGATTGGATGTGTTTGGGGAAATGGTGGGCGTGAAAGGGGTGTTAGTTGCCTTCCAGTCACTTTCGACTATTAAACAGGGCAAAAGCCACTCCAATTTCCAATCGAATGAGCCCTTTTTGAAGTTCTTACGACAACTCCTTCGATACGAAGTGCCCTGGTATGGAAAAACAAAAAAAATAATACATTGTGCCAACATCGTTCATTACTTAAAACCCTAGGCAGCGCAATTGCGCTGCCTATAATATAAAACTTAAAAAATAAAATAATACTTAAGCATTATTTACGTTCGTGTAGAAAGATCAACAAGCCGTACAGGGTGTTTTAAGACCTGACAAAAATAGGCTTTAGTTCTGTTTCCGTTGTGCATTACCAATCAGTACTCCTAACTGGCTTTTTCAATAGATATTGGCTTTTAGGTCGATATCGTGGGCTATATAAATAAGAAGTTTATTTTGTATAGCTGTTTTTGTATTTCTTGTCCTGAAATTCTGCTATTTATCACACAAATGAGAACAAGGTAGGAGTTGCCTCAAAATCCAGTTATATTGACAAGAAAAATAAAGAAAATCTATATTTATTCAAAGTCAAGACCTAGTTGACTATTTTCAACTGCATTTCGTTTTCTTGATTCCCTGAAAACTTTTCTATTTTAATTTTTTTCAATTTGTCTATTTTTAAGATTATACAAATGCACAAAACCACTCAAAAATTACTTGAGAAGAAATTTTTGCAAGCGATAGTTTTTCTTCTTCGCTTATGATGAAAAAATGTTCCAGGTGGATTTTTTTTTACCACTAATTAGCCTTTTTGCAGCTGCATATAGACCAACATCTTGAAGTTTGTTTTAATTTTGTGATGAGTTTTAAGAAGCTTGAAATAAAAAAATCAAAAGAAAAAGTGTTTAAGTACTCATAAAAGGGTATATTCAAGTAAATAGTAAAGTATTTGAAAACTTAATGACATTTTTATATGTCTACTCCTCACTTTCAAGTGAGCGCCACACGTTGAATTACAATCATACTAGATTTTTGTTTCAGAAGTGCCAGAGTAGTGCTGCCAAAGTAAAGAGCGATTTATTTATCTCCCAGCCCCATTGTCTTGTCAAGTAGCTATAGAAACTTGGGAAGGGGTTCATTCAATTGGAAGTTTTAGCATCTTCCATTGGATCTCCATTAAAATTGCTCTGACATACCACAAATACAAACTTCTGGCAACACTGGCAATTAGCATAGCTTGTAAAAGAAGAAGGACCACAATATTAAATTTGTAGCAAATTTTCTACAGTTGATTGACTGATTAAGAATGGCTGCAAATTCTCGACTCTACTCTAGTTTCTCTAAGTTTTTAAAGAGAAAAGGAAATGTAAGTCATTTGATATATCTATTTAGGGCAACAATTGACAGTTTTTGTTCCTCACAAATGGAATGGGCTATGTTAGGCCTAACCTACCTAAATTAATTTGTCATTGCATTCAGGAAAATTTTTGGGGTAGCCTATTCAAAATCAATTTGGGGTAAATATTTGTTAAAATTCTACTTTTGGCTATCTTGGAAAGGGGTGGGGTTAGGAAAATGAAACTTTCAGGACTGGGCCTAGGCTATACTAAAGTATGTCCCGGGAAGATACTTTTAAGTACTTACCTCTACTCCTTCTCTCTCTATATAATGGTAAATTATTGCACATTACTAGGCCTAGTTGTTTTAGCTTGCATTTCATCCTATATTACTATCATAATTAGGCTATAAATCACTGCTTACCTTACACAACTTCAGCTTTTAACCTTGTTCATTAAAATATATTCCAAGATCCTATTTTCATTTAATAGTCATCCCTTTAACTTATTTACTATCTAGCTGACATTGCTTATAGAACCCTGTTTGTGATGTTGCAACTTTGCTAATCATAACCCCTTCAATGGTAGCATGCAGGTGCCAGGGGTATAACTTAACAGTGTGTTGATAAGCCATTTAAACTTTATTAATTAGGGAACGGATTTGGCAAGAGATAGACCAGTAAAAAAATCTGAATTGTTTTTAGAGGACAAATTATAGCCTATTATGAGAAGATGTTTTTATTTTTATAGGTCAATGCACTAATAAAGTTTCTGTGGAGTTTATTGAAACACTAGCACAGACTTCCTGTAGTTACAGACTCTCCATAAAACATTTAAAAGTGCAAAGACGCACCTTAGCCAGGGGGAAAGTTGTGCTTAGGGTGGATTTCTAAGGGGAGAATCTTCCTTTGGGAGGGAAATTTCAGATGAGTGAATATTCTGGGGGAAATGTTACACTGGGGGTATTGACAGAATTACTATACAAAATTCTTTTTTGCAATGTAATATGAAATGTGAGCTAAAACAACTAGTAATGTGCAATAATTTACCATTATATAGAGGGGGGAGGAGTATAGGTAGGTAATTCAAAGTACCTTCCCAGGACATACCTTATTATGTAGACCCATTCCTGAAAGTTTCATTTTCCTAAACTAACCCCTTTCCAAGATAGCCAAAAGTAACTAAAGTAGAATTTTACTGTAAATTTTTACCAAATCATATAATTGACCCATTCCTGAAAGTTTCATTTACCTAAACCAACCCCTTTCCAAGATAGCCAAAAGTAACTAAAGTAGAATTTTACTGTAAATTTTTACCAAATCATATAATTGACTTACAAAAAAAGTGAATATACCACTTGATGCCCTTTTTTATGCTCTTTCCAAATATAATAATCATTTTTGTCAGAAATGAATTTTACCCCCACCTCTATTTTCCAACTAGTTGACTAGTAACTTCTCCCCAACAGAACTTTATTTTTCCAGCTAGTTGACAAATAACTTCTCCCCAGCAACACTTAATTTTGCCAACTAGATGGAAACAAACATTGCCCCAGAAAATAATTCATTTTTGAACTAGTTGACTAACAACTTTTCCCCAGCAATACTTTCTTTATTCAACTAGCTAGAAACAAACTTACCCTATAAACACTTTTGTTAGCCATCTATTTGGCAAGTAACTTTTCCTCAGAATAATTTTTTTAGCTAACAACATGACATAAAGAGAAAACAAAAAACATACTATTCCCAGTCCAACAAAAATTGGCAGTATGTGATTTTAACAAATGCACTACAGCTAAGGTAAATCAAATAAACTGAATTCAGGAGTAAATAGTCTTTAAGCCACAGAACTAAAAGGATATAATATAGTAATATATCCTATATTACTATCATAATTTTAAATCACTGCTTACCTTACACAACTTCAGCTTTTAACCTTGTTCATTAAAATATATTCCAAGATTCTATTTTCATTTAATAGTCATCCCTTTAACTTATTTACTATCTAGCTGACATTGCTTATAGAACCCTGTTTGTGATGTTGCAACTTTGCTAATCATAACCCCTTCAATGGTAGCATGCAGGTGCCAGGGGTATAACTTAACAGTGTGTTGATAAGCCATTTAAACTTTATTAATTAGGGAAAGGATTTGGCAAGAGATTGACCAGTAAAAAATCTGAATCGTTTTTAGAGGACAAATTATGTTATGAGAAGATGTTTTTATTTTTATAGGTCCATGCACTAATAAAGTTTCTGTGGAGTTTATTGAAACACTAGCACAGACTTCCGGTAGTTACAGACTCTCCATAAAACGTTTAAAAGTGCGAAGAGGCACCTTAGCCAGGGGGGAAGTTCTGTTTGGGGTGGATTTCTAAGGGAATAATTTTCCTTTGGGAGGGAAATTCCAGATGAGTGAATATTCTGGGGGGAATGTTACACTGGGGGTATTGACAGAATTACTATACAAAATTCTTTTTTGTAATGTAAGATGAAATGTGAGCTAAAACAACTAGTAGGGGAGAGAGGGGCGATACCGCACGGGGGCGACTCCGTACGTTTGACCTGTCGTCTAAAGGTTTTGAGCTAAGCCTTTCAAAAAATTCACGCTAGATGCCCTTCATGTAACGCTCATTTGGCGCAAGTTTTAAATTTTGGAGAAAAGAGACAGCCGAGAAAAGAGGTAAGGAAGTTTTTATATACTTGCTGGAAATCCTGACACATGTAGTATTTGTCAAATATTTTCTAAGTTTTGTAGCTCTTGAGCCGTGAGTTAGCAGGATCAGACAAGGTATACCCCTGCTATTTGTATGGTAATTTTCATCAGTAAATATCAGGCCGTTATCTACGAAAAAAAATTTTCAAAATGGCGTCAACATGGGGTAACTCTGGACACTTTTTTTGGGGTGATTCCGGACACTTTTTGTGGTGTCCGGTTTCGCCCTGTTCTGACGGAAGTCTTTCATAAGTTGGAAAATGGAACTATATGTAGCTGGAAGCAGAATATTGGTAAAATTGATTGTATTTCTGTTGTGTTATAGAAAAACTGAAGTAATTTATTTTGCCCATCAAACTTTGCTTTCAGCCTTTACACTTTGAAAAAAGTTAACCCTTGCCTTACAGCCTAGCCTATCTGAACAAAATTGTTAAATATAACAAACTTTGTCTTGAATCAAAGTTGTCCAAGATTAAGTCCGCCTATTATTTAGATACTTTGTTCCAACTTTAAGACCCTGTGTCCAAGATTGGACAGCATTTTCTATGATTTGGCTAAGCTTAACCTTTAATTTCTATCCGAAATTAAGGCGTACTTTTGACTGTCTATGCGTTTAAAATAGTCTCAACATGTCACTGTTTATGGCAAAAATATTCAAGCTAATCTTAATCGAATATTCTTCAATACTTTCTAACTGGTGTACTGTACCAATAAACCTTAACCACCCCCCACCCCACCTTGTTTAAAATACATAGTCTGAATTGTATACATTCAATGGATTATTGTCTTATATATTATAATGTTTAGTTTTATAATATATGTGATTGGAACTTATAATTAGACAGTGATAATTCAAAAGGAGTCATGTGAGAATTATATAAGCTTAGATTTACAGTACACCTTCACAGCTATGCAGATCAGTTCAATTCATTTTCACCCATCATATTTAAAAATAATACTTATTATTAAATGATTTACTATTATGTTGAACAATAAACATTTGTTCAATGCCTACTAATATCAGAAAGATAAACAGTAGAGTCTAAGGCTGTATCCAAGAGGGTAGAGGGTTTGAAACCCCCCGAAATGCATGTCTGACTTGTAGAAACATAACAAAAATTAATATAAACAAATGTTTGATGTGGTTTGTTAAAGTTTTTTTGTTTAATGTTTTGTATTATAATGTTAAACTAAACATTACGCTGCCTGCATGCATCTTTCCATTCTATGTCTCAAAGCACACCTCAAAGCATGGTGTGACCTGTGTTAATTTCCATGTTGTTCTCTTGAGGTTCTGACAATTATAATTTTCTTTTACAGATGGTTCGCACCTACATTCGAAAGGGGAGTGGTCCTCCTGATCCAGAATTAGTCAGGCGTGCTGTTATTCAATTTATACATGGGAAGTTGTCTTTCTGAGCAACCGCAGAAGAATTTTCCCTGAAGAAGAGGACCCTTGTGGATGTCGTGAAACGATACAAGGCAAAATTGCAAATTCGCAAGCAGAGTGGTGCTAGTGGTAGCAATTTTAACAATGACTTTGTTCTGAAGAGCACTAAGTTTGTTTTTACTTCCAAACAAGAGAAAGAGATTGCTGCATACCTCAAAAAATGCTCACTACTTAACCATGGGCTGACTCCCTATGTAACAAGAAAGTTAGCCTACCAATGGGCAATAGCATTGAAGATAAAATTCCCATCAAGCTGGAAACTGAATGAGAGAGCAGGAATGGATTGGCTAAGAGGTTTCATCAAGCGGAACGCCAGTTTGTCCATCAGAAAACCCGAAAATACAAGCCAGACTCGTGCTGCCGGCTTTAACGCCGTTGTAATTGGTGTCTTCTTTAGAAATCTTCAGGAGTTATATTGCAAGTATCATTTTCCTCCTGGTCGAATTTGGAACTGTGATGAAACAGGAGTACCCACAGTTGTTCAGACCCCAAAGGTGATCGCTAAAAGGGGAGCAAAACAGGTGGCACAGACTGTGTCAGCAGAAAGAGGGGAAAATACCACAATGCTATGCTTTGTATCTGCAATTGGTCAGACAATTCCACCAGTGTTTGTTTTTCCATGAGTCAAAGCTCCAGAAAGGATGTATCGAGATGGACCACCAGGATGCATTGGCTTAGCCCATCGCAGTGGATGGATGACATTGGACAATTTCCTTTGTTCCATGGAACACTTTCTAAAAGAGGTCAAACCCAGCAAAAAAGACCCTGTTTTACTCTTGTTTGACAATCATGAAAGCCATATTTCAGTAGAATTAGTTTCCTACTGTAAAGATAACGCCATCCACCTCCTAACCTTTCCTCCCCATTGCTCCCATCGTCTCCAACCCCTTGATGTTTCAGTGTATGCACCATTGAAGCAAGCAATCAGGGATTCATTTGACAATTGGATGCAATTAAACCCTGGTCAGAGAATTTCAATACATGAAATAGCAAAATTGCCTAAGCATCCCTTTCTGGAAAAGCTGAATCCTCAAAACATCACAGCTGGTTTTGAGAAGGCAGGAATTTGGCCTTTAAATCCAAATGTGTTCACAGAAGTCGATTTTCTGCCAGCTGAGGTGACAAACCGCCCAGATCCAGCTGAACAGAATGCCCCAGAAACTTCCAATATGGATGATCCTCACCTTGGTTGATTTTGTGATTCATCTCCTGTCATGATGGGTCAACAGCAGTCAAACTTACCTACGGCAGTAACTCCTGAAAGCATCAGACCATATCCACAGGCAAAAATGCAAGTGGGTCCGCGCAAAAACCGTAAAAAAGGCAAAAGTAGAATTCTGACAGAAACGCCAGAAAAAAGGGCACTAGAAGCAGAGACTGAGCTAAGGCTTGCTAAGAAAAAGAAGAAGTCGCTAAAAAAGTCAAAGGTTTCACTCATGGCTGACAAAACTAGAGACAGCATTTCAGACATAGATATACAGCTCAATGACGAGTCAGATGACGAGTCTTTACATTGTGGAAGTATCAGTGAGTTTGAGACAGATGAAGAATTATCTTGTGGAAATTTTGTGCTTGTGAGGTTTACGGTTGGAAAGAAGCAAAACTCTGCTGTTTACTATGTTGGTGAAATAGAAGAAATAAATGGCAGGGTAGCAAAAATAAACTACCTCCGCAAGTCTGGTAGTAAGTTCATCTTCCCTGAATGTCGAGATTGTGCAGAAACTGACTTTCAAGACATTATTATGAAGCTTCCCGCACCGGTATCAGTAGGAGGACCTGGGCGAACAGCCAAAGCTCTTGTATTTGGCTGTGATTTGGCCCAATTTCCTATAAAATAGATTTAATGTTACATTTAACTTGTATATTATCTGAATTAAATGTTAATAATATCTGAATCAATAATTACAAGCATGAAATAATGAATGTACGGAAATGCCCCATGTGTTTCCGAAGTCAGCCCCTGGTTGGGGTGATTTTGGACACTTGAAGAGGTCATACATTTGTGGGTCTCACCAAGAAACAACTTGATGGATGTCATTGAAAAAAATCACCAAGAAAAGTGAATAATTGAGCTATCCATTCATGTAAAAAGGAAGTTTGTATCTTTAGAAATACGCTTTTTAGGGGTCAAAATCCTCAAAATGTACGGTTTCACCCCTCTCTCCCCTAATGTGCAATAATTTACCATTATATAGAGGGGGGAGGAGTAGAGGTAGGTACTTCAAATTACCTTCCCAGGACATACCTTAGCATGTAGACCCATTCCTGAAAGTTTCATTTTCCTAAACCAACCCCTTTCCAAGATAGCCAAAAGTAACTAAAGTAAAATTTTACTGTAAATTTTTACCAAATCATATAATTGACTTACAAATAAAGTGAATATACCACTCGATGCCCTTTTTTATGCTCTTTCCAAATATAATAATCATTTTTGTCAGAAATGAATTTTATCCCCACCTCTATTTTCCAACTAGTTGACTAGAAACTTCTCCTCAACAGAACTTTATTTTTCCAACTAGTTGACTAATAACTTCTCCCCAGCAACACTTAATTTTGCCAACTAGCTGGAAACAAACATTGCCCCAGAAAACAATTTATTTTTGAACTAGTTGACTAGCAACTTTTCCCCAGCAATACTTTCTTTATCCAACTAGCTAGAAACAAACTTACCCTATAAACACTTTTGTTAGCCATCTATTTGGCAAGTAACTTTTCCTCAGTATAATTTCTTAGCTAACAACATGACATAAAGAGAAAACAAAAAACATACTATTCCCAGTCCAATAAAAATTGGCAGTATATGATTTTAACAAATGCACTACAGCTAAGGTAAATCAAACAAACTGAATTCAGGAGTAAATAGTCTTTAAGCCACAGAACTAAAAGGATATAATATAGTAATATATCCTATATTACTATCATAATTTTAAATCACTGCTTACCTTACACAACTTCAGCTTTTAACCTTGTTCATTAAAATATATTCCAAGACTCTATTTTCATTTAATAGTCATCCCTTTAACTTATTTACTATCTAGCTGACATTGCTTATGGAACCATGTTTGTGATGTTGCAACTTTGCTAATCATAACCCCTTCAATGGTAGCATGCAGGTGCCAGGGGTATAACTTAACAGTGTGTTGATAAGCCATTTAAACTTTATTAATTAGGGAAAGGATTTGGCAAGAGATTGACCAGTAAAAAAATCTGAATCGTTTTTAGAGGACAAATTATGTTATGAGAAGATGTTTTTATTTTTATAGGTCCATGCACTCATAAAGTTTATGTTGAGTTTATTGAAACACTAGCACGGACTTCCGGTAGTTACAGACTCTCCATAAAACGTTTAAAAGTGCGAAGAGGCACCTTAGCCAGGGGGGAAGTTCTGCTTGGGGTGGATTTCTAAGGGAATAATTTTCCTTTGGGAGGGAAATTCCAGATGAGTGAATATTCTGGGGGAAATGTTACACTGGGGGTATTGACAGCATTACTATACAAAATTCTTTTTTGTAATGTAAGATGAAATGTGAGCTAAAACAACTAGTAATGTGCAATAATTTACCATTATATAGAGGGGGGAGGAGTAGAGGTAGGTACTTCAAAGTACCTTCCCAGGACATACCTTAGCATGTAGACCCATTCCTGAAAGTTTCATTTTCCTAAACCAACCCCTTTCCAAGATAGCCAAAAGTAACTAAAGTAAAATTTTACTGTAAATTTTTACCAAATCATATAATTGACTTACAAATAAAGTGAATATACCCCTTGATGCCCTTTTTTATGCTCTTTCCAAATATAATAATCATTTTTGTCAGAAATGAATTTTATCCCCACCTCTATTTTCCAACTAGTTGACTAGTAACTTCTCCCCAGCAAAACTTTATTTTTCCAACTAGTTGACAAATAACTTCTCCCCAGCAACACTTAATTTTGCCAACTAGCTGGAAACAAACATTGCCCCAGAAAACAACTTATTTTTGAACTAGTTGACTAACAACTTTTCCCCAGCAATACTTTCTTTATTCAACTAGCTAGAAACAAACTTACCCTATAAACACTTTTGTTAGCCATCTATTTGGCAAGTAACTTTTCCTCAGTATAATTTCTTAGCTAACAACATGACATAAAGAGAAAACAAAAAACATACTATTCCCAGTCCAATAAAAATTGGCAGTATATGATTTTAACAAATGCACTACAGCTAAGGTAAATCAAACAAACTGAATTCAGGAGTAAATAGTCTTTAAGCCACAGAACTAAAAGTCTTCTCCTTCTTTAAGTGTGCTTTCCAATCTTAGGCAATACTCTGCAAGATAGTCTTACCCCAGGTTCACAGAGATGCAATTTCATGCAACAATGACAGAGATGCAATTTCACACAACAATGCCCATTTTTGTGCAACCTGCCAAGTTCCATTCACTGTCTGATGCCCATTTCTGTAGTTGTTCTTATATATATATATATATATATATATATATATATATATATATATATATATATATATATATATATATATATATATATGTAGATATATTTATTTATGTATATATATATATATATATATATATATATATATATATATATATGTATATATATATATGTAGATATATTTATTTATGTATATATATATATATATATATATATATATATATATATATATATATATATATATATATATATATATATATATATATATATATATATATATATATATATGTAGATATATTTATTTATGTATATATATATATATATATATATATATATATATATATATATATATATATATATATATTCATTTATAGAAGGAGAAAACTTTTAGTTCTGTGGCTTAAAGAATATTTACTCCTGAATTCAGTTTGTTTGATTTACCTTAACTGTAGCGCATTTGTTAAAAGCACATACTGCCAATTTTCATTGGACCGGGAATAGTATATTTTTTTTGTTTTCTCTTTATGTCATGTCATTAGCTAAGAAATTATTCTGAGGAAAAGTTACTTGCCAAATAGATGGCTAACAAAAGTGTGTATAGGGTAAGTTTGTTTCTAGCTAGTTGGATAAAGGAAGTATTGCTGGGGAAAAGTTGCTAGTCAACTAGTTCGAAAATAAATTGTTTTCTGGGGCAATGTTTGTTTCCAGCTAGTTGGCAGAATTAAATGCTGCTGGGGAGAAGTTATTAGTCAACTAATTGGAAAAATAAAGTTTTGCTGGGGAGAAGTTACTAGTCAACTAGTTGGAAAATGAATTGTTTTCTGGGGCAATGTTTCTTTCCAGCTAGTTGGCAAAATTAAGTTTTGGCCCATTCTTTTGCACTAAGATCTTACATCCAAGATCTTACAGCTCACTGATGTTAACAAAAATTGTGAAATATGCCATCTTTCTGCTATATTGAACAATGACAAGAGAACTTTGATGATATTCTCATCATTGTTCTCAGACCGCTGATCAGAGCAGAATGATGAAAGATGTTTGCAAAAGAACACCATAAGATGTAAGATCTTAGTGCTAAGATTTCACTTTTAAGCATTCATTGTCAAGAGATTTAAGATCTTAGCACATAGATGAGTAAAAGAACAGCCATATAGTAAACATAGAGGAGTTTAAATTACTGAAAAATCTAAGAAATAGACTTAGACCTATCTTTAGAGTCAGCATTACACCCTGAATCCAAATATATCCTAACATTCATTTGCCTTGCAAATAAACTCTACCCCAGGTTTGCCACCCCTTGTGATTTTGCACTATTTCTAGTGATTTTTTATGTTGCCTAGTGATTTTTTTCTAGCTTATGGTTTATAGTGTTTTTTGTTCTAAAACTAGTGATTTTTTCCTAAGTCTAGTGATTTTTCACTATATAGTGTGCAGATTCATAATTCAATCAAATAAATCATACAAGAAGCTAGTTAATAAGATAAAACACAAAATAGTGATTCACTACAGTTCCTAATATGTTCCAGATTAGCATTTATGCAAATATGTTGCCTGTGAAACTTCCAATTTCCCACCATATGTCCATATCAGATATGACCCCAGAGCATTATTACCAAGATAATAGGTGAACTTGTTTAATTGCAAAAATGTTCTATACTTCCTATTTTACAACATTTGCTCAGGTCAAAATCAGGTCTTTATTTCCCTCTGCTCTATTCCCATCCCCTAATTTGCAAAGATATACCCTGAATTATATATATAACCTAATTCAATCAATATATTTGCACATCGGGGGGGGGATAAAGTTCATTTCTTATAAAAATGAATATTAGGCTATATTTGACTCTAAAGGTATGTCTTTCTTAGCTAGGTTAGCAATTTAAACTCCTTCATATTTACCACATAATTCAAATATATCATTCATTTGTGTTGGAAATGAACTCTGCTACCCTAGTGTGACAATATTTACCCTGAATTATACAATTGTATAAGCAAAATATTCTTCATTATTTTGACAAACAGATAAATCAATTTGAAGAAAAGAATGATTTACAGAGAATTCAGTATGTACATTGTCCCTACTTTGGCTATACTTGCTCTGTATCTAGCTACTAGATAAAACTCTTCCTATTGATTTGATTTTGGTAATGTTTATATTAACAGACTATTCAGGGAGCTTAGAAACAAACTTATCTCTATAGTCAGAATTGCATCCTGAATCCAAACTTAACATTCATTTTTGTCAGAAATGGACTTTACCCCTACCCCTATATATATATACCAGTTCAGGGTATATTCCAATTCAGGTATATATTTGCACATTAGAGAAATGAGGGTAAAGCTCATTTCTGTTGCAAAAGAATGTTAAATTTGGATTGAGGATGTAATTCTGACTATAGAGTTAAGTTGGAACTTTTTGGACTTAGCTTGTCTACTGACTTAATTTTCATTAAAAGTATGGTGAGATGATCTTAATTTAAATTGAAAAAAATTTGTATTTGAATCCTTTAATTTTAAGTTATTGTTTGCTTCAAATAATAAAGTTGCTTCATCAGCTACATGATCTGGTTTTTCAACAAAGTGGAGGGCAAAAGCAGAATCAATATCCTCATTTTTATTTTGAATGTCATACCTTAGAAGGATCTTGTCTTCATGTCATCTTTTCCCAGGGGGCCAGTGTTTACCCCCCCCCCCCCCCACACCCCAAAAAAATATTCTGGGATAATTCTGGAATAATTGGCTCCAACTGAGCAGAAGAAAGACTGAATCACACAAACCAAAAAACCAAGCCAGAATAAATGAAAGAGTATTCACCAATTACATTGGGTTCTGTTTAGTGATTGACTTAGCTTGTTTATGACTTAATTTTCATTAAAAGTGTGGTGAGATGATCTTAATTTAAATTAAGAAAAATGTTATTTGAATCCTTTAATTTTAAGCTATTGTAAATTGGGTCTATAGGAATATCTCCAGTATCTCTATTTAAAGCAAGGTCCCTATTTATGGATTTTGTGAATCTAATTGCCTCCCTAAAAGAATGGAGGAAGCTGTTTGCTTCAAATATTAAAGTTGCTTTGTCAACTACATGATCTGGATTTTCAGCAATGTGGGGGGCAAAAGCAGAATCAATATCTTTGTTTTAAATTTAATATCTCAGAGAAACCTTGTATTCATGCCAAATTTTCCCTTGGAGCCAGCATTTACCCCCCCCCCCACAAAAAATTTCCCCCTGTTTTTCCCTTGGATAATTCCGGATTTTTCATTAGAAGGGATTCCTGTTCACCTGTTTAAGTCAGGGGCAATTGTATTTTATTACCTATATTGAAGACCCATCATCGTTCAGTGTATTAATATTTGTTCATTTATTTTTTCACAAAGACATTTCATGTGAAGGGGTGGTCAAATAAGCTATGGATGGGGCTCAATCAGTTGGAAATCAATAGTTCCAGTTCCCCTTTTCTAAGATTTAGAAACCAATGCATAGATTTGTTTCAATCAATTAATACCAAATCAGTTGTTACTGACTACATTGTCTAAAAGAAATTCTTAGTCTAGTTTAATGGTCCTTTTGTTTCAGTAGTTGTTGTGAAAGAATCTTCAGATAAATACAAAATTAGCTCTAAGTGAGAGATGATGGGAAGGTGGAGGTAGAAATTGATATATATTCCTCAGGGCTATATCTAGGACTTTTGTTTGGGGGGGGGGGGCCTTTGGAACAGGCATGGTCACCTGAGTCAGAATCTAAATCTGAAGGAGAGGAGCTAAATTTTTAAGCAAATCCTGTTGAAGATAGTCTTAATGACTGTGAAAGTGACTGAATGTTCTGCTATTATGATCCAGTGCTTAGTTAATCAAAGTCATCAAAGTTTTAAAAACCTTTTTTTTACTTGTATTTGGTACTTTTATAAACAAATGAAAAATAACATGTATATGATATGAGGAATGTGGCTGAATATGGCTATTTAAATATGAAAGGCTGTTAGGATAACATTTCTTTGGTTTAAAGGTAGAAAAAATGACTAATATGATTTTACTCCCAAATAATGGTAAATTTATTTTAACTATTTAATTTTATTTTTTATTTTTTACAAAATCGATGTCTGAAATCAGGCACCGTTCAATTGCTGAGGTATTACCCTATGCACAAGATTACCAAAGGGATAAACTAGACAGTTAATTAAATTGGTGAAACTCTAGATGAAGGGGCATTACCTTTTTTAAGGCAAGGAAAATCAGAATCATTAAAAAATTTCACTAAAAGCTGTAAGTATTGCTTACAGCTGTAAAACATCCATTTTACCCTGTATTTCCTAGGGAGTACCTAATTTTACCTTATTTTACCAATTTTATTCACTGAGTTTTTTACAACACTGGGGATGTCATTTGTGGGGGGGGGGCAGTCCACCCCCCAAATAATGTGGAGAAAAAAATTATTACATATATCCCATGCCCCTTGACTATCAGGATAGAGATCCCTCTTGCCCCCTTTTTTTTATCATAAAAAAAAAAATTCAGATCCCTTTTTTTATCATAATGCCCTTCTAAAACTAAAAAAATAGTTTGGTTCAAATTGATTGGATGTCTCTGCTTGGAGAGAAAAATGATGCAAGTGTTAAATTTGTGTTTTTTATGGTAACTTCTTTGAAAAGGTCATATAAATCTGCAGGACCTGATGGAGTATTCCCCCCCTCAGCATCTTAAATGAGATGTATACACTGTTATCTCACGTCATAACTCTTCTATTCTAAAAGTTTTTAAGCACAAAGTGTATTCTGCAGGATTAGAAGGATGCTTATGTCATACCTATTCACAAAAGGGTAATGGAGATGAAGCCAACAATTATAACCCAATTAGTCAGACATCAGCAATTGGGAAACTCTTTGAAGGCATAGTAAATTCAGCCATTATGGTTCACTTAAATGTTAACAGGCAACTATCTCCTGGCCAGCATGGATTTTGTCCCAATAAATCAGTTGATACTAACCTCATTGATGCATGCAAGCTTGCCACAAAACTTAAGTATGAGAGATCTCCAGTTGACACATTATTACTGGATTTAACCAAAGAATTTGATGATGTATGCCACAGGAGTCTAAAGTCTAAGCTCTGTACAATGGGCCTCCACAATGATGTTATTAACTATACAAACCAATTTCTTCCCTATAGAAAGCAAGTGGTAAAGGTATTTTGAGATGGCAGATCAACTTTGTTCCCAGAATCAACTGATGTAAAAAGTAGAGGGCATCTATGAATTGTTTTGGGTCTAATTTTTTTTTAATATTCTCATCAATGATGTGTCTTTGGTCATAAAAAATAAAATTTGCTTATATGCAGATGATCCCAAAATAATTTGTCCCATCCATGACCCACAAAGTACCAAAGTCATTCAAGTTGATTCTTATGAATTCTCAAAGTAAGCAAAATCCTGACAGTTAGAACTTAATATCCAGAGAAATGCAGAGTCAGCAACTAAATACATTATGGGTTTTCAACATCTCTCATATTCTACTGGACTCTAAAGGTTCAAAATACTATCTGTCACATATAAACATAGGGGATAGGATGTATTATTGGTGTAAAAATTAGTATCTGAATACAATTTAAAACCTGTTCCAGACAGACAGTATTTCAAGGGCTAGTGGCAACCCCTAGAATCTTTACTGAAAGCACACTAAAACTAGACTAAAAAAAAAGAAAAAAATATTCTCTAATTATGTTGTCAGCCTATGGAATTCCTTTAGCCAGAATGCAGTTATGTCTCCTAGTGTTGAGGCCTTCAAATCTCCAGTTGACAGAAATCATTGCAGGAACCTTTGGCTCACAGTATGGGATGTGCCTAATAGCTGAGCCTCCACCATCATTGACTGATGTCTACAGGACTTGTCCTTATCACTGGCAAGTGTAATTTAAGAAAATAATGAAAAAGTGCAATGTACATTTTGTTCATATAACTTTGGTTTCTAGCCTATGCAACATGGAAAACCTTAAGCATTTTTTCTCTCAACTTGTCTTAATCCTTCACTTATTTTTCTCCTTACCTACCCATATACGATGTCCCATAATAGCATTTGGTTGTGTACATTTTCTTCCATAGTCTGGCCTGTATGTGTTCTATAAAATAATACTATTTGGATGATTGGTTGGCCTATAGCCCTGGGATTTGGTTCAGAATGCCTATGAGGAAGTTGGGTTAAATACCAGTTTTCAGACAGCTAATCACCACTTCAAAAGTTTATTACTGTAAAATCTCTATTATGCCACCTAGAAATTGGATTGTTTTACCATGGAAATGTGTCTAAAATCTCTTGAAAAAGAATGTGATTTAGCTTAAACATTTTGACCACATACAATGCAAAACATTTTAAGTTCAATTATAGTCAATAGTTGAGACTAATTTTTTATACATATTTAAAGCTTGAGCCTAATCTTTGAAAATATTGTCCACAAATGAACATAGGATCATAAAGTTAGAACAAAGTATCTGAATCACAGACAGATTCAATATGAGACAAGCACTGTGAAGCAGAATAATTCTATCTAATAGGGTAGACTGGAAGGGCAAAAGTATAGGCCTAGAATTGAAGTTGTTGATAAGGAAACATGTCAAGAAATCAATTATATAGTTAACACATTTTAACTGCAATCAACTATACTTTCAACCCAATCACTTTGGTGTACAAATATATATAAGGACACTGGATAGAACTGTACCAGTTCAGATAGGAGCCAGGCAAGGCGCAATTGCTTCACTTTTTTATTTCAATAACTATGTCCTGAAGGCTCAGGACCAGTGTGAAATTTCTTGCGTCCTTTCTGGCCTCAATATCTCCTTAGTCACTTATGCTGATGACATTTTTAACATCAGTCAATCTTTGGACAAAATTTCTGAAACATACCAAAAACTGCAAGCAGAATATTAAAATTTGGTCTTGAATTTAATGCTGAAAAGTCCTACATAGTGCTTTTTAACTGGAAAGGGCCACTTCCTCATGAAATTGTATTTGGGAATTCAAAGATCTGCTCTTCTGACCAGATCATTTACCTTGGTATTCTCATTGGAAATACCATTATTCACACTTGTCATCTCCTAACTGAAGGCATCAAACACTGCATATCAGCTTCATATGCTTCCATAGTCTCTGCTAAGTTTTGTTTCAGTCACTGTTATCTTGCAATGCTGTACAACACTGTTGCTCTCCTCCACATCCTCTACACTGCAACCTTCTGGAAGATTCTTACTAATGCTGATAAATTGAAAATCGACTCCACTTACTTCTGATTTGCAAAATACCTACTGAGATATCCAATTTGGAAATGCAATTCAAAGCTCATCAATAGTCTGTGGATAGCAGATCCTACTATGGCTGTTGCTAAACTTATAAAAAACACAAGCAAAAGATTTCAAGACTTGCTTGGAACCAACTTCTTCAAATCTAGTTACGTTGTCATAGTTGTATAGTGATATTTTACTTTTATTTTGTTTTTTCTCTTTGTAGTGCTCTGTCATTTTCTTTGTTGTATGAAGACGGTTTTTCAATAAATACTAATAATAATAGCTCAAACTACATATTCCCCATGCCTTTTGCCATGCATCACCCTTGTGTCAACTTGAATACCTGTAAATTGAATCAATGCTGACAAAATCAAGAAATAGAAAAACACATGGGAAGTATATAATTTGGGCTATATATTTGCACATTAAAGGGGGGAGGTAAAGTATAGTGGGATTGCAGTCAAAATGTATTAACTAGAATTATTCTGTATATTATGAAGTGAGAATTGTTTTCTTGGTATTTTTTTTTTCTCAAAAGTCCTAATTCTAGGCTTATGTTGTTTAATTATTTTAGTTGTAAAATTTGAGGTTCCAATTGCTGATTAGGAACTATTTAGTGGACTGGTTGTTTTTTTTAGCATATTTTGCCAATCCCTTGGACAAGTTTTTTCCTTCTCAAGAGAGACCATTAAACTTCAGATTTTGTTTGGTTTTTATAATCATGGTAAATTTTCTGATTGACTCACTAATGAGATAGCTTAGAAAAATACATACCCTTAAAATCAGTATTTTATCTTGAATCCAAATATAATATTCATTTGTATCAAAAATGAACTTAACTTACACCCCCTTAATGTCTAAATTCATTCTCTGAGTTGTATATATTACCTCAACTTGCACTTTGGAGCAAAATAAGGTCCAATATTGGACCTGTTTAGCTCTGTTGTTGAGATTGTGACTGTTTAAACACTTTAAACAGAACACATAAAAAAGAAAGGGTTTTGACTGTGCTTACAGCCCAATGACATGCCTTCTGACAAGGAGTGTGCTAGGATAGGTACAATTTAAGCCCAATCAGTAGCAGTGACCATAGATAGGTATGATCAAGAGGATCATTCTTCTTTGGTCTATATATATATATATATATATATATATATATATATATGGCTAATGATATACTATCATTATATGTGAGTAATAATTGTGTATGTATTTATGTATTTTTTCTCTAAAACGGCTCCATATTTTTTCGGGAAAATGGTTATCTTGGGATATTCTTGCATAATAAACGATCTAGATCGGTTAGAAGTCTGAGAAATTCGTTAAGAGCCTTAGTTTTATTATTTGCAAATGACGTCTTTCACTGTGTTATTACATCATATAAGAATTTCTTATGACAATATATATGGCATCATATGAGTATTTTCTTATAAGATGCCATGCATAGTATAATTAAGATTGTTGAGTTTCCAAGGCAACAGTTATTTATATAATAGAATGTCTGTTGAAAGGCCCAAAAAACGAAAATTTGCAGTTGCAGTTACTTACAATAAATGATGATTCTTGGGAAACAACACCTGAACTATCAAACGTGATAAGATGTGAAATTTGACAACCTGAACAATCAATTATGATAATACAAAAACGGGTAGCTAAAGCAAAGCCATTGCTAAAAAGTGAGGGAGTCAAATATGAAAATGAAGAGCAGCGAGTCAAAAATGAAGAGCAGTGAGTCAATGAAAATTAACATGGACAGCAAGAATCAAAACATGTCAAAACTGAAAATGGTAGAGATGATGATTGGGTTTAGGATTTTAACATGGATAGGGTCATCAATGCCTACCATACCTTTGTTAAAAAAAACCCAAAGATTTGGCTGTATGTATTTCATAATGACGAAAAATAAGCCAAAGTTTAACAAAGCAAACAAATTGAAAATGATAGCAATGATGATTGGGTTTTGGATTTTGACATGAATAAGGTAATCAATATCTACCATACCTTTGAAAATCAAAAATATGGACTGGATAAATTGTTGGAAGAAAAAGAAGTTTTTGTCCCACCCCCTGAACAATTAAAAGAACCAAAAGGTTGGTGATATGTCTTTTATAATGACAAAAAACAAGACAATGCAAAAGATGGAGTTTTAGCCCCATCACCTGAACAATTAAAAGAAACAAATTTGGTCGTCATTGCATTTCATACCTTGTTAAGTCAAAAACCTTGAATAGATGAATCGTTGGAAGAAAAAGAAGTTTTTGTCCCACCACCTGAACAATCGTCACAGCAGCAACACTTTAAGAAACTTACAAAATTTACAATAAAATTTCTTGTGATATATTTTTCTCAATTTATCAGCTGTCTACCGAACCAATCGTGCTCAAAACCCTCCTCTGGGCCATACTGTGGTGTTTTCTTTTGTGGATTGTGAAGTTCTCCCCACGGTAGGGTGCAGACGGTCTGGTATCATAGTATTATTCTTTTATTGTTTGCTTAAAGCTCATTCCAATAGGTAGTGCAAAAACCTCCCCCTAAAAAAGCCCCCCCAGACCCTACCCCAAATACTAATGAAAATATTCCATTTAAGCCCCATCTTGGCTGGTCAAGCTCACTATCTCAAAGCTCACATGATAGTTCAAATTCAGAGAATAAGACAATGATTAGTGTTGGGGCTAATGTCACTATCAATGAAAATGGATTTCAAGAGGTCATTTCTAGGAGGTCCAAAAAAAGGATCAAAAGTATTTCCCCTCCTGCCCAAGCTTCTCCTTCTCAAAACCAAGGAATTTACCTCAAATTTTTTCCTATTACCCCCTTTGAGATAACTAAGATTACTACAATAAGGGTTGCAATTTTCAAATTGTTAAAATCAATGTTCTCTCTTAACATTAACCATGATGGATCTTTGCTAATAGCTGTCCAAGATCAGAAATCAGCAGATATAATACTCAATCTAAAATCTTGGCTGAATATCCCAATTAACTCTACTACATGGAGCCCAAACCAATCCCCAACAAAAATACTAGTGTACAATATCCCCCCAGAAATACCTATTCAGGTGTTAAAAGAAGGACTCTCAGATAGAGCTGGCAACACAATCCTTGTTGAAGATGTCACCCGACTGGGTAAACCCAACTCTAATGGCCTAAAAACAAGCAAATCTTTCTTATTTACACTGAAAGAAAAAATTAATATCCCAGAAAAGTCATTCCTTTTTGGGCAAATCAAACCACATAAGGTGTACAGGCCAAAGCCTATGCAGTGCCAGAAGTGTCTGAAACTGGGACACACAACAAACAAATGCTGCAAAATTCTCTAAGCCTTTAGTAATTGTAAAGGCTCCCATCCTAAAGAATTAACAACTTGTAACAACACCCAGCCTACATGTATAAATTGCAAAGGCCCACATGACTCTACCAGTAAATCACTGTGCCCTGCATATAAAAAAAGAGCACTAACACTCCAAATAGCAACAGAGAAGGTCATTCCATACCTTTTAGCAGCTATGGAAGCAAATGCTGCCCAACCACACCAAATAAGACCCGAAATGAAATCAACCAAAACTCCCAAATTAAGCCCTCCCAATGCAACAAGCACCCCCCACAAAACTCCATCATTTAAGCCCCCTAGCTCACATCTCTATCAGAAAGAATCACCAAGCCAACAAGCCTCCTCATCTATTGAGATAAGGTCTGCCTGCCCCCCCCCCTCCCAAGAAGAAACAAACCAGAAACACTAACAAGCCAAATGTACAACCAAACATGCCAACTCCAAATATATGCCTATTCATTCTAAACTGTAATGCAGTCCAGGCCATGAATATACAACAACTAGAGAAAACAAAAATCATAGCTGAATTTGCAAATACCTACATACCTAACCATATGCTCATTCAAGCAAAAAAAGATCTTGCTTTACTATTAACACAGCTTAATATTGATACACAGACATATAAAAAATACATCAGCAAAACAACACATATCAATACTCCAGTGGAACGTAAGATCACTTTCAGAAAATAAGTTGAATGAACTAATATCTTTTATGGATAATAAATCCATTGATATTGCTTTCCTCCAGGAAACTCATTTAACCCAAAATCAACAAATTAAGTCTCTGGGATATACTATCCTCAGAAAGAATAGATCATCAGAGAGAAAAGGAGGTGGAGTAGCGTTCATAATTAATAATAATATAAAATCTTGTGGTATCAACTTTCCAGATTTTGTAAATGATGTTGATACAAGTGGTATCAGTGTTTGGCTGAATAATACAAAAACTTACATAATAAGGTTTTATAGCCCTAATGGCCAAACCATGGACTTTTTCATTTATAGACGCCATCCTGACATGTTGAAAAGTCTCATTATTTGTGGAGATAGGCATGCCCACAGCCTTTTGTGGAGGGATAAACCAGAAAAAAAATCTTGTAAGTATCTCAAGTGTTCGATTTCACATAATACTGAATTCGAAGTTGCTAGCCCTCCTAACCTAAATACATATTTCAACCCCAAAAGTGGCATTTTCTCTACAACTGATCTACCAATTGTGTCATTGAATATTTTGAATAAAATATATATAAATAAAATTGATAACCTATGTACAGACCACTGCCATAGTTTGTTCTCTAAATGAACCAGCTGAAACTCTGTCGCATACCTCCAAATATATTAACACTAAAGCAAATTGGTCTATGCTCCAAAATAAGCTTAATGATGAAATTACAAGTTTCACCCAAAAATCATGCATCTCAAATGCAACAGCTGACACACATGCTGAAGTTTTGGCACCCATACTAATAAATACAGGTAATCATGCTATCCCCAGGACAACACCCAGGAAAACGGTCCCCAAACACACTTCCAAAGCATGATGGACGAATCAGTGCCAAAATAAATGGAGAACAAAAAAGGCAGCTAGGAGAACATTCCTAAAAAATCCATCTCCTACTACATATTTAAGGAATTTACAAGCAGAATCTAATCTAAAAAGGACTCTAATAAATGCTAAATATAATTACTGGAATAATTTTGCAAATAGTGTTTCCAGAGAAACACATGAGCTAATTATACATAAACTCATAAGCCACATCTGTGGGAAAAAAACTTTCTCCAACCCACTCTAGTATGAGCTAATACATAATAATACCCATTATGACAATGAGAATGAAAAGGCAAAGTTTTTTGCAACTCTTTTTGTTAATAAGCTAACATCAAATAATTGCAGCATCACTTCCCCAATTCTTATAAATCCAATTTACCAACCTCGCCCAGGATCTGAGTACATAACCAGTCCGTTTTCAATCTAGGAAATGAATAATGCAATACATCATATTAGGGCCAAGGCTACCAGCAGCTATGACAATATATACCCTACATGGATAAATAATCTCACCCCTTCATATAAACAGGAACTCCTAAATTGTTATTATCATGCTTGTTTCATCTACATTCCCCAATATCTGGAAATGTTCATCCCTCCTACCAATTTTAAAGAAAAATAAACCCAAATATACCCATGAGTCTTATAGGCCTATAATGATTACTCCTGTGATGGGAAAAGTAACAGAGAAAATGATCTATCATCGACTCCTCTGGTTTGTTGAAAAAAATAATATGATCCCTCACACCCAAACTGGTTTCAGGAAACACCACTCCGCAACAGATGCTTTTATATTGTTAACAAATGCAATACAGAAATCATTTTCAAAAAATGATGACTTAGTTGCAGCTTTCCTAGATTTTGAAGGGGCATATGACAATGTGAACCACCAAATCCTTTTTACCAAACTTGCAAACCTTGGACTACCCCTTAAGCTAGTTTCTTTTATAAAATCTTTCATAAAACATTAAAGTTTAATTATTTGTTGTGGGTCAGACTCTTCGCCCCAAAAAACCAGAGTCAGAGTCCGTCCTCCGGGTATAGTCCCGAGCTTCCTACCATTTGCCCTATCTCTCAAGAACAAGAACCTCCCCCGCCCTAATCTACAATATTCTGACGAGCTGGTACTATAGTCATCCGGCAACACCTTTTAGATTGCACAGTCAAAGCTGCAAAAGTCACTTCCAATTTGAAAATTTTTCCCAATATTCAGATTTACCTATTGCACCCATCAAGTCGAAAATAATCCAATTTCACCACAAGCGAAATTATGTTAATGCAAGATTAACTCTAAATGGAACAACTATTCAAGAAGATAATCAGATTAATTACCTAGGTCTCATACTTGACCAAAAACTTAACTTCCACCTCCACATTTCAAACACAATAACAAAAATGGTGTAGAAAAACAAGAATACTAAAAAGACTTCTTTCCACACCCTGGGGTTGTAAGGAGAAAACCTTACTCCAGTTTTATAAGTCACATATAAAACCCCATGGGCTCATCGTGTATGGTGTCTGTGCTAAGACCCAGAGGCAAAAATTGAAACAACACAAAATGATATAATACGTCTCATATTTGGCCTTAGGAAACCCACAAGCACTAAGTTTCTGCTTTTGGAGAGTGGATTAACAACAATAAAGGAGAGACGTTGCTTTCTCTTGATAAAATGTCTTACAAAAATTGAAGCAAACACACCCTGCATAATTGGTTAAGAAATCCAGCCATGTATAGAGGCATTGCAGATTAGTATGCCAATACTCAGAAGAAGTTCCCTATGCCCGCAAAGTCTATTACACCTACTTTTCCCCAATCCCCTCCATGGAGTTGGTCAATTCCCATAATAAATACTGATTTCTCAAAGTGGACTAAAGAATTCACCCCCATTGCTTTTGTTCAGAAAAAAATTGCTGAATTTAATACAATCACATATGAAAACCACTTCAAAATTTTTGTTGATGGGTCCAAATTGAATGAGAAGGTAGGAAGTGGCGCTTTCCTTCCTCACCTTAATATTGGAATTGGTGAAAGAATGTATAATAATGTATCTATAATGTCTGCAGAGTTAAACGCCATAATCATGACATTAGAGCACCTTATGAATAATCAACATTTAATTGCTAATCCACATAATATTATAGTTTATTCTGACTAATTGTCAAGTCTAGAGTTGCTGTCTTGAGCTCCTCAGTATAAGATGGATATCGACACTTATCATTGTCTTAGCATTGTTGATAATCTCGCTTCAAGAGGTATAAGAACTTATCTTCAGTATGTTCCTAGCCACTCAGGTATAACTGGTAACCATCAGGCAGATGAAATAGCAAAAAATGATATAAATACTGACCAACCAAGTGGGAGACTAATCTACGTTAGAGATATTTACTGCTAGAGACTATCGGATGTTATGTTTAATAAGAATAATCCAATTCTATCTCCCTTTCCCAAAACGGTTTTTTTTCTAAAATTTATCATAGAATTTGATCTGGCTCAAATGGGCTAAATTTTCTGGCATTCTCTTATCAGTTCGCTAATTCAAGCGGCTCAGTTCCCTCTTCCCCTCTTTGTAGGCACTGTAATATTCATAATGAGACAATTGACCATTGCCTATTTGAATATACTATGCTGACGTCTGCACAGTATACCTTGCATTTTAAACTTTTAAAGTGCTTCAAACACCACAAAATATCACTATCAGCCAAGAGTCTAGCTGACTATACCTGCACATAGAGCACAGAAGTCGATATCTATCTTATTATATTTCAACTCCTTGAGTCAAAAGATTTACTGAAAGAACTCTGAGTATATCCAATATAAGAGGCAGACAAGTCAGGGGCTCTGTTCTTCTCATAGACTGAAGCAAAAGGAAAAGGGCTGCATGGTCTTGTCTGAAAAAAGCCCACCTGCGTGAAATAGAACAAGAAGATTAAGAGAAACAAAGGTTTGGCGATATGTCTTTCATAATGAAAAAAGACAAGCTGAGGCAAAAGTTGAGGGTCCAATAAAAAAAATAAAAAAATTACTAAGGCGCCACTTCTAACTTAAAGTCCATTTGGACGTCGTGGCATCAAGAAAAGATTCAAATTATCCGCGTTTAGAAGACAAGCAACAGTGAGAACCTATGTATAGAAACCAGACATATGCCCCATACCTTTGCTAAAAAAAACAAATATTCGGTGATATGTATTTCATAATGACAAAAGATAAGCCGAGCTGTAACGAACCAAACAAATTGAAAATGATAGCGAAGGTGATTGGGTTTTGGATTTTGACATGGATAAGGTCATCAATACCTACCACACTTTAGAAGCTCAAAAATATGGACTGGATAAACTGTTGGAAGAAAATGAAGTTTTTGTCCCACCAACCGAACAATTAAAAGAAACAAAAGATTCGGCGGTACGTCTTTCATAATGAAAAAAGACAAACCAAAGCAAAAGAAGAAGTTTTGTCCTACTACCTGAACAATTAAAAGAAACAAAGGTTGTCGTCACTGGCTTCCATACCTTTGAAAATCAAAAACCTGGACAAGATAAATCGTTGGAATAAAAAGAAGTTTTTCCCACCACCTGAACAATTGAAAGAAACAAAGGTTCGGCGATATGTCTTTCATAATGACAAAAGACAAGCCAAGGCAAAAGATAAAGGTCCAACAAAAAAAACTTAATTTAACAAAGCCACCACTTCTAATTTAAGGTCCATTTGGACGTCATGACATCAAGAAACGGCTCAAATTGTTTGCTTTTAGAACACAAGCGACGGTAAGAATCTATATATAGAAGCCTGCCACGTGCCGAGTGCTGTGGCTTTTTAAAGTCCTGCCCTATTTAAATTCTTTTTGTGGCCAGTCATCTCTATTCCTTGTTTTCCAACTGTTGATTTTATTGTCAATTTTCATTCATCTTTACCTCAGTCAGGAAGTTTTTTTTTCCACACCTTTTGCTTTAGCAGTTTAGATTCATACCCATCATCTAATTTAATTTCTTAAAATATTGTAGATAGCAAATACACGTTTTCCAGTCTCTAACCAAAGATCACTGTTCAAAATTTCGTTTACAATTCAGTGTTATTCTTAATTTTGTTTGTTCCATGCCTTGTTCCAGTCTTGGACAAAGGATCTTCAAGTTAGAATGAAGTATCTAAATCATGGACATACTCAACTTTGGACAGATCTAATCTGAGAAAAGTGCTGTGAAGCAAAGCAGTTGTATTCAAATAGGCTAGGCTGTAAGGGTTACCTCTGCAAATTTTAATATTGCAAAACAAAGTTTCCTGAGATTGTAGTCAGCCAATCCCCATTAGCCTTATTCTGAACTATCATCTAATCTCAAATATCTAATCCTATATACATCATGTCCAAGATTAGGAACCTGTTGTCTATATTTAGGAAAAGATACATTTCAATCAGGGTTAAGTCCGAGATTAGGTGGTGAACTACTATTGGGGGTCTTATACTACCTCAATTTTAGCGAAAACACCAAGGTGGTTGGATGGAATATTTACAAGAATAATTTTAAAAAAGCTTTCCAAAAAGAAGATTTTTCTTTATCTCTTTATGAAGTTCTGGTAGCCTACTAGCCCCAGCTTTTCTACTTGAGACATGGTACCAAAATTGCCATTTTTAGTACCTTGGCAGTGCAAGTTCCTTGGCACTTGCAGATGATGGAATCTATAGAAATCACTTAGATATGAGCAATAGCTCTTATATGAGTTATTAAACATCTCTTTACGATGTTCTGGTAGCCTGCTTGCCCCACTACTTGAGAAATGGCATAAAAAGCGTCATTTTTAGTGCCATATGGAACTTGCTTATGGGTGGAATCTCTAAAAAGCACGTAGGTATGAGCAATAGCTTTTAAATGAGCCATTAAACATTTCTCAAAATATGTGCGGCAGCCTACTAGTCCTGCTAATGTTGCAGTAGCCTCCTGGTGAGTAGACGGTTTATAGAAGTTACTAAAAGGGTCAGGAGGGGGGTATAAATGAGGGGTTCTTGTAAACTTCCAGTAATGAGCGATTAAACATATGTCTATGATGTTCTGGTAACCTGATAGTCCTGGAAAAAAAAGGAAAAAAAGGAGATGCATTAGTGATTGTAAAAACAAAATTCCTTTTTTGCAATGCAGAAAAGTGATTTTCCTTGTTGTTCAAGATGGGGAACTGTAATTCCTATATACAAGGTTTTTGACCATGCTGATTCCAATGGTGCATTTTTCATTTCGATCTGGCGTCATTTTTGAGGGGTTTCAGGCTTTTTTTGAAATCACCCTAAATTGCTTTTCACAATTAACTTTTAAGATTAACTGAAATGAAAGTTATCATTCCTGGATTAGTATCAGTTGGCAAATTTTTCTCATAAGGCGTTTTTTTTTTCAAAACGCGTTTTTCAACTTTTGGTTACTATGAGCTGTGGTCTGTAGCTACTGCGGCACCTATGATCAAAAGACATTATGTTTATTCCATATTTTCCAAATGGACGTATATGCGGTATGTCAGGAGCAAATAAGGGTATCTAATTAAAACTGTTAGGGTATTTTGAGAGGGAAGATGAAATACATCAGAAGAAAGTATTTTTATCTAAGATTGTTAAAAGAGTATATCTGCAGTATCTCTGGAAAGTTTAAGGGAATCAAGTTGAATTGTTCAGGCATGTTGAAAGGAATGGCTGATTAATATTTGTCTATACTCATTATTGTAACATGATGAGGGTTAGAATTTCTTCAGTCTTTTAGAACCCCAATGCAGATTTTCAACCCATTTATTTGAATGTTATTCCTCGTATACATCCAAACAAGGCACTATAGTACAACAATTATTGAATTTTATTGCAATATTTTGTCCAACATACATGTAGTAAGCCAAAATCTTGATTCTTATAGAGAATTATTTGAAAAAAAAACTACGTTTTCTAAAGAGTTAAAGAGGCTGAGTCACAAGTTCGAACCTTAAAACGTACAGGGATTAGGAGGTACAGTTGGGGGGCTGCCGGCCCCCAAACCCCCCGCTTTTGCAGCCTCTTTTGTTCAGATTTTTATTTTGGGGGTCTACCGCCTCCCTCAACCCCCGCTTTTTCCCTTGCAAAGAAATGCTTTGCAACACGAACGAAGTCTGCTTGAATTTTTTACCGTAAGAACATCCTATTGCATCTCTTTGATTAGAAACAGTACTGAGCCTGTTTGCTGGATTTTTTACAGGAGATTTTTCCCTAACCGATAACAAGCTATAATATGATGAACTTGGTACGACCAACTGATTGCAGGCTACAGGACTTAAAAAACCTTAACAAAAGTGGCTGCAAAAGCATAGGGTTTGGGGGCGGCAGCCCCCCAACTTTACCTCCTAATCCCTGTATGTTTTAAGGTTCGAACTTATGACTCAGCCTCTTTAACTCTTTAGAAAACGTAGTTTTTTTCAAATAATTTCTGCACGTTTTTGTACAGTTTATTACTTATTATTGCTTGACTAACTGTTAGCTGATCGAGTCAGGAGTTAATGTTGGGGGCTGCCGCCCTCAAACCCCCCGCTTTTGAAGATTCTTGTGTTAAGGCTTTTAATTCCTGAATACTCAAATCAAATGCACAGTAATATTTTCTTTTTTCAACTTTTCTTCGAGCATGCGGGTATACGGCATGTTATCAAAGCAGTGGAGACTTACCTGTAAGCTGAAGCCTGACTGTGATATTCTTCTGGAGACGCCTGTTGAGCCGAAGGATTTAATAGATTGGATTTAAAAAAAGATAGCCTACTGAGTTTCTTTTTTAAACTTTAAATTTAAGAGATACTACTTTAAATTCAATATTTAAAAAAATTACTCTGACGGGGAATCGAACCCGGCTCTTCCGCATGACAACAGGAATAGTGACCACTGTACCATCAGAGACTTGTTAAATTATTTTTAGTTTCTGCAATCTATTTTCGACGCAAGCAAATACAAAGTAAAATTTTCGTTTTTCGACAAAAAAACTTCTGGGAAAGAGCTGAAATTTTTGGAAGCTTGCAGTCGGTCTTGTCAGGTTAAGAGGCTTATTTTGATCTAATTTAATAATGAAATACTATGCTTTTAGGAATTTCAAAAATTAACATGGGCTCTTACAGGAAAACGAGGTTTTTCGTAAATGTAAATTCGGGGGATAATTTTTTCGGTCTGAAAATATCAAAAGGCCCTAACAGGTCGAATTCCGCTTCGAATGAGCCCTCATTCACCCGGATCCGTTGCCAACCGTGGCCTGTAGGCGTGTCAGATAAAAAAAAACTTGAAAAAAAACTTGAAAACAGGAAAGGAGTGATCGGATTGAGCTGAAATTTTGAGGATAAAAGACCAGAATGTAATTTGTGCTTACTAAAATACAAAAAAAAAATGTACTTTGAATGTCTCATCGTTTATTGCGTTAATAAATCCAAAATGGTTGAGTTCAGGAATGAATATCAGTATATATTAAATTTCCAATCCACATTCATTTGATCTTCTCAGGAATCTTGGCTATTATGGCGATTTTGTTCTTGATTTTATAAGGGATAAATACACATTGCTCGAAATAAAAATTGTTTTCAGCAAAGTGCAAATTTTGTTCTGGTCTTTAGAAGGTAGAGAAAGCGTCAATCCTACTCCTGATTGTGGTAGTCTCTGCTCGTTTGAAAATTGACTTGGTTATTTATTATAATTTCTGGTCGTTTGGGTTAATTTTTTATTGATAGTGATTTCCTGTTGTTTTAAATAATATTGAATGTGCAAAATATTCATATGTATACGAAAGTATAATCAAATAGAACTGATTTGCAAGAGGGTATCTCATGCAAATGAGTGTCCTTTGCATTCAAAGCTATTTTATCCATAAGTTTAAAATAAGCTTAAGAATCTGAGAAGATTGTTACCTTATGCAAGTGGGAACGTATATTGTTGACAGCCTTCAGAAATTCAATATTTGCTGCCAGTTCAACCGTCAAAACTGAGGAGTCCAGTGGAAGAGGCTGTTGAATTGACACGGAGGTAGCTGGAATTATTGTTGCTGTGGCGGGTTTATTACCTACTCACGATCCAGCAGTGTAAACAAGTAAATGATTTTTGAAATCTGTTGCTTTTTTTCTAAAAATTCGGCTCTGATTAGTTCATGTGAGATATTCTCCCTTTTTGTCCCGTTTAAGCTCAAGACTGCCATTTGGTGGCCAAAACTTCCATGGAAGAGGAAACTTAAAAGATTTGACTTGTATTTTATCTATTGACCAGTTTGATCAAATGGCTAAAAATTCTTGCTAAGATGCAATCTGTATTTAACTCTGCTGCCCAGCCCTCTTGTGGCAGAGAGTATTATTTCAGTGGTCTAATTATATTTGACTTTTTGAATTTTTAACTAATGTATCTTTTTTAACTGTTTTTACTTAATCATATAAGCTGTTGACTCGCTGTATTATTTAGTTACTTAGCTAATTTATGTGATTGAATTACTGTATTATTTATTTACTTATCTCGTTATGTGATGGCTATATTGAAAGCTTACCTAATTTTGAGTTATCTTTAATTAAGGAATGCTTTCGAGTTACGTGTGTCTTTTTTTTCTTTTTTTTTTGCAAAATACGGTTTCGTTAACATGTTGCTTGTGTTAGACGGTTTTAGGTTAAATTTATTTCATCTTACCCCAAATTTTAGTTCATGAGTGCAAGTTTAAAATAAACTTACAATAAATTTTTTTCTTCAGAATTTCACTAGAAGCTATATTGCACCAGCTGGAAGTCGAAGTATATTATTGTTGTCGAAAAATGGAACAAGAGGACAGTATCATTTATGCAGACAGCTTACTAACCCAACTCGGTTCATTTACACGACATCTTCTTTAGGTAAAAATGCGTTCTATTTATCTAATTACACATGGTAAGAAATTCGGATGGGAATATTTGCCAAAAATTTTGAAGATGTTGAGATACTAGTAGACTAAAATATGGATAATTTGCTGGGCGTTGCCCCATTCTTGATAAACTAAGAGTAAAAAAAAACATGAATTTCACTATGCAGAAACATCATACTATTGAAAAAAGTCAACAACAACAAACATGTTGAATGCCGTTCAATACGAAATACATTCAATACGCCGCACATGCTAGCACAAAGCTCGGAACTAGTCCCTAAAGTCCCTTTTTTTGACTGAAGTCCCTTTCAAGTCCCTTTTTATGCCGAAAGTCCCTTAACTCCCCCCAAAAGTCCCTAAAATTCCCCATTTGGTAGCATGGTATATTGAAAACAGGAGCATGAAGTATTTGACACCCTCTTTAGATAATGTAGCTTCTCCACAAATCCTGTTGTGCTGAGAACTTGATTACGCCGTTGCTGTTCAGGAGGAAGCAGCAAAACAGTGGGAACTTTGTCTTTGGCCAAAGCGTCTATTAACTGTTGTAAACACAGGCAGCTAATAATGGAACACAATTGGCCTATATGGTGGATGGGATAGATGGGTCACATTGCAATACTGTTCAAGGGTAGAGAGTAACATTGGCCAATAGGGTGGGTGGGATGGATTGGTCGGTGGCCGGCGTTTATCCCCCCGGAAAATACCCCCCCCCCCTATAGCGGAATCCCTATAGCGGAAATTTATTTTTAAAGTAACGAAGAAACTAACAAAAAAACTGGTGTGTTCTTGAATTTTACAGAGCGTAAACTTGAGTGAGTGGCACATGATACACAAGTACCAAAATTCCTTCCCCCTACGAAATTAAAAAAATAAAACTCAAATAAAATTCTCAAATTTGGAAAGCATTATTTTCCACGGAGGGGTATTTTCTGGGGGGAGGTATTCGCCTAGAACCGGATTGGTCATATCTTGGTAACGTTCAAGGATAGATAATTTCCTATAGTTTGATAAAATGAACAATATCAGTATGAAATTTGTTTGAATTGACTTGTTTTCCAATGGTATAAACTATATATTCTTTCCCCCTAAAGGTTAGTTAATAATAATAATAACAGGTTGAGTAAGAAGAGGAGAGTACCATGGGTGGAATATTCTGATGGCAAAAATTTCATACTCAGTGTTTTCCCTGCTGTGTTTAGACCTACTTGTCTTTCAAGTCCTTCAAATGTATTTAGGAAAGACAATGAACAACTGCAGATTTTGTCGCTCCCGGTTAAATAAAGAAGGCACAAGTTTCGGAAAGACTTTGGGTACTTGTTTATTATCCCGAACACATTCAAGAAGTGAGGCTAGGTTAATCACAATGAAATATTCCGAAAAAGATGAAGATATAATACTCTAGTAAAAAAATTAGAGAAATACTATAGAGAAATATGGAAAGCAAGTCGCCTAGAACGCACTATATTAAATCTTTAGCCTAACCAACTCTATATATTAAATATTTAATTAAAATATACCTTCATCGTACTTTATTCCACGAAAGAATAAGCGAATTATAACCGAATTTGAGAGAAAAATTGGTTTTACTCAGATAAAAAAAAACTTCTTGAGTGTGTTTGAGATAATACTCAAGTACCATACTTTGAAACAGCATGCTTCGTCAGACGAGCACAAGAAAAAGGTTGCGGTCCATCTCAATCTGCTACAGTTACGATTGTGTGGATCTGCTAGGCAGTCCCAATCAGAAGAGCCATCATCTAGCAATGGAAGTAAAATTCTTGAGATGTTTTGTGACAAAGATGCTGCATACAAATCAGAAATCATCCGGGTACTCAAGTCCTTGCAAGCTTCTAACTGCAGCTTCGTGTGACCCAATCATTTGTGTCTTTGAAGCCATGTTCCCTGGTAAGCTACCACCTGGAATGTCGAACAGAGCGAAGAAAACCATGTAATTGATAACTGATGCGTGTCACCCACACTGTAAACAGAGTCGTATGAAGGATATAGGTGAAGCCCACTTTGTTCTTGAATACGACGAAACTAAAAACAGTTAAGGAAAAAAGAGCTGTAGATTAGAGTAACTTTTGGTCTTGTGTTGTGTGCCGCGATCTGGTGACGTATTTCATGGGATATGCAACTGGTGAGGACATTGCAAAAAAGTTGATGTCATGCATTGGAAGAATTTACCTCTTGAAAGACTAATAACGATAAGTAGATAGGCCTAATGTTAATAAAAAGGCATGTTCGCAAATGAATCAATTGAAGAAGAAAAAGTCTTCGAAAGAGCATGTGAACATTGGAACGTGTAACATCCATGTTGTGCACAGCGCATTCAGAAAGAGTTCCAGGAATTTGGCGAGGAGTCATCAGATTTTGTTGTCATCTTGAGGCATTTTGCCTTGGTTCGCCTGTACAATGCGAGGATTTTTGAGAATGCTGGAAAAAGAAAGGCCATAAAATAGTTTCATTCGGCAGGTCCCGACAAGGTGGCTGACGATGGGTTCTGCTGTTCGCTGAGCGGTTGATCAGTGGTCGGCACTCTTTAAGTATTTTTTGCATTAGGTGCCATCAAAGAAACATTTAAAGAATGTCGCGTCGTCAACACAGTACCTCAAGATTGTAAGTCACCTAAAAAGGAAAGATATACTTGTATAGCTCAAACTGGTGCATTTATCGTCTGATCTTTTTACGAAATTAATTGAAAAAAAAACTTTCCAAAAAAGAAGTTTTTCAAAAAAACAAAATCAAAATGAATACTAGATGTATAATGATATTTATTGTTGAAAGATCCATCAGTTCAAGATTTTATTTCACTGTAATATTTATTTTCATTTTCAATGCTGTAAGAACTAGAAAAGAAAATATTTGTAATATAATTCGTTTTCAGTGAAGCGCCAATGAGGCAGTAGGCTTTAGGTTTTTACAACTAAGGAAGGGGGCAGTATCCGAACTCTTGTTTGTAGTGAAAGTATATTCTTCTTGAACAATCTTAGAAAGAACGAATAAATTAAACTGAATATTTGATGTATAATGCCATTAATTGCTGAAAGCAATTAAAACCTTATCAATACCTTATTGCCTTTATGACCTTTAGTTTTCTATTGTCTAAAACTTAGTAACAGAAAAAATAATTGCATTATTAACTGTAAATAAGAGATAACCACTCACAAGCAGTAAGCTATATAGAGCTATCTTCCGATTTGTGCTGCAAATGCGAGGATATTAGGGGGTCGGATTTAATGCTAGGGGGTGTCATTTGAGTCTCCTCTAAAGTTTATACGGCTACCTCTTCCATAAAAACCTTATATGCCCCCGCAGCATAAATTACAGCCCTTCCTCCGAGCTCGGGGGAAGGGGTATGTTTACCCCGAAGTTTATGTTATCTGATCCTTGGACTACTTCAAACAAACTAGCAATTTCAAAATTTTGATTGGATGCGTTTGGGAAAAAAGAGGTGCGTGGAGATGGGCGAGGGGGGGGCTAGATGCCCTCTGACACCTTTTGACTCATTTAAAGGTCACCAGAACTTTCAATTTCAAATCGAATGAGCCACTTCTGAAGTTTTTACGACCTCTCCTTACATAAAACCTTATATGCCCCGGGGCATAACCTAAAACACTTGCCCCTGGACTCTGGGGGGTTGTGCCTACCTCGTAGTTTTTAATATCTGATGTTTGAGCTATCTTTAGCAAAATGGCTATATCAAAATTTTTATCGGATGGGTTTGGGGAAAAAGGGCGTCGGGGAGGGGGGCTAATTGCCCTTCGATGTCTTTTGACTCTTTAAAAGTGAACTGTAACTTTCAATTTTCAATCAAATGAGCCCTCTCTGAAGTTTATAGCCTACGAGTATCCCTTCAATAAGAACCATATATGCTCCCCTGGGGATAACTTACAACGCCTGTCGCTGGGCCCTGGGGGGTTTAGTCGACCCCCGGAGTTTTATTTCTAATGTTTGAGCTATTTTTAACAAAATGGTCATCTCAACATTTTTATCAGATAGGTCTTTGGAAAAAAGGCGTGGAGGAAGGAGGGGCTAGTTGCCCTGTGATCTCTTTTGATTCTGAAAAAGTGAACTAGAACTTTCAGTTTCCAATCAAATGAGCCATCTGTGAAGTTTATACGCCCATCTCTTCTATAAGAACCATATTTGCCCCCAGGGCATAATTTACAACGCCTACCCCCGGGCCTTGAGGGGTTGTGTCGACGCTGGATTTTTTGTTATCTGACCTTTGAACTATATTTCAACAAAATGGTCATCTCAAAATTTTTATCGGCTGGGTCTGGGGGGAAAAGGCGAGAAGGGGGGAGGGGCTAGTTGTCCTCCAATCACTTTTGACTTTTAAAAAGTGAACTAGAACTTTAAATTTCCAATCAATTAAGTCCTCTCTGAAGTTTATACGAGCATCCCTTCCATAAGAACCATATATGCCCTCAGGACATAACTTACAACGCCTTTCCTCGGGCCCTGGGGGGTTGTGTCGACACTGGAGTTTTTGTTATCTGATATTTGAACTATTCAAAAAAAAAATGGCTATCTCAGAATTTTTATCGGATCGGTTTGGGGAAAAAAGGCGGGGGGGGGGGCTGGTGCCTTTGGATCTCTTTTGACTCTTAAAAAATGAACTAGAGCTTTCAATTTCCAATCAAATGAGCCCTCTCTGAAGTTTATACGAGCATCTCTTCCATAAGAACCATATGTGCCCACAGGGCATAATTTACAACGGCTGTCCCCAGGCCCTGGGGGTTGTGTTGACACCAGAGTTTTGTTATCTGACCTTTGAACTATTTTTAACAAAATAGCTATCTCAAAATTTTCATCTGATCCATTTGGGGAAAAAGGGCGTGGGGGGGGGGGCTAGTTGCCCTCCGCTCTTTTTTGACTCTTAAAAAGCGACCAAGAACTTTCACTTTCCAAACAAATTAGCTGTCTCTTAAATATATACGAGCATCCGTTCCATATGAACCATATATCCCCCAGGGTATAACTTACAACGCCTGCCCCCGGTCCCTGGGGGGGTGTGTGTTGATACAGGAAATTTTGTTGTGTGACCCTTGAACTATTTTTAACAACATGGCCATCTCAAAATTTTTATCTGCTTTATTTGGTGGAAAAATTGTTAGGGGGGGGGGGCTAGATGCCCTCCGATCACTTTTGATTCTTGAGAAGTAACTACAACTTTCAATTTCCAATCAAATTAGCCCTCTCTGAAGTTTATACGAGTGTCCCTTCCATAAGAACCATATATGCTCCAAGGGCATAACTAACACCGCCTGCCCCCGGGCCTTGGGGACTGTGTCTAGACCCCGGTGCCGCGCCGATGAGGGAAGACCGGCGGCGGCGGGACCAAAAATAATGCGCCACGCCGTGCCGCCGGTATGATGTTGGCGGCGCGCCGCCGGCGCGATCAATGTTGACCGCAAACGTTAATGTTTTCATCAGTCTTTCTCAAATCACAGCTTAAATTCACAACAGATTCGACCCTATTCATGAGTTCAAAAATTCACAAGTCGCTGGCTGGAAACTGGTCTTCTTCGTAATTCATCAAGAGAAGTAGAAATCTGGTAGAAACGAAATGGCTGTGACGTTTCAGAACCCTTGCATAATATGAGTACTTGAAGTATCTATTAGCTATGTATTCTTAACATAAATAATTATCAAAATAGTAGGTTTTTTTTCATCGAGCATTACTGCATACAAAACTTCAAATACCGTATCACAAAATTCGTCAGTTATCTTGGTAAAAACTTTGAATAAAACTTTGAACTTAGAAGCTTAATTTTTTCATAATACCCTTTGCCTATATCTGTTTTGTCACCTTTAAAACAGTTGAAATGGGCGACTTTGATATTGATTGTTTTTTATGCTCTTTTGGATTCCTAAAAAGCCTTCTTGTATTAAAAAGTGGTTTTTAATAACAATTTAAAAAATAATGCATTTTAAAGTTTTTTTTGGCTTCTTTATAGAATATATGTCATGTAGGCTAAGGCTGAACTGCTGCTTTTTTATTGGTTTTGGCTGCTCTTTTGGATATTATTCATTTTTTCTTTTGGTGATTCATTCCAAATTATAAACAGATAAATACCTAATATCAATCAAATTATAAACTGCATCTAAAAGGAGTAAGTTTATCAAATTGAAAAATACATGATGAACACTTCACATGAGAACATTTCAATTACAATGAAACAAAGAACACTTAATGGTTTATTCGGTATGAAGAAAAATGAAGTGCTAGCTATTTTCTTAGGTAAAAAATGAAAAGCTCATCCGTTTCAAATGTAATTTAATGAAATATGCAGACTGAAGTAGCTCCAGGAAGATGTTGGGATTTTCATCCTAGTTCGTCACTTTTAGTCCAAGCAGAACCTTAGGACACTTCTTATCAGTTTCCGAATTTAAAATTTGATTTCCAAATGCTCACAAAAATTACCAAATTTAAGAAAGTCGCAACAATAAGTCACATGTGGTCAAAATACTCAAAGACTCTTCTTTGATCCCCGCTCAGGCTCAAAGCTTCTGCTATGGTCATTTCCATGGAAATCTCCAAAGAGTTTCTTTTTAAAATAGCTTTTAAGTGAAGTTAGGGGTATTTAGCTTTTTTTTTTTTTTTTTCTTCAAAGCTTTTAAAAAAGTGTTATAATATTCCAAATGTTACATTTGTTATATTTGTGCATATTTTTGGTAATCATTTGTGGGGCGATCGATTTTTTTAAACCACTGTAGATACGTAAGAACCTTGCAACATCTAGTACCCTGAGGTCAAAAGATTGTCAACGACTCCTCCTTGAACCTCCCAAATTGAAAGCTTTTATTATGACCTGGCCTTTTAATGTAGCTTGGGCACTGGACCAAGGGCGCTATTGTTACTCGAGTGCAATGTTAGGTGGAGATGTCGGTATCGCTTTCGTCACACCAATTCGTTTTAGTGTGATTCTGCCTGGTACTTATGAATGAATGTTTTCAAAGTAAACCCGTTTCATCAATAAGAAAAAAAAACGGATTGGACGCATATGTCCCTTTTCCTTTGGACGATAAAGCCATGCTAGTGCTGTATCAAGTATAACACACGAAAATATTTTTAATTTCTGTCAACTTTTCAACTTTTTTGGCATCCCTGCTTAAAATAAAAAAAAAATCAAGGTACTATCACTTAAATATAATAACTTCCTATGCCCCCCCCCCCCGGGATACCACCTTGATAGGATGCAGTATCTACTTTAAATTAAAAAAAATTAACTTTTTGGGATCTCTGCTTTCAATAAAAAAAAATTCGAGATATTATCATTTAAATGTAATGCCTCCCTACCCCCCCCCCTCTGGATACCACCTTGATAGGATACCGTCTCGTTTTCATTAGAAAAATAATTTACCAGAGGCACTTCATATGGAAGGGGTCGTCGTATAAACTTCAAGGGGGCTCATTCGATTGCAAATCGAGAGTTCTAGTGCCCTTTTTAAGAGTCAAAAGTGATCGGAGGCCAACTAGCCCCCCCCCCACACCCTTTTTTCTCCAAATGCATAATATAAAAATTCTTATGTAGCCATTTTGTTAATAGTAGTTGTACGGAAATATAACAAAAACTCCAGGGTCGAAACAAGTCCCCAGGACCCAGGGGCAAGCTTTGCAAGTTATAACCTGGGGACAAATATGATTCTTATAGAAGGGATACTTGTATAAACTTCAGAGAGGGCTCATTTGATAGGAAATTAAAAGTTCTAGTTCACTTTTTCAGAGTCAAAATAGATCGGAGGGCAACTAGCCCCCCCCCCCCACGCCCTTTTCCCCAAATTCATCAGATAAAATTTTTGAGATAGGCATTTCGTTAAAAATGGCTATCTCAAAATTTTTATTAGATCGGTTTGGGGAAAAAAGGCGTGGGGGGGGGGGGGGGGCTGGTGCCTTTGGATCTCTTTTGACTCTTAAAAAATGAACTAGAGCTTTCAATTTCCAATCAAATGAGCCCTCTCTGAAGTTTATACGAGCATCTCTTCCATAAGAACCATATGTGCCCACAGGGCATAATTTACAACGACTGCCCCCGGGCCCTGGGCACCTATTCAGTAGAACGGAGCCCTTTTGTAGACCTACGCTCTTCATGCCGAGCTGAAAAACTTTCTTCCCACTGTTTTGGTGAGACTTCTGAAACAAGACATTTTCATGTCTGCTGATGAAATGTCTACCAGTTTGCTTGAGAATTTTGACAACTATTTGCAGGACACTATTGTAGGTGGGTAGTTTGAGCTTGGTTTAGATGCTCAGAAACTCATATTGGTGGAAAGACAAGGGTTCCGTTGAAGGGCGCGAAGGCGGCTGCCGAACGCTTGATCAAGAAGCGCCCTATCTCTTCTAATAGCCTTCTTGAAGCGCTTAGGTGCCTGGATACCAGGGAAAGAAGAAGAGGTAGAAGTCTATCAGATATAGTTGTAATTGCTCGAGAGATCCCAGTTGGAGTAAGTTTTAATGATGTTAACAGTGAGTGGGTATTGCTGCAAGCCGAGAACTCAGTAGAACCAACGCCCTCGCGGGTCGGCCATTATTGGCATCAAATCTTCTCTATGACAGATGCGTTTGGTGGGTAAAAGTGTATGCCTTTGGTGAAGCTTGTAAAAGTTGTGTTGACATTATAACACGGCTGTGCTGACGTAGAGAGAGGTTTGTTGCTCACAGAAATACTTCTTCCGTCGGACAGAGTCTCCTTGTCAGAAAGAGTCCTGAATACGAAGCTGTGTTTGATTGACGAATTGAACACATATGGAGGCAAACCCGAAAGGTTTCCTATATTCCCAAAGAATTGTTAACTTTGGCTAGGTTGGCATGGTCAAAATACCAAGACTATTTGGATAGGAAGGCAAAAGAACAAGCTGCTGAACGAAGCGTCCAAAAGAAAGAAAGGAAGCTGAACGTAGTTGATATCTCTAGCAAAAAAAAGAAGCAAGATAGACTGGAGGATTTATTGCAAGAAAAGCTGGCCTCTGAAAAACAAAAATGAGCAATTGTTGATGCCCTCTTGAAAGAAAGCGCCGATCACTTACAGAGAGCGGTGGCTTCAAAGGATTCCGTTGACATCGCCTTGGCCAATTCCCTACTAGAGAATGTTATGAAAGCACTAGAACATGAAAAAAACGATTCAGATGAAAGAGAGCGGGCTGGGAAGGACATACAAAAGAAGAATTCAGACTTCATAAGCAGGTTCGCCAATCTCTCAAAGAAGTCTGAGAAGTGAATGGGTTAGCTTATAAGCTGAAATTTTATGGATTTTTTTTTTTTTTTTTTTTTTTTTTAGTAAACCCAACTGAAAATATGAAAAAAAGATGGGTAAACAGAGACAACTGACCCGTCTCCAGGGAAAATGAGTTTTTTCCGAGGCCCATGAATATGACTATTTTTAGGGCGACTTGGTCACTGTTTCTGATTCATAAGCAAAGGAATGTTTTAACCATGAATTGCAATCAAAATCCCTTCCAACTTTGGTACCTATTGGTCCATTTTTTCACCCTATAAGTCACTTGGCAGATCGTCCAGTCACTTTTCTAATGAGCAGGAATCATTCCAAACCCTGTAAGCGTATCTCCACAAAGAAATAGAAGCATAATAATATTTGTTGTGTTCAATAGTAGCGTTTTCTGTCACAAGTGGCCTTAAATTAGGCAATTCGGTGGCATCTTATGCGTTTTTTTTCTATTGTCTGTTGGCAGTCCTGTCAAGTTCAGCCATCTCCAAAATCTCAACATTTGGTCATCCAAAAGATTTCTTGTTCAATGATGCTCCCGTGTCATATTCTGGGGTAGTAGCTTGTTGTATACCAATGAATTACTTTATGTTTACCTCTTTACTCTTGTTCATTAATCATGTTTATTATTATATATCAAACTAGCTTTGCTTTTTCGCTAGAGTAGCTTAAATTCAGCAATATGTTGTGTTACACAATTCAATTGCTGGATATTGACAATTAAACATAAAGAGCTAATGAACAAGCTAGAGTTCATCATATTTTTTATTTTACTTTGGCGATCCTTTGGTTGACAGATTATCCATTGGATAATTGACAGGGGTCAACTAAATATCAGAATTATTAATTTACTTTATTTCATCTCAATGTGTAGGGAGCGAGATCAAAGTTGTTGTAGTACCCCAATTTGCTGATTCTGTTAGTGAAGGTGATGTGCGATGGGAGAAAAGTGTTGGAGATAGTGTCGCTGAAGACGAAGTTGTCTGTGAAATTGAAACTGATAAGGTAAGTATCATCTTTCTTTGTATTCCCTCTCTCTCTCTTCCTTCGTGGCTAATTTACTCTCTCATTGCAGGCAATTCCTTATGGAAAAAATATTGATAAAAAATAGAAACTTTTACGGAAAATTCACTGATGACATGGAAGATTTATTTTGTTTATCGATAATAGGATACTAATCATATTAATGTATTAATTTAACATGTGGCGTATATTTAATTGTGAGACTCGATCAATGGTTTCTTAACAATATCAAAGCTAAGTGCATGAAATTGGCTAAATTGATCAGAACGATGTGTTTACTGCAAATGCTGATTTAAGCATACCACTGCTTTTTTAAAAACCAATTTATATAGAAACATTAATTTTTTTAAAAAAAGCTTGAACCTTCTGTTAGTCATTACGGGAATGTTAATTTAATTTGTATGACTTAGAAGATTATTATTTTTTTTTTAGAGACGTGTTCTGATATATTACCACTATTTATAAATAAATAAAAATTTATGGTTGTCTGGTAGAAAAACGACATAATATTGTGGGATTTTAAATTTTTTTATTTTCTGAATGTTTCAAGGGTTGTAGCTATTGTTTTCTTTTTTATTGTCATGAATAAAGATGACAGTATTGTCATCTCTAAACTTTAGTTTGGACCCTAAGTTTTTGAAAAACCCACTTAAAAATATAAAAGAAATATTAATATTCTCGAATGAACAAACAAAATCATTATATGTTGTGTAGTATTCAGAAAAAAACTCACATGTTTAATTATTTTCATTGCTTTTATTTTTCTGAAATTAGTGTCTTAGGTTTTTTTTTATCTCAATTTCTAATGCAGTAAATTGAAATTTGTCTAGAAAAAGATTTAGAAAAGCCTTAAAAGTATTAACCTTCTAAGAAAGACGCAGTTTAAAAAATCCATAGAATAAACTGACAAGAATAAATTAAAATGTGTCTTGTGTTATGAATAGAAAAAAAAAACACGAATATTCGTTGATTTGTTCTACGTTTGTCTGTTAGGACATTGGCTCTTGTGGGTGTCATGGTTGTAATTAATGCCACTATGGGCTTCAAATTTTAATGTCAGATTTATTGTAACCGTAGTTATAATTGTATGTATCTAAGTTTGTTTTTACATTCAAGTACATGAGGGAAAATTCGTCGTTATTTTGGTAGTTTATCTTTATAGACTTCAATCCCAGTACCCGCACCCGCATCTGGTGTTATACAAGAAACATTTGTTGAAGATGGTGCTACTGTGCAAAGTGGCATGAAACTATTCACCTTAGCTCCTTCAGGTAAGAATCAATTTCTTGTATTTAGATTCTTGTACACAGTTGGACTGGAGTAATTTTTTCTTATAGTCAGGAGAATCATCATTGCCAGGAAAAAAAAACTAAAGCACTAATCGCTGTGATTCAGCCATCCTTCCTCCATCACTAAAGAAAACTTGATAAAGTTTAAAAGGTAATGAGGCTCTGTTGTGCAGAAGAATTGTAAAAGCATCATAAACAGTTTTCAAAGCATAAATTATCTGTATTTGAATCCTCAAATTCTCATTAAGCATAAATTCTAAATTTTTAATGATTTTAATTTACTTTACGCCCTTATTAGAATTGAAATCAACGTTTATTTTTTTTCATAATTTTGGAGAAATAAGTTTCCTCTATCCTCTAACAAAATTGTCTCTTGTTAAAAAGTTTGCTATTCAAAACTCAGTATAATATGTGATTGAATTCATATTGCATGGATTTTGCTGTTTTGCTTTTATGTTTGCTATTATGCTATGGTGTTTTTACTATTGTTTTCTGCATAGAGTATTCTTTTTCTTTTGGTATTTTACATTTCTGACTAGCAAATAACCTAAAGAAACTGCAGAAAAGTTGACAAGAACAGAAAGGAGAAAAGAAAAACTGAAATGACATATGATGCATGTAAAAAGGGGGAAAGGCTGAAAGAGCCAAAAGTCACTATTTATTTTAAAATTGATTTCTAATAGGCGCAGAAGCTGCAAAACCATCGCCAGCAGCCGTGGAACCAGAGGTGAAGAAAGTTACCCCACCAGAAGGTGTTGTGCCAGAGCCTCCAAAAATAACTACTCCACCTAAGCCCGAGACTCCTACTCCTGCCTCTGGACCAATCCCGACAACTCCTCCACCCATACCTCCCCTTCCAAAAGGGCCCATGAGCTCCATTCCAGCTGAAAGCATTAAGCCAATACGCGCTACTCCACTACAAGCAGCTACCGTAAAGCTTCCTCCTGAAGATTATACTAAGGTTTGTTGGTTTATTCTCTCTTCCTTATTTTCCTGAACTAGGACTGCTTTGACAGACTGCACTGACAATATAAGCTTAATAACCTTGTTGGGATACTAATATATGAGGTGGAAATCATTGTCATTCTGATGTTTAAATTACATAAAGTAATTAAAGAGCATAAGGCAGTTAGTCTGAAAGAAACCGACTGTAAACAAGTATAAGATTTGTGTTGGACTTTAATACCTTAACTGAAAAGGAATTCAGAAATAATTTCTATTGCTATGTTCTATCCTAGGCAAACAAAATATAAATGTTGTTTAAGCTGTCTGAGTTCTAAATTTGAAGGGGTTCAACTTGTTTTTTCAAGCCATAATTTTAACAATACCTTTCGGACTTCATTCTCAAGCACGCTCGAACTTTCAAATACAAACCTAAGGGTAATATGGCAGAGGCAATATTGAAATTTTGTCTTGAAAAGCCATTTAACAGCCTGAAAATCCTTAGCTTAGGCAGTTTAAGGGAAATGATTTTGTTATTTTTTCCAATGAAGCTGCAGTAGAAGAACTATTATTCTTGTGCTGTGTATATCTGAGGAGTAAATTCAGGAGTCCCACCTATCCACCACCCCATCCCCATATGAAGTTCTTGTTAAATATGTGGTTCATGGACTATAATAAAATTAGTAGATGAGACCAAATATAGTTGAATTGACTAAAAAAAACCCATAGATATGCACTAGCAGAAGTCCCGGAGGGAAAGTACCAACTCTTACCCCTATTTGTAGACAGTGGCATATTTAGGATTTTCGTTTTTTTTGGGGGGGGGGGAGGGTACAAGCTAAAAGGTAATGGAAGTCCAGAAACTTACCAGAAACTAAATATATTACTGTCATAGTCTTCTTTTTGAGCTTATTTATTAAATTGCTACTAAAGAAAAATTTAAAATATTCGGCTCTATTAACCAAATAGAAGAGATCTAGGCTTGCTAATCCTTGATTCGGACAAAAAAAAACAACATACTCACTTGATAAACATGATAAACATTGATGGATAAACATGTGTGCATGACTATTCAACCTGCCCTTTCCTGTCTGATTTCGGAGGTATGTTTTTAGCCCCGTCTACATTCGGCGTTTTCTGGAAAACTGGGACGGAAAACTGGGTTTTGTAGACTGCTACCGCCGTTCCATTTTTCCGTTTCTGTGTACGACAAAAAAAAAAAAATGCCGAAAATGGGCCGGTATGCTAAAAATCAGGAAGTCAAGACGGGTTGTTCCGTTTTATGGGAGCTTAATCAAGCAATACATTTTATAATAAAGCCATCGGACTTACAAGGAAAAATAAAGAAGCTTGTAAAATCTCTCAGAAATGGTCGAATGAAGAAACTTTCTAACTAATTGAAATTTGGAAGGACAAATTTGATGACCTACAGAAAAATAGGATATAAAGTCCAAACTTATATGGCCATGGCAGAGGAGTTATCAAGGAGAAATAATTTATTCCCACAAAGAAAAACTGTGGAGATTAAGACCTGAGTCTACTATATTTGAGGGACTACTATAAATGAAAAAAGTGATCCCCTCCCCTAAAATTATGAAGAGAATAATGTTCATGTGTCAAAACTAGTGCATTTTTACAACCATAATTCACACATATACGTTGTACTACCTAAATTATCTAACTGGGGAAGTTGTGTTTTCTGATAGTTATGCACAAATTAAGAGCTCATTACCTATTAGTGATCTGTACCAGTACGAATATTGAGGAATATTTTATAGCTAGGTTGTCTAGGGATGATATTAAACGGGTGATTTCTTGTATAGGTAATTGTTTTGCCGCTGGGGAAAGAAGGAGATATTTAAGAAAGGGTTAGAACAGAAAATTGTCCTTACAGCTGTTTAATGTATGGAGAGTGGAGGGAAAATGTGTTGTATTTTTCGGGGATGGATGGGGGGGGGGTAAGGGATTTTAGAAATTAATTTTTAAAGAGGGCGAGGGGGAAGAGTAGTCAGCGAACAAATTGTTGAAGTATGAGTGTTTTGTGAGCATTAGGAATCTGGTGCGGTTTTTTCGAATGGGCACGACCCAATGAGAGGGTGTTCTTTGATGATTATATTTATGTTAGTTTTTATCTTTTAATTAATATTGTATGTTGTTTTCACTTTTTAATTGTTTAATTGAATATTTTAATTATTTGTTTATGTTATTTTCTTTTTTCTTTTGTCGTTTATGACCATGGCTGTGCGGAGCTTTTGGTGTCGAATAGACATACACATATATGTACATACGAGAATCTCAGATTTAGTTAAGAAATAGGAAATGTTGATCTATGTTTGTTGAATTATGATTTTGGGCCAAAGCCATCATAAATGTATCACATGGCTGCATTTTGATTTTTGGAATTTGCTTTTGATTTTTACCAGTGTAGACTCCTACATGCATCCCAGATTTCCAGAAAACGCCAAATGTAGATGCGGCTTTAAGCTGCTTTAAGAAGCTAAACGAAGATTATGCAGATACAGTGGTATCAGAGAGAGTGGAGAATACAATCAAGAGCGAATGCATAGTTGGAAAAAAGCGGTTGTTGTACACACCAAGAGTTTCATAAACTATATTAGGATAATAAGACTTATCTATAGACCTCCAGTTGGTTTGCCAGACCGTCAGCTGAGTAAGAAGACTAGTCTCAAGGAAACAGAACTGCTTATAGTTTGGCAGCTTCGTCACAATTTTGGCTAATACACCTTCAACAGTAAAACAAGGGAGCAGAAGTTGGATTTGAAATGTTGTAGCTCAGTTCTTCACATTGCTGATCGATGTGGGGAAAAGACAAAGTATTTGTAAAAAAAAGAGAAGTTTTAGAAGAGGGGAATGACTGACAATGTCGCCTTATTATTGAGTCAAGTGTTCCGATACTTTCAGCTGTCTGGACTGCTTTTCCATTAATAGAAGGAAGATTTCTTTTCCGCTAGCCCTTTTAATGCAGACTTGGATAGATTGATATGTTTACAGCTGGCAAGTAGATCTAAATTTTCCTTCGACAGGGAAACAGAAGTTGAAAGCAGAATCGAGCTTATTTTTTTTAACAAGGATCAGAGAGAAAATGAAGCTGAACTCAGTTACGGCTGCTGCTAAGAAGCTGGTTTTAGCCATTAGACCAGAATCTGTCTGATTGTCAACAAAGCTCTCCAGTACTCAACAACATCAGGGGAAAGCTCCAAAAAAGTGATAACACTATCATGCTTTTCAACCTTCCATGTGTCGTAACAGCGAAGGAGTGTTTGCTTTTTTGTATGCGGCTGAACAGATGGCAGAGCAGAAGCTAATGACTCAGTTCGTTTGGGGGAGAAGGAAAAAATGACTTTCGCAGTATCCATTTAGCATTTGAATTGAATATATTCTGGAGACATTCACTAAGGCAAGGTCTGAACAGTGCAAAGCACATTGCGCGTAAATGGCAAGTGGATACTGGTTTCGTATCTCTGCTTAAGCACCCTTTACAAACCGGGTATGTTACTACCTCCATTAAAGCCAATTCCAACTAACTTGTTCATGTCTAATTCAAAATATAAGCACAGTCTAATAATCTGCTTTGCCATACCTACACCACTCAATTTATTTGCAGTGCCGAAGTTTGAAAACCTTTCTTCTATTTGATGATCGTCATAGAAACGAATGACCAGAACAAACTGTTCTTTTGAAGTTACACTCGTCTCATCGGCCAATATTGAAAAACATTTCGCATTTTTTGTTCTTTTCAAAATTGCGTCCCGAAATACACTGCCTACACTATCGACGATATTGTTCTGCGCTGGAGGAGATTCATATTTTGTGTTTTTTGCCGATTATTCGAAATGTTCCCGCAACTTTGACCTTCACACCTGCATAATTGTCATCCATGTTTCATATTTTATTTTATTGTTACGCTAATTCCAAGAAGAGATAGGATAAGTGACCTCATAGTCGCCGCTCTCCTTTCTTTGCAGGCCTTAGGAGAACGCTTTTGGTTCAAAAAACGGGAAAATGAACCCAGGCCTCAGAAGACGGGGGACAAAAAGTGCAACTATTGTTGTCTAACAATCCGTTCTTGTGTGCCTTGGCTCATAGACAATCCTTTTCTCTATTTCAACAAGGATTTTATGGTATAGTTGTAAAATCGAGCAACAATCGTGTAAGCTGTATTTTTTTCCAAGTTTGAGTCTCGAAATTAGGAATTTGGTAGATATAAAACACCCACCGTATCTTTAGTTCTTGTATCTGTTTTTATTTCACCCCATCTTTCCCAAGAAATTAAATTTGTGGAAAAAGACCAGTTAGACAATCAATATATCTATTGTCTAAAACTACTGAGTTAATAAAAATCCTCTGTCGAAGAAACTAACCCGCTGTGCAGTGTAGCTTCTCCAATAGTTACGGATTTCTGGTGGCTGCTTTATAACTACAAAAATGTTGAATAATTTTAAACTTCTTTAAGGTATTAAAGAAAGTTATTGTGTTACTAAGGCTAGGATTTGCAAGTAAAATATTCAATTAGAATTTGAAGTGATATAAGGTATTTAAACTGTTGGTGAGGTTTTCATGTTGACAATAACTGTAGATCTACTTCTAATAGAGAAATGATCTGGACGGTTAGTGTCAATGCCATGCTGTTATAGGACTAATCTGTTTCATTTTTAAGGTCCAATCTTTCTCGTGTATTTAAAAACGTGAAAAAGGGGAAATGGTGTATGAAGCTGCAATAAAAAATGGCCATTAATTATTAATCCCTTTGTGTGGTATGGCTTTCCCAAGAATTAGATTAGGCGAGTACGTTCCACCGTTTCTTCAACAGCTGGAACAGTAGGAGTCAAAGCACCGTCTTCATCAGTTATACGCAGTGTTTTGAAGAAAAAAAAAATTGTACAGAGATTGTTGACATTTTCGTTTCGCCATTATGATATCTGTCTATATATTTTCTTATTTAAGTACCATTCAGTCACTTTCTTTCTTTCACATTCACTTTCTGTTTAAGTATCACTGAGTCACGTCGAGTCACAAATGCTAACAACGAAGCTTATATTGCTTTCAACCTGACCAAACATAATCACAATAAGTATGAAATAAGACTCGACCAAAAAGATGGAATGACAGAGGCAATGACGATTCCTGGCTAAGGATGTGAAATAGATCTTAAAAGTGTAGGATCTAGTCAGATATATAAAAGCAATAAGAGAATTTTAAAGGAGAGAAATTTTATTGCTGTGCAGCACTTCCAATATATTATCAAAGTAAACAACACAAAATGAAGGGGACTGTTGAGAGAAAGAAGTTAAACTCTTAAAAAAATTCCTTGGGAATTTTAGGGGCAGAGCCCCTCCCCCCTAAATACGCCACTGTTTGTGGGTATGGATGTTTCAGTTCTTTAACTCCTTTGGCTGTTTCGGTTTTCTTTTTATAGCTTAAATTTATGAAGGTAAATATGTATTTAAGGGAGGTAGTATTTAAAATCATTTTCAACTTTTATATATTTTGTTACTAGTCTATTCTTTTTTTTAACTGAATGAAAATATCCTACCCAGTTGCTGCATGACTGATCAGTGTTTTTCAAATTAAATTAATTGCATCATTTTTAACCTAGTTCAATATTTCCTGAGCTAGTAATTACAGATGTAGTCAATCGTGTCGATAAAAATAGTTTCGATATATTTAGGGTGAAAATCTCAAATTGAATTGTCAACTATAGCAATTTAAATTGTATAGGGTGTCTTGAAAGTTCTTTACTATAAGAATTATTTTGAATAACCTAAATATAAAGAAAAACATGCACTTTGTTGATTTTTTTTTTTTTTAGCAGATAATCATTAGGCTTTGGGCGGCACTATTTAAAAACATGAAGCTGAAGGGGGCCTACAGTGCCAGTGATGTAAATTTGTGTTTTTAAAAAGCTTCAGTCATTAGTTCCTAAATAATTAATCAATGCTTTTAAAATGCTTTTAGATTTAGGCTAAAGCAATTTTGAAAATAAATTTAGGCAAAATATCCGTTATTTTTCATATGAAGTCGAAATGTTTAACATTTTGTAGATGGTGCCGTTCGAAGTTTGGTATCTCCTTTCATACTTTATTCTAGATCATGTTTTTAGCGGTTCCATTGTAACTGAACCCCCGTGTAACTGAACCCCAAGCAACTAAACCACCGTGCAACTGAACCACCCTACAACTGAACCACCGTGCAACTGAACCACCGTGCAACTGAATCCTCGGACTACTAAACCCCCATGCAACTAAACCCCTTTATCTGAATCCTCGTGCAACTCAAACCCATTTTAATTAACCCCCGTGTAACTGAACCACTGTGTAACTGGATTCCCGTGTAACTGTACCACCGTACAGCTGAACCGTCATGCAACTAAACCACCGTACAATTGAACCCTCGTTTAACTCAACCACCATACTTACATTGGGTAAAACACAAGTTAGAATCTTTACATGTTCAACCTTGTTGGAATTGTTTGCTTTTTTAAGTCTTTATATAAATTACTGTCAAGAGGATTTATAAAAATGCTCTGTTTTGTTGTCGCAAAACAAAGAAAATCGGACGTCATAAGCTCTGAAATCAAGGTTTATGTCTCTTTTTTATGTCTGTTGTTTGGGGTTCCCTTCACCCTGTCACTTTCTACGGGTCTAAGTGTTTACCCCCCTCCTACACGGAAAATTTCCCCTCCTCCACCCACGAAAACCTCATCACCTGGAAAATACCGCCCTTGCGGAAATTATGGTTTTCAAAATTTAAAAATCTTCTTTTAGTCGTGTTATTTTTTAATTGAGAAGTTCCAAGGGAAGTGGAAAAGCGGAATTTATGTGTAAATCTTGCCCCCCCCCCCCGCTCAGTGCAAATACTTTCTTCTCATGAAAGATCCTCCAGAAAACCCCCACACAAAAAATTTCCGTATGTTTCCCAATGACAAATACTATCTGTATGCAATAGACAAATAAAAAAAAAATTAAAAAGGAACTGAAACTTCTACAATTGGGTTATCTGATTGTTTTGTACCTAGGAAGAGAGGGAGATATCTCAAAGGATGCATTTGGATGCCAAAACATCTCAGCTCTCATTGAGCCTTCAAATAAATACAGAACTAGCTCTAAGGGAGAGACGACAGGAGGATGGGTATAGAAATTGTTTGATAATCCCAGGCATTTCTAGACTTTTTTTATAAGCCGAAAGTGATTGGAGACTAATCAACCGCAAGAGGTATTTTTTTTTTTGGGGGGGGGGGGCGGGATTTTCTACGGGTAGGTATTTTCCGCGGGGTATTTTCCCTAAAGGATGTTTTTTTGTGGGGGGGGGGGGGGGTAAACGGTGGCTCTCACCGTCTACATACTGTAATTTTTTTTACCACTTTGTTTATTTTGTTGTTTTCATTTTTGGGTATTTTCTACGCTCGTAGTTGTTATCGTTTAGTTTGGAAAAGGTTAATTACCTGCTTCGGTGCAGTGGTTCAGTTGCACGATGGTTCAGTTACACGAGGGTTCAGTTGCACGGTGGTTCAGTTGCACGGTAGTTCAGTATGATGTTTAGCTTTTGTAGTACAGATTCTTAGAAATTTCTTATTTTGATTGCAAATAAAAAAATTTTTTTTGGCTGTTTTTGTTTAATTTTGTTTATGAATTTATCATTGATTTTTAATCCCATCTTCTTTTGTAAAATTACGAGTTCAGACATAGCTTATACAATTTTTCTATCTCCGTCTAGGGAATAACTGGAACACGGACTGAGCAACGTGTTAAAATGAATCGAATGAGACAAAGAATCGCACAACGACTTAAGGACGCACAGAATACAAACGCAATGCTCACAACATTCAACGAAATCGATATGAGGTTTGTTCATTTTTTAAATATTTTTTCAACAGACTGCCATTGTTTAACGGCAAAAAATTTCGTCCCCACTTTATGCTCTTTTTCTTCTTTCCCAACAGGACACAAACATGGTCTGGGTATCCCGTCAGGGTAATCATTCTGTGATTTCCTCTTCAATAGTTTGTCTTGCTATTTGTTTTTTGGTCTTGTCAGAGGTTAGCAAGAGTAAAATTTAATGCAAGCTTGACTTATAAACCGAAATCTGTTTCTTTCTACTATTATGGGTGCGAAGTTCTTCTGTAAGTCACTTATTATATCTAATAAGTGACTTATATAAGAACTATTATAAAGGACTTTTTTTGTATTATGTCAAGTGATGATGCTTATTCGAAGTATTATAAGGAAATTGCGCTTGCATCTTCATAACCTGTAGTCTAGGGGCTATTTTCGTTGCAACATAGTGTTTTTTTACGTAAAGACTCTATCGCTCTTGGTCTTTTTTGAAACTGACAAATGGGTTAGACCTGGCAGCAAATTCATTTTATAATGTACGTAAAGGATACGGTAAACGTAATCACAACAAGACTAAATGGTACAAAATGATAAATTAACACGAACATCCCTTAAGAGACTTAGTGTCGTAGGGGAAGAAAAACTACTAATACCCAAAACAAACTGCAACACCAAGTCGCCTGAGGCCAACACATTTGTGTACTTTCCTCCTCGAACCTCATCTGTTCAAAGCTTCACATTTCTTCCCCTTCCGTGACGTTCCATTTTTCTTTAAATCTTTTCTAATGTTCTCTTTCAACCCCTCTGGGGCAGTGTTGCCACCACGAATTTCCAAAATCTGTGAAAAAAGAACCAAAATACCTGTGGAATTCGTCCAAAACCTGTGACTAGGGCTGTAGCTAGAATTTTTGATCGGGGGGGGGGGGTCGTACTTCAAAATATTTTATAGTAGCCTATCGCTTTGAAAGGTAAAAAGACTGTGTTTTTTTTCCTCTGTTAACGGTAGGTAGCACGTTGATAAGCGTGTTGGTGAGCATTTCGGTAACATGTACTTTACCTTGTGGGTATACAAAGTTAAATACCTTATTTAAAACGCTATTGATTATTGATTATGGCTTTTGAGACTGCTCATCTCAGCTTTTTGCATAATTTAGTCCAACAATTTTTTTTCTTTTTTTCTTCTTTTTTTTTTTTTACCCTGGGAATTATAGTTTTTAAGAGTCCCTTGTGGCAAAATATAAAAAAGGTTCCGTCAGTTACTTTGCTCTAAATCCTTTTGAAAGTTTAGATAGGAGGTAAAAGAGTTATAAGTACGTTTATGGAAGAATAGTTTATTATCATTAAAATCATCGCTTATTCAATGCTGACCCACCAAAGGGTAACAATTGAGACCTTAATTTTGAAGAGATATCAAAACAGCCTTAAAAGTTGTTCAGAAGGAATTTTTGATCGGGGGGAAGGGGGGGGTTGTACTTAAAAAAACATTTAAAAAAACGCATGATTTTTTTTTTTTTAGTTTAATGTTGATAAGTAACATTAAACCAAAGAAAATGTATATATTTGAAATCAGCATAACAAGCCAATTCTTTGATGTATTAATTGTTATAAAAATTTATTTCTTTAGAGTTTCGGTTACTATTGGGCTGACTCGCTCCTTACAATCGAACTGTTATCAGGAACTGTTTGATTTTGATATACAGAAAACTAGATATTACTTATAATTAGACGGTTTGCTTCAAAAAAATTACTAATTAACGTCCCTAAGTTTTGTTTGAAACATTAAGCTATTAGTTACTATAGTATCAATGCGCAATTGAAGCTATTGAGAAGGGAATATTATAAAATTCTTAAAACAATTCTTCAAAATCCTAAAATACTTACATGATTCCTAAAAGCGCTTCAGGTAACCCCCCCGATGGTCAAATATATAGCCCAAATAATGTATTTTCCATATATTTTGCCATGCGTCGTCCATGTTTCATCTTAACTCCCGTAAATTGAATCAACGTTGACGAAATAAAGAAACGGAAAAAAGCGTGGGAAATACACAATTTGGGCTATACACTGCTACCCCTTTCCCCAGTGTGCGAAGTGATCTCAACATAAAGAAAAACATAGAAAGGGCTATAGGTTCGCCGCATTTCAATATTTTCAATAAAAATACAAATAAACTTTTTCTTTTACAATAAAAACATCCCCTTTAAAAAGCTTTTTTAAAGCCTAATATGGAAAAGAATCCTTAGGGGCTGCATGTAGCCTTTCATAGAAACAACAAGTTGACTCACTTGACTTCAGATTGTATCTCAGCGTTATAAAGGGAGAGGGAGGAGTTAATAAACAATTAAACTTGATGTGATCAAGTAAATCCAATAAAAAACAATCTTGGAGAAGGTATTTTTTGAATTTAATATGAATAATATTATTAGAATAGTTTACCCAAATAGCAATTCATTACCCATCTTGTAATATTTTATTTTAAAAAACTTCTAATAATGTTTACCTATATTTTGTATGATAAATTATACAATTTACCTATGTTTTCTTTATCTTTGAAATTATTTATCTTTCTAACTTTAGTAAATTCCTTCTTCGTAGTTAATGTATGACTGAAAAAAAAAATCAAAGTTCTGCAAGATATTTTTGTTTTCTCGGCATAGCAACTGAGCATTCGGTCTCATAAGTCATAACTGAAGATGCATTGAATGTTTAACCGAACCCGATACGGGGTAAATGAATACACATGTCAAATAAGCTGGAAACAATTTGTTTTTCAAGGGAAACATGTTGCTATCGAGCAATTTGTTGGTCTTATAAAAATAAAATTTCAGGACTGCAGCATGAATAGTTTCTTTTTATTTAAAATACATGATTGGACAAAATGCCAAAAGTCTCCTTTTCAGACCCTAAATTGTCACCAAAGGTGAAATGTTGTCATAAAAGCGCTAATGTCCCTTTGTTGGCAGCCATGTTGGTTGTTTTTCTTATTCATCCGGTCAAATATCGGAGCAGCGTAAAGATTTCTTGGAAAAACTCCATGCATCGCTTGATTACATCCAAACGCTGGGATCCTACTTACTGGTGACGGAAATGAATTAAACACAAGTCGTCTTTGTCGGGAAGCTGATTTAAAACAAAATGTTAATATCCCAACAACAGAAGGTGGTACTTCCCTTGACATTATTTGCACAAACATGCATGAATTCTATCAAATCCCAATTCCCTCCCCCCTTTTGGTGGCAGTTACCATTTTACGCTTTCGCTAAATCCGATACAAGATCGTATCTGCAAATATAGATTTGATGAATTTAAGTATCGACCAATTACTGATAGTGGTCTGCTCAATCGTTGGAACATGGCTTTCAGAAGAGCAATGGGAAGATGTATTCGCTGACTACGAATTGAATAAGAAAGCCGAACTTTTCCAAGAAAAGCTTATCAAAAACTATTTACTTCATTTTCCAGAGGTGAAAAAGAAAAGATTTTCTAATGACAAGCCATATAAAAGTAATACAATAAAAAGTTTAATCCAACAAAAAGTAAGACTGTTTCGCCAAGGAAAAACTGAAGAAGCTAACCTTCTGAGAAAATCTCTAAAGAAGTAGATTCGGAAAGCTTCAGCGCAGTATTACCGTAACAGAGTAAATGCACTCTTTAAAGCAAGACCGAAGCAGTGGTATAATACAGTCAAGAAAATCAGTGGTAAAATTGTCAAAAATGTTGACTTTAATTTTGATGTTCCCTCTGACACTACAGCTAATTCACTAAATAAACATCTTGCCACTAGTGTACTAACCCTCCCTTCTCTCTCATGTAATATTCCCTACCTCCCAGTACCAGACAAGGATATCCCAGTAATACAACCTGTTGATGTTGAGGCAAAAATACTTAAACTAAAGAGAACTTCAATATACCCCTTTGATATTCCAATTGATTTAGTAAAAGCATTTCCTGATAAATTATCAAAACCTTTATCAAATATTTTTAATACAATAACTAGATGTGGTTCATTTCTTAAGTGCTGGAAAAAATGATTTATTACATCTATACAGAAAAAAGGTGTTAGGTTGGGTTTTTATGGAGTCCGACCAATTACATTAATACCAATATTCTCTAAACTGTATGAGAGCTGCGTAGCAGATTGGCTTAAAGAGACGATCCTTGAACTCATTGATGAACAACAATTCGAAAACATGAAAGGCTTGTCAACGACACATTACCTGGTCAGTCTCCTCGATTCAGTTTAGAAACTACTTGACGAGCCAGATACGTGGCTCGATCTCCTTTTAATTGACCTCCAAAATGCTTTTGATCTTGTTAGTCATTAAATTAAAAAAAAAACAAGTTTTTTTTAACTGAAAGTAAGGAGTGACATTAAAACTTAAAACGAACAGAAATTATACCGTATATGAAAGGGGCTGTCCCCTCCTCAACGCCTTGCTCTTTACGCTAAAGTTTCTTATTGTTTTAGAAAATAGAATTGTAAGAAAGAGTCAAACTTTAGCGTAAAGAGCGAGGCGCTGAAGAGGCGACAGCTCCTTTCATGTACGGTATAATTTCTGTTCGTTTTAAGTTTTAATGTCGCTCCTTACTTTCAGTCAAAAAACTTGTTTTTTTATTTAATTTCTGAACATTTTTGAATTAATGCAGATTTTGATTTTGGCTAACCCTACATGAATAATTAAAACGAAATTTGCATATTCATTTTACCTTTTTTGGTTAAATGGCTTTCTCAAAAGTTGTTTAATTTTATTTATGAACGATTTTATTAGTAATAAATATGCGTAACTTACGAATTAACTTACGTAACGAACTTCTATATTCGTATATTTTTATTATGTATATTAGGGAGTTCGCCCCCTAGTCAATACATCGCTCTTTACACTAAAGTTAGAATTTTGTTCCAATTCTTTAATAATGACCCATTAATCACAAAGGCCGTTAATTAGAATAAATAGCGTTTATGAAAGTACTAAAAAAACTTTAGCGTAAAGAGCGAGGTATTGACTAGGGGGCGAAACCAATCATATACGTAATAACTTCTGATTGTTTTTTTTTAATAATGCTGGGAAATCCGGCGCCCCCTTCATAGCAATGTGCCTTCCCCCGTGAAAACTTCCTCCATGGAAAGATCCTCCCACGTAACCCCCGATCCACCCCCCCCCCCTTTTACTAGAAAAAATCCCCCTGAAAACGTCTGTATACTTCCTAATAACCAATACTATATGTAAACAATGGGCAAAGTTCATAACTTGCAGCCCTTACCCCGGGGACTGTGGGGAATTGATTCATCCTCAAACACATAGTTATTGTATTTTTCGACTATGCTAAAAAAAATGGATGTCTCAAAATTTTGATCGAGTGACTTTAGGAAAAAATTAGCGTGTGAGGGGGCCTAGTTGCCCTCAATTGTTTTGGTCACTTAAAAAAGGCACTAGAACTTTTAATTTCCGTTCGAATGAGCCGTCCTGCGATATTCTAGGACTACTGGGTCGATACGATCACCCCTGGGAAAAAAATAGATAAACGCGCATCCATGATCTTTATTTTGGCAAGAAAATACAAAATTCCACATTTTTGTAGATATGAGCTTAAAATCTCTACAGTAGGATTCTCTGATGCGCTGAATCTGATGGTGTGATTTTTAATAAGTTTCTGTGATTTTTAGGGGGTGTTTCCCCCTTTTCTCGAAAATCAGGCAAATTTTCTCAGGTGCGAAACTTTTGATAGGTATGATTAAACTCGATGAAACTTATATATTTGAAATCAGCATAAAAATCTGATTCTTTTGATGTATCTATTGGTATCAAAATCCCGTTTTTTAGACTTTCGGTTACTATTGAGCCGGGTCGCTCCATACTTACAGTTCGTTGCAACGAACTGTTTGATAACGTTTTAGTTGAAAAATTGCTGAACGAATTTTTAAGTACCTCATTTTCTAGTCAGTATTATTGCATCTTTTCTGTCAAATAGAAGTCAAGTTGTTAAGTACAAAAATGTTTATTCTGATTCACTCCCTATTTCTTTTGGATGTCCGCAGGGTACGCTTTTAGGTCCTTTACTATTTTTGGTAATGATTAACAATCTTGCTAATAAATCAGCTGATCGATGGAAGTTTGTGGATGACATGTCATTGCTTGAAAAGTGCAGTAGAAATGTTAAGAGTAGTGCAATGGAAATTCTCGAAGATGTTGCAAGTGAAGCGCCAAGGTCGAAAATTAAAGTGAATTCCCATAAATCTAATAGTGTGACCCTTAGTTTTATTAAATCATAGCCATCATTTACAACTCCAATACCTAATAAAATAATCACAACAAAAACTAAACTCTTAGGGGTCACACTGACTAGAGATTTGAAATGGGAGCTCTATTGTTAAACAGGTTAGTGCATCTCTGTCTCTCCTTAAGCTATTTGCTGAATTCTCATGCCAAAAAGTACATATCCTCCGCCTTTACATATCTTTTATCCGTCCACTGCTTGAGTATGATTGCCCGGTGTGGCATTTTGGTCTTACGGTGGATCAGTCTGATAGGCTAGAAATTATCCAGAAGAGAGCCCTGATAATTATTTACGGTCAGGGCAAAGTGCCTTACATTCTCCTCCTCAAGGAATTCCGTCTCCCTACCTTCGCAGCCAGACGTGTTACTCTTTTTTCTAATTTCGGGAATAATCTGGGTCGTAATCCACCCTTTCAATGTATACTCCCAGCCCCTAATTGCCCACCAAAGCCCCGTTTACCTCGTACAAAAACACAAAAAATCCCGGTTCTAAATCCTATTAATGCAGGAACTGGGCGTTACAGAAAGAGCTTTGTGCCAGTGTTCGTTGAAATTATAAACAAATGAAAATTGTAATATACCATGTTAATGTATCATGTTTAGTGTTAATGTGTCAGTTTGGTTGTTTCATTTTTATTTGACAGGCCAGTAGGGTTCATCGCCGTATGTTTTTATAATATGCTTATGTTTTTTTTGTTTTTTTTTTTATAATGTAGGCTACCTGTCAGAAAGCAACAAGTTCTGCAGTTTAATGTTGTGAGAGTTTGCTTGTTAATCAAGTATCATTCATTCATACACACACTTTCTACCATTACACGGCAAAAACCTGCGAACCTGTGACAGTACAAAAAAAATTGTGAAATTTCACAGGAAACCTATGACGGTGGTAGCAACGCTGCTTTGGGGACGCTCTGCTTTTCTTTTTGTCCTAGATGAGTGGTTGAAAAGCACAGTCTTTGGCAATTTAACATCTTTCATTTGTAAAATGTAGCCTATTCATATTATTCTTTCTTTCGTTTTAGACCAGAAGATGTGAGCGAACCACATTTTTCGTACAGCTTATTGTTTGATGTCAGTTAAACAAGTATCTGAAACTTTTCTTCGAAATATCCTTCGGGAAACATTTCGCAAATCTACATAAGCCTTCGAAGCACCCAGGCCTCATAACCATGCTTGACCACTTTCATGACCTTGGTTTCCAATATCCTAATTCTATTTCACAGATTTAGTTTGCAAGTCTTCCAAAAAAATTTTAATTGCAAAAAAAGCATACTAACTTCGACTATTTTACTTTTTATATCTTCACTGCGTCTATCGTCGTTAATTACAGCACTACCCGAGCAAGTAAAGATGCCCACTTGATTGATTTTTTTGTCACCTAGTATTGCCTCTTCACCCTCATTTATTGCTAGTCCAAGTGAATTAGTTTTCTCAACTTCGATGTTCAGACACTTTTTGTACCCTGAATTATCGAAATCTCCAGAACTCATTTTTTTTTATCTAGGATTCTCTAGTCATATGCATAATCCAAGTCAAGGAGAGTTTTATGTTTCCATCTTATACCATTTTCTGCCATTAGCCTTTGCCGTGTTCCTTAGGATAGCCTTTGCCGTGTTCCTTAGGAATAAAAAAATCTAAATATTGCAATGAACCCGCTGCCTGCCGGTATACACAGGATTTTGACTTTAAATAAGCATAGTTTGGCTAGCATTTTTCTAAAAATCAAATGATATGCATATACCATTGTAAATTGCACCCTCTGGGGGTTTTGAAAATATACAACTTCTGTATAAATAATATTGTCATCGATTGTTGTAATAGCCCAAAATTACATTTCGTCGGTAAACCATCTACTAAGACATTTAAAAAATCGCAAATATTTATTAGTATCGCTTAGGAAAATGAAAAAAGCTGTTTTTTTTTCTCTGGTCACTATAGGTAGCAAGTATGTATGTATATATTTCCAAAAAAAAGCCATCGGATCATAGGAAAAAAAAAACAGAACATAAACATAACAAAACCAACAAAAAAACACAAATAAATTAAAAAGAAAAAAACAAATAAATTAAAAAGAAGAAACGTACTTATATATGAATCTTCACGAAAATATTTATAAGGAGATACATCTTTCACGATGTATCAGTCCTTCATCAACATACTTAGCCAAATTCCTTTAATGTCATTATAACTCGTGATCCTACAATCCCTTCCATCCGCCTTCTATCTGCCAACACTAACGAAAAACACTCGTTTCTCAGATCCACCAATTCCTTACAATTCCCCCAAAAATGAAAAATATCCTCATCATCTTCCCCTCACATCGGACGGGGGACTGGGTTAAATCTCTACCGCTAAATATCCTGTCTATTTCCCCAATATTACGTAACCCTCCCCTTAGTTTCAAAATTTTTTTTACTCCTTCACCTGCAACCCACATTTAAGACAAACCTCTTCCCCCCACGTTTTTTTTACTAAACTCAATGGAGTTAAAGATCCCGAAGCCTCCTTCCGAGCCTGCCACTGTTGTATTCCTTGCTCATTTAACCTTTCCTTATCTTATCAACCACTGTATCCGAATTCAATCCCTGACCTTCATTCCAAAAATACGAATATCCTACTTCATCTAAAATTTTCTTAATTTCTTGTTGCCACCCTACCTCTATCTTACTCCTCCAACAAACTAAAATATGCTTCTTTCGCTAGCCTATTTTTACTTCTTAAAATTTTTACCCAAAACTTTACCATTCTTATTAATCTATTTTTTCTTAGCCTACTTAGTCCTATATCTCCCTCTTGTACAACCCTATGAGCAGATTTACGGGCCCAAAAATTTCTCTTAAAATAATTTCTTTGCATTCTCTCCAACTCCTCACTTTCTCTAAAACCCCACAGCTCACACCCGTAATGCATAACCGAGAGGAGTTTAGTTCGAAATAAATATTCATGTATTGCTAAATCCCTAACCTTTCCAACCTAACTTTTAAAAATTAAATTCATTTACATATTTCCCTTTTGTACTCTATGCTCAACCCCCCCTACATACTTATCATTCCAAAAAAACTTACCCCGTAAGTACACGAATCCTCTTTCAATCTCTATAAAATCACCTTTAAATCTAAATTCATAATCTTTCCTTAATTTTCCACCTTTCCTAAAAACTACAATTACCGTTTTCTTGTTATTTAATTTTAATCCATTCATATCCAAATATTCCGTCATTATGTCTAATGATGTTTGCATTTATTTTGCCGATTGTGCTATGAGAGCAATGTCATCAGCAAAGAAAAGCATGCATATTTTTGAAACCCATATCAGTAGGCTAGTTCCGGGGTGCATATCTCCTTAAAGAAATCGACTATATCATTAATATACCCGTTGAGCAAAATCGGTGACAGTGGGTATCCCTGTTTTAAGCCTATTCGGGTCAAAATTCTCCCGGATAGCTTGCCTAGTAATCTAACAACTAGGCCTACTGAACTATATATTCATACAATTAATCTAGCAAAATTTACAGGCAATCCAATCTCCAAACGTAAATCGCTACGTAAATCCTACCCCCTCTTTTCATTATTCCTTTTCTATCTATACTCTGTAAAATAAAAACCTGCTCTATTGTACCCCCTTCTTTCCTAAACCCGCCCTGCTCCTCTATGAATTTCCCTAATTTTTCTGGATCTTTACCTAGCCGTCTATCTACTATCTTACAAAAAATATTGCTAACTATGGGAGAAATGTGGATCAGTCGCTAATTCGACGATTCTTTGCTGTTTCCTCTTTTATATAATGGTCAAGCTATACATATTGTCCATTCTATTGGCCAGCTGCACAATAAAAATATGGGGCTGAAAACGACAGCTAAAACGGGTATGCATACTTCTTTTGCCTTTTTCTATACTGGTAGTGGAACTTTCTTTAGCTGATTCTTTAGCTGATTTCATAGCCTCCCATATCTCCTGTTCCGAAGTTGGTACTATCAATTTAATAATAACATGTTGATAAGCGTTCTGGTGAGCATTTCACAGCAGAACTGGTACTTAACCTTGTGGGTTTACAAAGTTAAATACCTTAGTTAAAACGCGAATTATTATCGATTACGGCTTTTGAGACTGCTTAACCTTTTGCATAAATTTACTCCAAAAAATTCTTTTTTTTTTTTTTTTCTTTTTTTTTTTTTTTTACTCTTAGGAATTATAGTTTTTAGAGTTCCTTGTGGCAAAATGTAAATAAAGTTCCGTCAGAGGCTTTGATCTGAAACTAAATATCCCTTTGAAAGCATTGATAGGAGGTAAAAGCGTCATAAGTGCATTTATGGAAAAATGGTTTATTAACACTAAAATGATTGCTTATTCAATGCTGACCCACCAAAGCTTAATAATTGAGACTTCAATTTTCGAGAGTTATATAAACAGCCTTAAAACATGTTCAGTAGTTCATGCAAGCTTGTATACTATGCAAAGTATCAAAGAGGTAAGACTTAAATTTTGACCGCTGAAAGTTTTCTTGACCTTAGGTTTATTTATATCATTTTGACCTTGGTTGCTTACGTTATGTAGATTTTATATCTTCAGCATTTTGAAATTAAGATATTCTAATTAAAAAAGATACGACATTGGAATGATTCTGTTATGTTATTGTATAGATCTTTTTTAGTTGAAGATTTTTTTTTTAATATGATTTAGTTTATTCCAAAATGTGCTGATATTCGTTTATATGTATTTATTTTCATTCAGTAATATTGCTGAGTTGAGGAAAACATTTGGTGAAGCCTTCCAGAAGAAACATGGAATCAAGTTTGGTTTCATGTCTGCGTTTGTTAAAGCAGTTGCTTATGCCCTTACTGACCAGCCTATTGTTAATGCAGTCATCGAGGGACAAGATATAGTTTATAGGGACTATGTTGATATTTCTGTTGCTGTTGCGACTCCCAAGGTATTTTTTAAAAGCTACTTTATTTTTTGTTTACTGACTAGCTTTACTTCGATCAAGATTCAAACAAGAGTGATTTATTAAGTTTTATTTATTTTTTTCATATTTTTAAGGTAATCTACCTATGATGAGTAAAAATGCATTAGATTCAAATACATGCTCAGTTGTGTTGCGTTTTTGTCCTTCCTAGTCAAAATTCGTATAACAAATAAAAAAAAATAAAAAAAAAAAAAAAACAAAAAAATAAACGACATACATTTGTTTCTGATTATTTTCTTTTGCACAGTGTTTTGGTCAGTTTTTACCTATAGAGCTGTTACTTAAAGCCTTATTTTCATCAGGCCCAGCTTTGATTAATTATTAGAGTCTAAACCTGTGCTTTCTGGGGTTTTAGATCTCTTTTGTCGGTAATGGAGTTAGTTGGTATTTATACCAACTAACTTGTAGTAAGTGATAACCTAAGTTATCACTTATACTAAGTTACTTATACTAAGTAACTTGTAGTAGTGATAACCTATCATAATGATATTTCTCTTAAGCGACCTCCTCTCCCCTCTGAATAGGAATGTTGATTAGCCTAGAATCAGTTACGCCTTTGGTGTGGCTATGTCAATCGCTAGTTTAGACATCACAGATTAAAGAGACTGCTTATTGATATCATACCGAAACTTGTACTTTAGCCCAATCTTCTTTACATGGCTTTCATTTGTGAGAGAGACTATTTTTGTTAAGTATAGTTTTTTTTTTGTTTTTTTTACGGAAGTAAACAGCGAAGTTGAAACTAAAAACGAACAAATATGATTGATTCGCAGATAACGCAAGGTATATCTACAAAACTAGCTCAAATAAACCGACTTTTGTGATATTTTACGAAATATGTAAAGTTCTTAGAACCAGCGCTTTACTGAAAACACTGAACTGGCCTCAGAATACAAGATGTTTTCAAAGGAGCAGAAATTTCCATAAGTAGAGTGTTGAAATTAGATGACTAATTTATAAGGCCCTTACTAGTCTTTCACTTGCACGGGGTTTATACAGTTGTATTTTCCTAAAATAAAACCTTGAGCCAAACTAGTTTTCAGCAAATTGCTAGTATTCCCCACAGATGTAGGAAAGTAAGACGAGTCAGGTTATTTGAGCTACTTTGTAGATATATCTTGTGTAACAGATATATTTGTAAATGCTGTGTCTAATGGTATGAAATACCTTGTGTAACAAATATCCCATGTAAATGCTATGTCGTTTACTAGGCTATAATTTCTTCGAGGAGCGCTACTCCTCAAGTGGGAATAGAGTTGACAGCAAGGTCCCCAGTCTTGTGTGTACCCTGACAGGGTCAATGCAGCCCTTTGCAGAGGGCGTTGTCCATAGATCTGGATCTTACGCCCTGTCGCAGTTGTCCTCCTATAGAGGATCCTCCCACTATGGTTTTCTGCGTCACCATGCAATTTAACCCACTGCTGAGGGAAGGTTTGTAGCTCACGGGACGTGTACACACGTCGGTGGGTCCTGCTGAGTGTACAATCGAATGGCCTTCTTCCTCTTCCGCCTGTATTTACGCCCAAGGGATAGGATGTCTAAGTTTCTATTATGGTAATTCGCACGAAATTTTAATTAATTCGTTCTTTACTTACTGTTAATTTCCATATTTAATACTTAATCTAAATTTAGCAAAAGCACTGGTTTAGTCACCCGTTTTGAAACTCCACCTAATCAATCTCAAGATCTCTAGCCTTCAGGAGGTTTTAATTTCGAATTGATTGTAACAGTCTACAGTAAAAAAAAAAAAAAAAAAATCGTTTATTGGTTTTCCAAGAAGGGGATGGGACTCAAAATCTTAAGTTGAGGGTTTTAAACTATGACAAATTGATTGGCAATCTTAAAATTTGGTTTCGCGGTAGTTTTACCCTCTTTGGTTGAAAATTGATATTTTGCGGCGCAAAATGGTAGAAAACGCTACTTTGCTGTCGCATGATCGCTGTCGTTATTGAAAAACGTCATCGTCTGCTGACTTTTTATCAAAAACCTTGGTAATCACTGCAGCATTTATGTTATTATCAGCTGACGATTTATGAATAAACACGGGATTCGATGCTGCATTTATGTTATAGTTTAGATGCATTTTCAAGATGAGGGCTCAAACCCCACTTTTTAGGGCCTAGATCACGGGAAATCAATTGGATTTCTTAGAATTTCCATTCTCTGGCATTTTCGCCCTCAATGGCCAAAAATCGATGTTTTGTGGCACGAGCTACAGAAAATGTCACTCTGCTGTGGCACGATTTCTTTCCTACGTAAGAAGAGCACTAGATGTTGCGATTTTCTTTCAAATAAGCGCTCTCCCACCATACTACGACCAATTGTTTGACATAATCACCCCTGGGATTAAAAAAAAAAGAAAAAAGAAAAAAAGACAAATCAGTGTTTTCCATTCACAAAACTAATTCTGACGCCACTTTGCAGAGATTACAGGCTCTTTTTCTTTGTCCCCCCATCATTTATTTTCGCAATATAATTTTTCTATTAGGATTAATCGGAAGAATAGTTTCCATTCTGAATCGTCTGATGGCTATTTTTTCTTGCTATGGTTTATTTCAAATGCGCTTTCAGACTTTCGGTTGCTAAGGGCTGTGGCTCGCTATTTACTAGGCTGCAGCTATTATTTAATTTGCAAGTCTCTTTAATGTATTTTTTTTTTCTCTACATAATTTGTCTCTTAAAAAAACACAAAAGAATGTATTATTTACTCTAAGATAACCCTTATCAAAGAGTTCGTGATAGCGAACTGTAAATAAGGACCTACTCGTGCTAATAGTAACCGAAACCTTTAAAAGAAATTTTGATAAAAATATATATATAAAAAGAAATTGCATTTTATGGAAATCCCAAATACGTAAAATTCTTTAAGTTTAAGGCTACCTATCCGACGCTGTGAGAAAATCTGTCTAATTTTCTAAAAAGGGGAAAAACAGCTTCAAAAAAGGATTGATCTAATAGGTGGAAACTAAACTATCAAATTCGATATATCGGAGAACCCTAATTGTGGTGTGTTCATCTAATTTTACTTTTTTATCAGGAGCGATCGTGTTGAACGAATGGTCTTAAAATTTTGAGACAGAGCTCATTAGCAAGTTTTCAGCTCATTTGAGGTTTTATAAAATTATTAATAATAGTATTTACTTGCAGAGGGGATGGGTGGCTGAATCCTCAAAAATTAAATTTCTATGCTAAAATTTTCTGGCTTTCATTCAGCGCTTAGATAAATATAGAAAAAGAAGGGTATAGGCGAAGAATTAATCCTCCTAATCTCTCTTCATTCTAAGGCTTAGAATCTAACCAATAATTATGGAGTAAGCTTGTAATATGGTGCTGCAGAGTGATAGATCCTATCTTATCACAAAAATATTGTAAGTGTAACATGAAAGATCACATTTATATGTGATATATGATGGACATGTAGGGAAGATATCCCTTTAGAAATATTTGAGGCTTCGTAAAATTAATAATAATAATATTCAATGGTAGAGACGGAGGGGTGCTGAAGCCTCAAAAATTTTAATTTCTATGCTAAATTTTTCTAGATTTCATTGGATGTTCAGATAAATATAGAAAGAGAGGGTAGAGGTGAACAGAAGCGCATCCAGGATTTTTGTTCGGGGGGGGGGGGGGTTACTAGTTATTTTTTTAGGGGGGGGGGCTACACAAAAAAAACTCAAAAAACGCATACAAAATTTGTTTATGTCTATTTTGTTACGTTTTTACGAGTCAAACAAGCATTTCGGGGGGGGGGGGGGGCTCAAACCGGGTAACCCCCCCCCCCCTGGATACGGCCTTGGATGTGAAGGATTAACCCTCCTAATCTCCCTTCATTCTAAGATTTAGAATCTAAGCCATAGTTGTGAAGTAAATTTGTAATATGGTGCTGCAAATTGACCGATCCCATCTTATCACATGAATATTTTGTGTGTAATATAAAAAATCACATTTATATGTGATATATGGCCGAGATCTAGGGAAGACATCCCTTTAACAATATTTGTTCGAATAAATCCCTTGAAAAAAACATGAAAACGAAGATCCTAAAATTCATTTTGGATATTTCAGACAATATATTTGATAAATACTTGAAGGAGTATGATTTTTCTCGGATAATCATCGTTCTCGAGGCATTTTTATACGAAAAATCGTATGTAAAAACCGGGTTGGTGAGGGGTTTATATTCATGCTTACGTTAAGAGAGCCTCGGATTAAACAGTTCATAGTAACACGTTGTAAGCAATTAGCCTTGCCAATAGAAATTGAAACTAAAAAATTGTGTTTTGATTATAGTTTATGCTTCGACAGAATATACTATTTATTCTGATTATAATATGTTAAATTCAATAATTGAATTTTTTTTCATCAAAAGCTATTATCATATGACAAACTGTATTATTTGAGAGAGAAAATTTAAACAACCCCGAAAAGGGATGCGAACCTGATGAGAACTGTGCAGAGAAATTCAGCACATGCGAAAACGATAAAGCTACGGCGTTCAAAAACATAAAATTTCCTCTTTTTTTTATAGAGAAGGATGGTCATGCAAACGTGTTTGTTTCTGTTGTTGCTTTCCCAGGGGTGATTATATTGGATTAGTTGTCATAGACTGTTGAAAGAGGTCTCTTTCAACAGATATTTTGAAGGTTTATTACCACTTTATCAAGTATGCCTACAAAACAGACCACGCTACACCAAAACACTGATTCCCAGCATTTTGCCCAGCAATTTTGAACAGCAGTTTTGTCTCGGAATGGACTGTAATGTAACGGAGTGGAAATTCTGAGAAATATTAATGCAAATTTGGTTTAAATAATGCAATTTTTAGTTTAAAAGTTTTTTAAGGCAATTGGCAAATCAACCACTTGAAATTGTCTGCTATCTAAATTTGTTGTAACGAAACGTTTTTCAGTAAACCATTAGTAAAATCTATCGTAAAAAACCTGAAGTGAGGAGACGGTCAGCCCCCCTCAAATACACAATAATTTCTGTGTGTTTTAAACTTTAATGTTGCTCTTTACTTTCACTTGGAAAGACTTCCTGCTTGTCTTGATTGAATTTAAATTTTAATAACTGACTAGATTTAAAAGCAATTAAAATATAAATAATATAGACTGAACCAGGACGATTAGAAAATTTCTTTGCAACTGATACATTTAGCTTTAGAATCAGGAAATGATAGAAGAGCAGTTCTCTGGATTTGACGGAACTTGATTTCACCTTTTTTCATTCCAAACACTTTTAATGATTAATGCTATCCTCTTTTATAAATATAAGTCATAAATCGCCAATAATCTCTTGGAGTAAGAAAAAAGGAAATCGAACCCGAATTCCTGTTAATCTATGGAACTCCAAGAAGATGGGAAATTACCTATTTTGCAATATGAGCAAAAGTTAGCAAGTCGGTATTATTGAAAAAAAGATCCTAAAATAGTAAATGCTAGCTTGTTTTTGCAGTACTGAGAAACATAGACTCCTGTGGGATGAATATTTTAAATGATGTAGTAGCAATAATTTATGAAAATTGATAACGTGGAACTTTTGCAGGATTTTTTCACTATTTGTCTACTGCCAAAAATGTAGAAATGGAAGCTGTGTGTTTTTGCTTCAAAAGAATTTAAATTCTAAATGGTAAATAAAAAGTGCTATGGATTTGGACAAAGATAGATGGATGACAAATTTTTGTTGTACCAAGTTTTTTCAGTGTTGGTTAGGGTCTTGTTAAGCAGAAATCTCGTTTAGCCTGTGGTTTAGTTTCATAGCCCATATGTACCTCTTTTTTCAAAATGTAAATTCTCTTAATTTTTATTTTGCTTTCTGAATAATTTAAAGAAATCTGATTGAGTGACGGAACTGTTTGAAAATCAGCATGCATAAGCTGCTAAGTTGTTTCTAAGAGCATTTCAGGTCTGTCTTTATTTTAACTTGCTATTTTCAGTTTTGCTTTTATTCTTGTTATTGATACTATGTTTTAACTTATAATTGCTGGAGCTCAATACGAAGACGAAAAAGACGCGGAAGACCTCACAAACTTCTGATTCCATTTTTCTTTCCTCTTATTTCATTACGCTCTGTTTGCTGAAATACCAATGCTGCCAGTGTTTGCTATTCTTGTAATATAGTTATTTTTCAACTTTTCTTTTAAGAAATCGAAGTAACTTATTAATTTGAACAGTTAGTTACTGTGTAATTAAGTTTATGAATGCTGGGATAACACAGATCTCTGCGCTTTTGCTTTTTAAGTTTTCTGCGTAAGATAAAAACTTCAGAGAATTGAACCAAATCCTTGTAATTTTATATGTTTGGTTTTTAGGGACTTGTTGTTCCTGTTTTACGAGATGTAGAGTCTATGAATTATTTGGACATTGAGAAAGGTATAGCTGCTCTTGGTGAGAAAGCTAGATCCGGTGCACTAGCTGTTGAAGATATGGATGGTGGGACTTTTACAATTTCAAACGGGGGTGTTTTTGGCAGCCTGTTTGGAACACCCATTATTAATCCTCCTCAATCAGCTATCCTTGGTATGCATGGTATATTTGATAGACCTGTTGCAAGAAATGGACAGGTAAGCCAACATTGACCCCTTTTCAGTCCTATCTATTTTCCCTCTCTCTTTCAGAAGATGGTTTGTCTCTGAAAAAAGAATAGTTGCCTTTTTGCCTTCTTTCATGGAATAAAAAGCAATAGTAAAATAAAAGTCGACACTGTTTTCTGATGGATAGATTATGACTCATTCAAAGATAATTGCTATGATCTTTTTGTTTTATAAGTGAATTTGTTTCTCAGTATTTTTCAAGTTGTAAACGTTAATTCCTATTTGGACATTTCAAATTTAGAGTTTAAGCAGTTGAAAAAAACGGTTTCATGTAACATTTTTTGCCAAACATAGTGCCAGGAAATAAGTTCGACGTATATCTTAAAATTTTGAGAATTCAGTGAGTTCAAATTTTGGAAGTTTTGGTGACATAAATACATAGCTGAAACTGGGCTTAGCTTATGGTTTGTTTTAAAGCTGGAAATACAGTCATTAGCTGAAACAAATACGGCAGAAAAAAGAGTTTTGGGACATAGCGCATAAATTAAAGCTGTTCTTAGAAGAAAAAAAAAACATCTAAAACATATCAGGGTGTCAAGACATGATTGTAAGTCCTCACACATGTGCAAAGGGGGAGGATGCTTCACTGAAATATAGTTGTAACTATATTTCAGCTGAAACCATATTATAGTTTTAATTGAAACCATAGTTGAAACTATATTGTATATTATAGTTCGTTGTAACTAAAATTTGATTCACGGGAATCAGAAATAATATTAATGACGTAAGGACCATTTTTGAACCAAACCCTTAAATTTTACTTGGAGGAAAAAAAGACCAGAAAAACTTACCCGAACCCATGACTTTTTTGAAATTTAAAATAAAATTGAAGGAACACACTTATTATAACTATAAAGAAATCATTTAGACTTTGTTAGAGGTAATTGAAGTAAAGCTATAAATAGGGTGGAATTGAGGAATATTTGCCACTGTATCAATGGCAGGTGGCTTGTCGCTATCGTGTTTTGTAGTAGTATTATTAGCTTTGCCCATCTACAATCAATTTATTGCTTGTCGTGCATCCGATCTTTGATTTATCTTTAATATATGATAAGTTCTATCTTCCAGGAAAAATAGTCAAGCAAAAGACACAGCTTTGAATTGCTGGGCTGGCCTCAGACGGCTTTACGCTGTGATGAGTTGTTGAGTCTTTTTAGGCTAAGTTCGCACTCTAATCAATATTACGGTTATACGGTGCCTTAAAGGATCACCCTATCTCGTACATATAAACTTTTTTAATTTGCGTGAGACAAGTATTCAGAATTGATTGGGCAGTACTAGCCTAACCTGTAGAGCTTGGATAAGAAATACGAATAAATGATAGAAAACTAAAAGCCAATTCCTAATTTCCTAGAAATCTTTAAATAAGTAAAAGTTAAAATAGTGATTAAATCCTTTTAATAGACAGTGATTTTTCACAAACAATGATAAAATTTCACAAAAAATACTAGATATTTTGGTCACTGCATGTGTGACCAAAATATCTAGTATTTTTTTTGTGAAATTTAATCACTGTCTATTAAAAGGATTTGATCACTATTTTAACTTTTACTTATTTACCGTTATGAAAAGGCAGTGTTGTCTTCGAAATTATCTACTAGAAATCTTTAAAACAAATTTATGTGATACCAAAAGTAAATAGTTATGTCAAGGCTCCCGTAATGAAGACTCCCAAGCAACATTGGGTGGTTTAGGCTTGTTTTGCTTAAGCTTATTTCTGTGAGTTTAAGATTTATATTTGATTTTAGTATTTCATGGAAATAACTTATTTTTATTTGTATTTAATATCGATTTAAAAAGCTGACTTAGAAGCCAAGTCCAACTTTCTTGAGCCAAAAATACACTTACATATTACACAAGTAGTGTTTGATTTTTATTTAGGTCTGTATTTGGGGATGTGTAAGGGCTGTTAATTGCGAACCTGGGGTTAATATTGCAATATGGGTGGTACATAAGTCACTTTATCATTTTGAAATTAAATATCTCTTTAGTAAATAAGTGCACTTTATCAATCCTTTTTTGTATTATAAAGGTTATTATTTTGATGTATAAAAGATACTGTTATGTAATTTGGCATAATCATTTGACATAATTTTGAGTGAATAACGTGGCGTAATCAGGGATAGAGTTGGGTCATCCTCAACGCTATGCTGAACGCCTTCGGCATTTTCGGGCGTGAATACTGAATGGTATCGTCCAGGTCAAAACCTGTCCCCAGCAGAATTATGTTCTTGGAAACCTACCCCTAAATCAACTATTTTAGGCTTAGTAGGAAGACGTGTAACATAGAAAGGGTGGATGTAGGTCTGTGTGTTCCAATAAATGACCTTCTGTTTTCAAAAATGAAATTCTATTATCTTTGCTCTTTCTTTGGTTGTGAATTTATTTATGCTTGAATTTCCATTTATTTGATTATATAATACTGAAAAGGAAAATAAAAATTAGTCGATTGAGGAAAAGGATATTTCCTTTAAGATTGATTTAGTGACTCAAGTGCCACCGCGTAGAAGTCGTAGTCGTAGAAGTAGAAGTCGAAGAAGAAGAAGAAGTCCAAACTCAAACAAATTAACAAACTAGTGTTTTACGATGCATTACTCAGGTAGTGTTTGACTTTTTCCACAGTCGGTATTTAAAATTTATGATACTGTTCACATTTATTTATGTGATCATAAATAAATAATACTGAAATAAATGAAATAAAAAGATCCTGTTCACATTTATTTATTCACAAAATTTATGATACTGTTCACATTTATTTATGTGATCATAAATAAATAATACTGAAATAAATGAAATAAAAAGATCCTGTTCACATTTATTTATTCACAAAATTTATGATACTGTTCACATTTATTTATGTGATCATAAATAAATAATACTGAAATAAATGAAATAAAAAGATCCTGTTCACATATTTGAGGCTAATATTGAAATATTGAAGTTCAATATCAACTTACAATAAGCACGTATCACTCAAGCAACGCCTTGATTTTCACCTAAGTTTATGTTTAGAGGTGTGTTAGGGTCGTTGATTACAAACTTAAGGCTAACATTGCAATACGAAAGCCTCAATTCAAAGGAATTGTCAAAGTAGCTTTATAGGTTTCACAGGTAGTGTTTGAGTCTCTTCAAAGTTGGTATCTGGGTATTTGTGATACTATCGGTAACAAATGTGAAGCTAGTATTGCAATTTAGGTATTACAAATATATAAGAAAGGAATTTGCTGGAATCAAATGTTCGACTCAAGCTATTTATTTAGTTTTCAATAAAGAACCAACGACTCTATAGGAGTGACACTCTAGCTTTTCCAGTGCACTCGATTTACCTGATTAAGCTAGAAACCTGAAAATTTATGCAGAATAACAATGGAAGCTAGTGGCAGCAGCATGACATTTATTAGTAGTAACATTTTCCTTTCAAATGTGTAGAAAGCAACAATTGGCCGAATAATTTTAATTTAAGCAATCTATTTAGTTTTAAATAAAGTGCTAATAAAGCTCTTGCCTTTGGAGGAGGGGAGGGATATTAAAATCTAGAACTGTTTCCAAAAATTTGCTAGCTGTCGGTACTATACTAATAGGATGATTATTACAATGTAATATACGGTCGCCCTTTTTTAATAACGCCATCATAACCGGCATATTCCGTGCTACTAATCAGGACCACATTTAACAAAGTCTTAAATTAAAAGTTTAATCAAAAAAGAAACCAGGAGGGCCAAATAATTTTTATACATTTTTGATAGATATACATCTTTGAAAGACCTGCATACAGCAATGTGGTATTATGATATTCAATCTTGAACAAATTATTTCTATGATTTTGTTATAATCGAGATTCCCATTTCTCCTGCCCACCCCGTCCGCTCCAAGAAGTATCGCCTTCCTCCAATTAAATCGGAAAGAGCTAGATTCTGAATCAGATACCAGATTCCTCATATTGTAAATAAACTTAATTTAGTAGAAATATTCCCAAGTTTCAAGAGCAGATCTTCTTTGAAAAAAACATATTTCAAAAATGGTTCTTTGTCTGGATGTTGGGATTGATAAATAATTGACATTAGTAGGAATTGTGTTGTGGTGTTCTTGCGCTGGGGTGGCCTCCTCTGTTATCTCCTACCTTGTACATTTTTTATTGTTTTTTTTTTTTTATATCCTGTATTTGTTATTTCGGCATTTTCTTATATTTGTTTATGGCCGACACATCGAGCCCTGCTCTCAGTCGACCAGTTTAGAAATTTATTTGTCATGTGTTTTTGTCAATAAAAGATCTTGTTTTGTTTTTTCTTGATGGCTACCCGGAGAGGTTCCTCCTCAGTGGCTCTTAATGCCCTCTTTGGTATCTCCTGTGTTAGCTGGTAAGAGTTTTCAGGGATTGGAAATTCAGTGAGCCACCATATCGGTCGGCTCTCTATGCACTTGTGGGTAGATGGACCTCCGGTCGTCTAAATACCTATGACTTCAAATTTTTAAAATAAGTCGTTCAAGAGTGGACTTCCGGGTTCGCTTTTGACTGGTCACGTGGCACTTGCAGTTCATTCAGTCAGATGACTTTGAGCAAAATTGAAATATTAGTACTTTGACTATTGAAAATCGATATCAATACCTTCAGGTTTTGATTTAACTAGTTTTTAAAGAACCCCCTCCCCTAAAAATGCATCTTAATCAATGTTTTTGTTTTCAAATTAATATTTCAATTATTTTTTTTAACTTTGTACATTCATAAAGAATTTGATTCTTCTCTACAACTAGCATTTAAATCAGAAAAATGTCAACAAATATTCTGATCATTAAGTGATAACAAATTTTGTTACAAGTTAATTTAACTAACTGCATGTTAAAATATACGCCTAAGCGTGTTGTTGATATTTAGACATCTAAGTAAAAATAAGAATATTCCTGCGTTTTGTTTCACCAAACGATGGGTATATTTATGTCAAGTTTAATTTTTCCTGTTGTTATTTTTAGGACTTCAATGTGGCCCTCTGAACGGTCACATTTTATTTCTATTTATTTTTTTTTACTTGTTTTACTTTAATTATTAGTGCGAAAAGACAATGGTATTTCCTTCGGGCGGTAACCGGAAATAAAAATTGAAAATAAGTTCACTCGTCCATAACAAAAACCGTGGGAGATTATCGTTTCAATGGCTGGATGCCCGTTTATATTTCTAAATGGAAACGAGCATTTACCTGTAACTCAAAACGCTTATAAGACCTGTTCTAAGTGGAAGAAGACTAGCTCTTTAAAAGTCGAGATGTATGGTAGTCAAGCTGAACAATCTAGTTGATATGGTTGCTTTGTTGGTGGTTTTCTTTTCTTTTTCCCCCTGAAATCTGATATGAATAGTTTATTCGACAAGTTTTTTCTTCTGGTTTTACGTTCCTCTATTTCTATGTTTTTTAAATCAGGATGTATATTAGGATGTAGGCATGTTGAAGGCATTCAACCTACGAAAAATTAAACCTGACTTGGGAGCATAGTCCTTTTTGTAGGGCCAATTTTTAGTAAGCAGGAACATTCAATGCCCAATTGTCTTACTCAGTCTTACTAGCTTACATCTAACTTGATTTTGTTATCACTTTCGTATTTTGTAATAAGCCATAATTGGCAATGTTAATGATACCACGCATAGATGTAGGCCTACAAATTTTGGGATGGGACATGCCCCCCCCCCCGTGTATATTGTTTCATAGAACCACTCCCGTAACATTTGAAAATATGAGCCTAAAAGTAAAGTTTACTGGGGGGTTTGGACCCTACCCTACGGCTCAGACCTGCGTCGACTTATAATGCCAGAACTACCAGAAATCTGTTAAATTGTTCTAACTAAAACAAGTTTGATGGATAAATAGTTCTGGTTACAACTGTTTTCGATTTCAGTTTCTATGATGACCAGATTTTTTTTTCGCTGGCCAAAAGATTCAGACATTTCTTTCCGTCAGAAAAATATCTGAATGTGTGTGTGTATGTATATAAATAAAAACGCACCGTCTCTTTATGATTAATTAAAAAAAAAAACTTTTTGAACGAGACAAGTTTTTCAAAGAAAAGTAAAGAGCTCCATTAAGCCAATAATGAACAAAAATAAAGTCAAATAATCTTCCAAGCGTAAAACTATCACAAATCACAATCAGTAAATAAGTGAAACTCAAAACGACCAGAAATTAAAATAAATAGCCGAGTGAAACTCAAAACGAGCAAGAATTAACATGAGTAGGGCTGATAACCCTTATGCCTTCTCGAGACCAGAATACCATGTGTGCTTTACTAAAAACTAAATACCTTTGAAAGGTTTTCACAATTTACATCTTCGTAAAGAAACAATTATCGAAAACATAAGAAAGAAATGTCAGTATATGTCAATTAAGCTGACAATCCACGGTCATTTGTTTATTTGTTTTTGGTTGTTTTTTTGTTTTTTTTTAGAACATAAGCCCAAATTATGCTCGGGTCAGGGGTTATCAGCCCTACTCATGTTAATTTTTGCTCGTTTTGAGTTTGACTTGGCTATTTATTTTAATTTATGTTTGTTTTGAGCTTCATTTATTTATTGACAGTGATTTTTGATAGGTTTACGCTTGGGAAATTATTTTATTTTATTTTTGCTCATTCTTGGCTTAATGGAGCCCTTTACTTTTCTTTGAAAAACTTGTATTGTGGAAAAGTTTTTAAATTAATTTCTGTTTGTTTTTTATTGACACAGTCTTTTTCATGGAAAAAATAATATTGTATATCTTTTCAGTTTTCTTCAATAAGAATCCATAATATGGGTTGCTATTTGTATGTTGGAAAAACTCTTCAACAATTTTTAATCCTGAAACAAACATTATTTTTCAATTTAATTTTATAGCTTCTGAAAATGACCTGAGAAATAAAACTTAATATTAATCCCAAAAGATTTTATCTATACTCTTTTACAACCTGGATGCACTTACACTCTTTTTATTTATTTAAATTGTAAGAGCAGAAGTAGTAATAGTAGTATCCTCAAAAGTTTCAGCTCAATACCCCAGTCGTTCTCGATAGGTTGTTGAGGTGTCTTATTGGCAACCATAAATACATTGCCTTTTGATTTATTTTAAAGCAACATTTCGTTTTAAAGCATAATGGACCAGGTGCATAGTTGTGGGGGGGGACTGACATGTCTAGTATATCCATGGACTTTGTTTCTGAGCCGTTTTACTAGTCTGAACACAATGGATGTACCAAAGGTTTAACTTGGTTCAATTGGAACATGTATGGGCTTGAAAAAAGGGCTGTCTGCCCTCCAATATGTTTTTTCTCTTGAAAAAGGCGCCAGACACTCATGCTGTAATTGGAGTGCAAGGTCGAGGACTTCCCCCTTCATATATCTAGTAAAAACATTTTGTTTTCAGTAAAGTGCGAATTATGTTCTGGTGTTGAGAAGGCATGGGGGTTGTTAGCCCTACTCATGTTAATTTTTGCTCGTTTTGAGTTTGACTCAGTTATTTATTGTATGATTCAAATAAACAAAATATGTTTAAAATGTTTTAACTTTTTAAACTTTAATAAATTAAGAGTTATTAAAACTTTAAGGAACATTATATCAGTATATGTATACTAAACTGACAATTCACAGCCATTTTTTTTTCAGTGAAGTGCAAATTATATTCTGGTCTTGAGAAGGTATTGGGTTGTTAAAGGTATATACCTTATATTCCCTAGTGCATAACTTACTTTGCCCTCGGGGCTGGGGGGGATAATCATCCTCAAAGACATAATTTTCGTTCCTTTCAATTACGTTGAGCAAAATGGCTATCTCAAAATTTTGATTGGATGTGTTTGGGGAAGTTGTGGGCGTGGGAGGGGGGTTAGTTGCACTCCAATTACTTTCGACTATTAAAAAGGGCCTTTCAATTTCCAATCAAATGAGCTGTTTTCTAAGTTTCTACAACAACAAATGGCCGTCTCAAAATTTCTGTCAGATGCATTTTGGGAAGATACGAAGTGTGGAGGGGGAGGGTATCCACTCTCCGACTACTCTAAATCTTAAAAAGAGCGCTAGAACTTCTGATTCGAATCCAATGAGCCCCCTCCGAAGTTTATACAATCACCCTTTTTGTACATATATATATATATATATATATATATATATATATATATATATATATATATATATATATATATATATATATATATATATATATATATATATATATATATATATATATATATATATATATATATATATATATATATATATATATATATATATATATATATATACACCTTATATGCCCCCAGGGTATAACTTACAACTCTTGCCCTGAGAGCTGCATGGGGGTTGTCATCCTCAAAGATATAATTCCTGTACCTTTCAATTACTTTGAACAAAACGGTGGTCGTGAGAGGGCGGTTAGTTGCCCTCCAGTCACTTTTGACTATTAAAAAGGGCAATGGGCCTTTCAATTTCCAATTGAATGAGCTTTCTTCGAATTTTCTACGACAACAAGTGGCCATCTCAAAATTTCTATCAGGTGCATTTCGGGAAATACGAAGTTTGGGGGGGGTATACATCCTCTGATCAGTCTGAATCTTAAAAAGGGCGCTAGAACTTCTGATTACGAATTCAATGAGCCCCATCCGAAGTTTATACGATTTTTTTTGGGGGGGGGGGTCCCTTGCGTAAATCGATGCAAGTTTCCATGTATTCATAACTATTGATACATGAACTTAATTCTAGTGAATTTGATATGTTTCCAATTAGCGTGAACAGTAAATTCCTGTGGTTTATATATTAATTTCAAAAGTTTTTTATTTCATCTTTCGCTTATTGTTAACGAGGTTGTTCGCTTTTTGTTTGTTTTTTATACCTTTCGTCTTAATTTACCGTTCTTTTTGTTGTGTTTTTTTCGCTTTGACTGAACATTGATCTGTAAGAGTTTCCCCTTTTAACGTAGAAACCTTATCAATGTTTAGAATATGAAAAATATAATTGAAGGAAAACTTTTTTTCCTTTAGTGTCGGAAAGATTAATAAATTTATGTACTATAAACTTTATTATTCTTAGTATTAATATACTAACAGATATATGTTTACTTTTCAGGTTGTTATCCGTCCGATGATGTATGTAGCTTTGACATATGACCACAGACTCATTGATGGAAGGGAAGCTGTGACTTTCCTGAGAAAAATTAAGTCTGCCATCGAAGACCCACGAACGTTGTTGCTTGGCCTGTAGACATGATTTTGATTTTTAAACGATTGTACAGAAATATATTTCTGTATATATTCATATATATATATATATATATATATATATATATATATATATATATATATATATATATATATATATATATATATATATATATATATATATATATATATATATATATATATATATATATATATATATATATATATACACTATCCCCAGGGGTTTGTTTTAGTTATATTTGATTTGTTTTAGCTATTAAACTGCTTGTCAGTTACTTTACTGCGTTTTTTGCTTCTTTTTTTATATTAAAGCAAAAAATGAAACTAAGTCGACAATAGATAACTTTTGCTAGGTACAGAATGGCTGTACCTAGGAATAGGGGTTTAAATTTCCTGCAGATTTTCTGTGTTAAATTTTTTCGAGTTATTAATTGAACTTACTCTAGTTATTTTTATGTTAACTTGAGGGTTGGACATTTTACGTATCTTTTGTATTGCATTCCTGTATATGTGACTTTTCTTCAGACAGGTATTCCTTTGTCTAGTGTCCCAATGAATAACATTCAATGGCGGCACTTGGCACGCAGAAGACTTGTATATATTCGACTCTCGAATCATTTATTAGCATAATCGAAGAAATTTCGGCGCATGTAGCTACATATCTCGTTTGCGCTTCGGTTTTACATCAGATATTTTTCTATGTCTTTTGTTTCATATGTTCGGATTCATTCAAAACCGTTTCCATGAAAAAAAAATTATTCATACAGCGGGTTTGCCCTCACCTTGGTCCAGGGGTGGATCCAGGAATTTTTTAGCGGGGGGGGGGGGGTAATAGGTTGATCCTATAAACTTGCGTTAGGAGCAAGCTTAATTAACGCAAACTTGCGTTAATTAAGTAAATTACACTACTTTAGGCTACGTTTGGGGTGGGTGGCGTCCCCTTCCCCCCCCCTCTGAATCAGCCACTGCCTTGGTCATTTTGGACCCAGAGATGGAATCTGGCTGTAGCAGCAAACTATAGGGCCGACGCAAGGGCTTCAGTAGCTTCGTTAATTCGATGCATGCATACAGTATACATACATACATACATAAACTCTACTCTTTGAAGAGAGTAGATATATATTGCTAGTATAAGCCACATGATTATGACAAAAATAACACAATATCAATAGCAATGACACCAAAAATAGAAATTCGGAAATATTCGAAAGAATTTTTTTTAAATAGAACCAAGGGTTAGCAGCGTCCAGAGCAGGGCAATGGTCCCACTAGTCCCTTAAAAGTAATTCATGTGCTTATAATTTTATGCTTAGATATTAAGTCATATCTGAAATTAAAGTATTTACTTACTTGTTAATCGAATGTACTTAAGTTACAATATTTTAAAAACCTGGTTATTTTAGAAAGCATAGGAGTGTTTGAACTCGATTTGATAGGGGAACATTAGCCGTAAAAATAAAATGTTGCAACTATTTTCCTCTGCTTTGAAGAGCCTGAAAAACAGGTTGAGTAAATTCAAATTGTAAAGTTTCTCCTATGGGTACTGCAAACTTATCTGAGGGAAACGTCCTATGAATCTTGTAAAATTCGTTTAGTCCTATTTCTCAAGTTTGCTAGTGGTAAGTGAAGGCTCCATTTTCTGTCTACACTTTAATTCGTTTAAGCTTCTCCGAAAGTGACACCCAAGTTTTAGCCTTGTTGAGAAATTAGCCTGTGTATAAAAGATATTGTGTAATATTAACTTCTAATGTTGTTGCTAGATTCCAGGTTCTGGAACTTGCTAAACCAAGTGTTGAATAAAAATTCCTTTTTGAAAAAAATAGTGAAAGCTAATTTTTGCTAATCTACTTATTACTAAAATAAAACTGAAACTGCTTTAAGTTGAAATCTTAACGGTAAATATTTAAGGTCTTTGAAAATTCACCACAGTTAAACCTAGAGGTTGTAACTGAAGTTTTTTAGGTACTGGTGCATTATATGGGCCTTTCTAAAAAGTCAAGTTTGGTTAATACTAATGAAATAAAATAGGATGAATATATAATAGTTTAGAAACAAATTTGGGCTATATATTTGCACGTTAGGGGGGGGGGTAAAGCTTAGCATATATTGAATACGTAACCTAACCTAGGTACCTTCCCCCCCCCTAAACCCCAAAAAACAACAGTTTAAATATCGTAAACGCAATGAAAACCACGCCTTGCATTGCATTACTCTATAGCGGTCTCTTGAATTAACCCGTCTGTAGCGGGTTTTCCGTGACTGGTTTTCTTGTAAAGGCCCATCTAATGCACTAGTACCGTTTTTTAAAACTAGGCTATCCATGGATTTAAAATCCCAGGGTACAGGTCCATCTGCTAAAAGTCATATCTGAAGGATCTACATAATGCCTTAGAAATGTGCAACATTTGGCTAATTGTATTTATCGCTTCATGATAATGTTGCAGCTTTGTTTTTATTTTAATTCATGAACAGTGGAATAGAAGCCAATACAGGAAAATTCTGATCTTGACCCCTATTATGTTTTTATTACAATTGTTTTGTTTTTTTTTTGCTTGTTTTTTTTTTGAAAATTTGACTGGCATTAACGCATCTATTTCGGAATTTTCTTTTCTAACTAGAATGTTTAAGTCAAATTAAATGTTATATTGAAAAACTGGTTAAATTGTACAAGCGAAAATTGTAGAGAATCTCTATTGAACTAAATCTTTATTTCTTTTTCAAGAAATCTTGAAAATATTTCATTTTAAAAGTAAGATTAGTTCCATAATGTAATATGCAGCATTGATAAACGACTGCTGAAGAATAGATGTTGCAACCGTTGTTTCTTAATAAGGGTTTTCAAGCAAGATTACGTCTTTATGCCTAGAACAGTTCTAATGTGGTACATAATATAGGATCTTAACGCCTTTTCAAAGGAATTCCCTTAGAATCTTCCAAGGACTGTCCTGCAAATTCCATTTATTGCCAACAAATCTGAGGAGAAGGATCCATATGTTTAATTTTTCGCAAATCTAGAGAAAACCAGTTTATTTTTATATGATACAGCATATATGTAAAAACATGTACCAATCCCGGCTGGATCAGAAGTTAGAGTATCAGAATTCTAATCTCGATGTCACAGGTTTGAACTCGACGTTATGCGTTTATTCCCATTTGTCAAAACTAAAATATTGAGAATGTATTTCTATTTGGGTAAAGGGATACTTATATGTTATACCAAACATAGCCACAAAGGCAAAAAACGGGTGATAGAATGCATTGGACTTATATAATTTGGGCTATATATTCGCACATTAGGGGGGTTGGGTGTAAGGTTTGGCTATGTTACTTTTCCCCCCCCCCCCTCCTAATGTGCAAATATATAAACCAAATTATATTATTATGTAAACTAAAGTATTAATATTTTTTTCGTATATGTTATTGTGATTAACCTAACTTCAGTTCTTGAGTGTGTTTGGTATAATATATAAGTACCGGTAAAAGTTGCGTTTGTGAAGTAAATATTGATAATGGATTGTTTTATGATCAAGAATAAAAAAAATGAATGAGGAGAGGAGATGGAAGAGATCTTTTCTCTTCGGAAATGAATGTTTTCAAAATTATATTTTTGGTAAGTCTTCTCTATTTTGTCTTTAGCAGGAGAACAATTTTAAGCTTTTAGGGACAATTTTGTTTTGGGGAGGGCAAGATGACTTTACATTTTGTGTTTGTGTGCGAAGGGACAACAATTCTTCTCGGATCCTCACAGAACACTATGGGCTACCTTTTTTTATTATTCTTTTGTTATGCATTTTCTGTCAGGCTTCGCTGCTAGTTTATAATGAAAAATAAGTTCTTTTGTTGTTTTTCCCAAGCTTATTAGAAATAATAAGGCTTTACAATAAACAAAGCTTAAGTTACTGTCGTTTAATTTTATTTATTTAGAAACTTCGAAAAATGGCAGCATAAACTCTACTTCTTTAAGAGGTCTGCCGATTTCCAAAAGCAAAATTTTTGGAAACGTTTATGTAAAAAAATTGCTTTGGTAAAGAGTAGAATCTTAAGAGCATGAGAATGAGAGAAGACCTTTAGAGCCTTTGGTTGTTTCAAGAGGTCTGCTTATTAACTTTGAAGAAGTCTTTAGAAGAGGGCCTATTTCATTGCTTGAACTCAAGCATTAGGGTACTTCACTTTTCAGAGAGATTATTTAGAAACTTAGAAAGCTTGGATTAGGTAAGAAACAATGACCAATTAGATGCAAATTTAGTTGAATCTAAAGGGGAGACGACTTCAAGTAGGCTAACTGGCTCTTTCAGCATTTGCGCATTGTATCATAAAGGATATTGGACTGTATGTTAACAATAGCTTTTTTATTCATACTTGAGCATCATCAGATATCCTTACCGTGATTGCAGCGGTAGGTGTAATCTAGTAAATGGCAAACCTCGGCTAATAGTAACCCAAAAATAATTATTTTGAAATCAGATCGAAATAAAAAGTACACCGTTGAAATCATCATGGCTGAAAACCCTATGCATGAAACTTACAGTCCCCTGGCTTGAACAACAAGGAAAATCTTTTTTTTTTTTTTGCGTGGGAGGCAGTGGTGTGTCCTCTTTTTTCTCGTTTTTTTTTCGCCGCTGCTAGCGGCGCACTGCAACATCATAGAGGGTTTTTTGAGGGACTTGTTTTAAAGGAAATTGCTAAGAAAAAGAAACAGCCGAAGACTTTTTCCTGTGTGTTTACAGACACTTCCCTGTATCCAGTTCTGTTTGCTCTCTGCCATTTGTCCCTTTTTTGCCCCGGCCCTGGCTCTCTGCCGTTTGTCCTTTTTTTGCCTGGGCCCTGGTGACGCTCTTCTTTAAAATGAGTATAAAATTCTGTCAAGACAAATACCATTATTTCAAAGAAATTTACTTTTTTAAATATATTTTTTTCTAGCACAATTTACCGAACACATTTTAATGATATCCTTATGATTTTTGCTAATTTTGAGCGGCTTCAACACCATTCTTGGAAAGTTTTAACATAAACTACGGTTCTTTAGCCTGGGTACCACGCAGTTATGGAAGATTTCCGCGAGTAAACCCAATACGAGTTTCAAAACTGTTCAAAGACTTTATTGAAATTAATTCATAGAGGCTACTGAAATTTGGGATTCCTCGGTTACAATTGCCATTAAACATGTTTCATAAGTTTTAATGTGCTCCAACGCTTCTGATCTAGACGAAATTCATTGTAATCTAGCAGTATTTTGTTTCGTTCATGTTTGAAAAGCAATCTCCAAAGTATGGGTGTAGACGAGAGGCCTGATTTTGGTCTTACCTTGGCCTTCTTACCATTACTTTGAAGTCAGGGGAGGCTCATGGCTTCCTTGGTTTGTTTAAGCCGGGATTAAAGTCTGTGCACTTTTATATCCGATTCACAAAACTCTTTTCGACTTACAGAATAGCTGGTCTGGGGAAATCTTTTTTTGGGTGTTGAAGAACTATAAGTCATACATTCAAAATAGAACCAAAACTGGAAGATGAACCAACATCATTTTACTCCTTTAAATGTTTGTTTTAAGTCAGGAGCTGGAAAAGTATTTTGTAATGCAAATTGTGTATCAAGTGCTTTTTTTGCTAATGTTACTGTTCAAAGATGAAAGATACAAAAAATTGTAATTAGTAGCGCAAAGTGGGGTTGGAGGGGGGGCTGTATCCCCTGTACTTTATTTGGAAAATACATTTTTGGGATATTTTCATTGGAAAAGAAAAAACGTCAAAGTTACCGCCGAAAAATTAATTTTGCCCCCTCCTTAAATTTTCGTGCGTTGACGCTAATGGTCTCAAAAGTGGTTATTTTTCTTACTATTACTGATTTTATTAAATGGGAAACCCATTAGCTAAATTTTGCCGAACAGCTAACTACAGATGAATCAGCATGGTCAATTTAGGAGTCAGAGGTCTTGGATAACTGACGAGGTGGACAAGCCTGATTCTGCTACAAGTACAAATACTAAAATACTTGATTTCATAGCTGACTAGAAGGAAGAACAATGAAAATCTATAAAAACGGGAAGAAATGAATAGATCAATGCCAGCTTATCCTAAAATTAGCTCTAAACCTCAAAGATATTTTTTTTACATGACGATCAGGATAGGGACATATTTTTAAAGGTCACAAACTGATTCCTTTATCTTTTTTTCAAGATATTTCGTCAAAAACTTCATTTCCACTAGGAACTAACCGTTTCAGGTAGTGCTACATAGTTTGTATAGTTACTTATGCCCATTGGCACCCATAAGCTGAATTTTAGGGGGGGTTATCTGGTCTAATCGGCACTGCCAATGCTGTATAATAGAAATCTCAAAACAAAAATATAAAGCAGCATCATTCAGCCAGGGGGGGGGGGGGCTGGAACCCCCCCAATATGGGCGCCCATGCTTAAGCCCATAAACTTCAACCGTAGAATGTACGTTGCCCTCTTTAAAAGAGTATCACCTTTGACAGCCCAAAACAGTTCTTTCACAAACGCATTCATTTCGAAAACGGAGCAAAAACGTATAGTATATATATATATAGAAAAGTATATATTCCAATACAATCAATCAAATATTTTTGAGATCTATATGTTCATAACTTTAACCATGTCGAATTGATCGGTCAGCCGAGAATCAACACATAGTGTAAAGCTCAATTGATATGATATCATATACGCTTCATCGATCATCCTGTTCGACCTGAGGACCTTAAACCATTACCTTCAGTATTGAACAAAGAAATCAGACATTGAAACTGCGGAAGTTCGTATGTAACTCAATTAATGAGTGTAGAAATGTCAAAAATCATTGTTAAAAATTTGTAATTAGCTCATGGAAGTTTCATTTCCTTATTCAATACCAGCGTTATGAGTAACACCAAAGCTAGTATATATGGATAGATCAGCTGAAGGCAAACATAGCTTTTTTAAACTAATCAGGGCTTGTACAATCCCGCATCGTGAATTTCGTTTATTCCATGAAAATTTGAAAATTCTAAAGAATAGGGCTACTTAATGTTTTACATGGAATTACCAACTCCCGGTGGGTATCTTGCCATTAGTTTCGGTGATGAGAGGGTCGACTGCCCGGGAGAGTTATCGGAATTTTAAGGTTTTGCTGGCTGTGGGCTTTCGTAAATTTTATACATTGTGGTTTATTTTTAGATTGCAGCAGTATTGTTAGCCTCGTTGTTTCAATGATTTATTGTATATTAATTTCTAATGTTCATTCTCGCGGTACAAGGGCCGGGTTTGAATCCCCCCCCAAAAAAAAATGTTTTTGTTCGACTTGTAAGTAAAAATGCATATAAACAAATATTTGGTGCGTTTTTAATTTTCTTGTAGAACATCCCAGGAAAAAAGTACCCCCCCCCCTCCGAACAGTAGTCAAGGATACGCCCATGAGTAGTGTCAATTCAGTGAAATGTAGGGGGTGGTTAAAATCGATGAAGGCAAGTTTGCTGTTTTTCAATCTTTTCAGTCATAATACCAAAAAACTGTTTTCAATGAAAATACCAAAAGGGGTATTATTAAAAACTTGGGAGGTAGGGGTGGATGATCCCTCCTTATTTAGAAATCAGATCAAATAGCTGTTTTCTGTAGAACATCAGTTTTTAGGAAATAAAAAAAAACTTGTGTGAGCATTTATAATGGCATATAATTTTCGGACGTAAAAAAAAGTTGTGTATATTTGTTGATTAGTTTCTTGGTACTACTGGTGTTGGGGGTCAAGTGTTTTTGTTGTTTTTTATTTTTGTCTTGCCCACAAGGACAAGCTTCACTTTGCAGGGGAGGAAGCCAAAAACTGTTCCTTCATATATCCTATAATCACTAGCTCCAGGGGTGGATCTAGAGCAAAATCTTGGGGGAGCCCTAATGTGACAACGGCGCCAATGAGCAAAATCTTGGAGGGGCCAATTATTGACCAAATTGACAAATTTATTCTACAAAAAGAGTAAAAAGGAAAAACACAGGATAAGAGGGCGCAAGGAAAAATATGGGGGGGGGGCCGCCCCCCTGGATACACCAGTGGCTAGCTCAATTTTTGACACAGTAAAAGGTTATAAATGGAACCATACACATCTGTCAAATATGTCGTACACCCCGCGGCAAGCTGCCACAGAATTCAAATGTTGCACATTGGGAAAAGTCGAATGATGATTCTGCAAAAACAAACCAGATCCCGGTTTGAAGCAAAAAAAAAGCTGTGACTCAGTAAAAAAAATTAGCCATGTCCAAGCCTATCTACCGCTAACTTTATGGCAAAAAGGTGGGCAGGCAGATCCTAGTTTAAATCAGAAACGTGCAATGATTGCCAATATATACGACGTATGGCGTAAAGGAGTCCCGTGCTCCCTCCAAGATCCCCCTCTCCCTGCTAACTTTTGGTCCAGAAGGATAGGTATATTCATTGTTTAAAGCTGTATTTTGATCCAACCTTTAGTCCAATCTACAACACCCCTGCCCCTCCCACCGCCAAGTTTTCATTGTAGCCGAAACTGACGAATAATATTTGAAAGGCAACCTTGAAGATTACTAGTCAAATTAGTAGATCAGTTAGCGGTGTTAGCAGAAGTCTCAATTGCTGATAATGATCATAATGGATTATCGATTATAATTCCAGACTGAAAAATTCTTTATCAATAATAAGACGTAATTAATAAGTTGTTTTCATCTTTCCTGGCATAAAGAGTCATGTTAATTTTTAACAGACTTCTTCATGGAAGTACTTTTCATTATACTTATTCTTAGGTTTGACACTGCTTGAGTTTTAATATACCGGATCAATTTGAAATAAGGGTCACGTTCTGCTTCCAAAGATTTACGTTTTCTTACTAATTAGCTCTTGAACTATGTATTTTCCCGAATTGACTTTTCTGGCATTACTGCTTAGCCTGTTGTAATGGCTAATTAGCAGTATTTCTGATGCTTTTAGTCTTAAAGTATAAGTTTTTTTTTCATCATAAACTATACTCAGTCATCTACTTTGAATTTGTAAAACCAAGCCCTTTTAGGATATGATCTAACTTCGCACGTACACAAGGAGGGGGGGATGCTTCAACCTTGATGCACCTTGACATCAGGCTGGACAGCGAAAGTAGAAGAAAAAAATGGTAGACCTTTTTAAATGGTTATTAAAATAATATCATTAAAGATAAAGAACTTTTTATATATTTTTTTTACTAATTAAAACTATTATTTAAAAAAAATGATTCTGCAAATGACCAACAACGCTTTCACACATGCTTAAATTTAAACTTTGTTAATACTGAATTTTGAATATCGTTAATTCTTGACGATAGAAACAAAACCTCATATCTATAATAATAATAAATTTCCGAAGGGCGTGTGAAGGATGATCACGGATGTGTGATTATTTTTTTACTGTAATTTTTTTTTCAGGAGAAATCGTATCCAACCAGTGGTTAAAGATATTGAGACAGAGCTAATTCAAACATAAATCTAAAGTTTTATGACGCTTTTTAACTAACAATGATATCACACCGCACCACAGTGCGATTTTTGCCCACTCTTAAGCACAAAACAACAATTCTAGCCTTAATAGGGACAGAATAAAGTCGATTTAAAACATGGGGTAGCCAATTCGTTTAAAACTGCGGGAATGCTACTTATATAACCTCTCAATATCTGAATCGATATTGCTGTTCGATGGTGCATTTTAATCTCAACACATATGCAGTCCATACTGAATGAACGGTTACAACGGATCAGTTTAAACAGTAATAATGTATCCAGTAATTGTAAAATCGCGCAGTAAATATTAGGAAGAGTTGTCACTTCAGTGAATGTTTTCGTAAAGACAAGGTACCAAATACCCTGAAACTGTATTTTTAGGCTCAATTATTTCGAACTTATTAGAAGTCTTTCAAGTGAATACGGAGGAAAATAGGCCTTACTCGCACTCCCTTGAATTTGGAGGGTTATATTTGGACCTAACATGCAATATGGGTCCTAAGGGAGTGATAACTTTCTTCTTGTTGGGAAAATTAGTAAACTTGAACGATAAATTGTATTTCTGAATATCATAACATTCTAATAAAAAAAAGTTGAACTTTAGCTTAAAGAGCCTAATGGAGGCGCTTATAATGATTATTATAGTAATATTATAATAATATATTATAATATATAATATAATTAAATATATTATAATATATAATATATTATAATAATATATAATATTATAATAATATTATTATTATATATATTATAATAATAATTAATTTAATATTTCGGATGATCATATAGTATTGCGTAAAGTAAATCCCCACGGATCGATTATCATACGGAAGGTAAACGTCAGCGTAAAGAGTGGAGGGTTAAGGGGGGGGGCTTGTAATTTATGAAAATTGAACTTTATATTAAAATGTACAACAATTCAAATTAAAAAGATTTTTTTTTAATGAAAGTACTGAGCTACTTTGAAGGTACTTTTAAATTTAACTCAATTTCAACTCAAGTTAAAGCTAATTTTAACTTGAGTTAAAATTGTCCAATATTCAAGAGTGAATGCTCACAAGTTTAATGTGATAATTTACACTTGTGTAATTCGGAAAGGAAGGGGCTTATTAATATACATTTGCTTTAAACAATAACATTTTCTGTTCAATGGTTTTGAAAGAACAACAGTAAATAAACACTGGAAACTGTCAACTAACTATGTTTTTTTTTTTCATTGTCAAATCTTTAAAAAAAAAAACACTTGTCAAACTTTAGAGTAAAGAGTGGAGAGTAGAAGGAGATAGAATGTTCCCTCATATATGGGATAATCTAAGTTTGTTTTAAATTTTGAAACCACTCTTAATCACAGTATATTCATGAAAAAATCTCAATTTAATGCTGTTTCCAAGTATGTAAAAAATGGTCATATATATATATATATATATTATATATATATATATATATATATATATATATATATATATATATATATATATATATATATATATATATATATATATATATATATATATATATATATATATATATATATATGTTCCTATACTGAAAATTGAACTGTTTTCTCCAGTTGGATCTCGTCAACTGTTTCAATAAACCAGTTGTAGTTTCCAAACTGAGAATCATTTATGGCTTTATCATGGCCATTGCAAGATATGCCTTTGCTTGGAAACCAGATAGGAGATTCTTTGAAGTAATTGACTTATCTATAAAAGTTCCCACCATTTATAACCAATGACTTTCTATCCTCTGTGTGAAAGGAAGTTGAAAAGATAAAGAAGTTATCTACTTGGGCTCACACTTTCTGTATTCAGCTATTTTTTTATATGTGTAAAAGATTAGAGTATACTAAAATTAATAACAAAACAAGTAGCTTTATGCTTTTACGATCTGGGGACGGGGAAGGGGCAGTAGCCAAACTTCTGTTTGTAGTGATATTTGTTCGTTTTAAGTTTGACTTGAATATTCAATTTAATTTTACTTGTTTTAAAATTTAATTATTCATTTATAATAGTACCTGTTTCTGCTGGTCTTCAGTTTAACATGACTCTTTACTCTTCTTTGAAAAACTTCTTTTTCGGAAAGCTTTTTTTTAATTAATTTAAATTCGTTTTTGTTGCAAAAGTTTTGTTATTGGTTAACATAATGAATATTTCTGGAGTTTTGTGAGGTTTCCGGTGTAAGAGTTGAATTATCTGATTCTAATTTATTAGATCTAAATTGTGTTTTAATCTATTTCAACTCCCCTCTCGACATTCCCTTAAAGTTTTGAGTAAGTTTAATTAACCGTTCCTGGGATAATGTAGATACGACCTTCTGAAAACCGAGATGCACAATGTATCTTTTGATTGAGCTCAACACTTCCCTCGACATTCTCTGAAAGTTTAAACTTAATACCCTTAGCTGTTCTTGAAATACAGCCCACACCATTTTAACAAGCTGGGTGTCCATAGTATGTTTTGATTTAGTTCAACATCCCCTGAAAGCTTCAACTAAATACCATTAGCCAGTCAATAATCGGATATTGCACATGCGTGCTTTTGACAACCCGGATGCATATAGTTGTGTTTTGAATATGTTCAACATCCCCCTCAACTCTGAAAGTTGCAGCTTAATACCCTTACCTATACCGGGATGCGCTTAGTTGTATTTTCATTAAGTTCAACATCCTCCTCGACATTCTCTGAAAGTTTCAACTTAATACCCTTACCTATTTTTAAGATATTGCAGACATGACATTTTGATAACCAGAATGCATACGGTTTCTTTTGATTTAGTTTAACATCCCATTCGACATTTCCTGAACTTTTCATCTCAACAATAGCAGCTACGCCCAGTAACCTAACTACCTTCCTATCTATAACTATCCTTCCATAACTATTCTTTAAATGTATTTAAAATATAGCGTTTAAACAATCTGGATGCATATAGTTTCTTTTGATTTTGTTTAAATTCCCCCTTCGCTTTCCATGAAAGTTTCAACTTAATAACCTTAGCCATTCCTGAGATAAATACAGATGCGCTCAGATACGCCCTTTTGACAACTTTGATCCGCCTGGAGTATTGTGATTTAGAGCAACATACTACTCATTATTCAATCAATTTTACAGCTTAATAACCTTAGCCGTTCGTGAGATGTTACATATTAGACCTTTTGACAACCTAGATGCCCTACGCCATTTTGATAAGCAGGATGCCGTTAAACTCTTTTGATTTAGTTGTAATAGTAGAAGTTAAAGGTAAAAGTAAAGGATGCGGCACTAGACCCTTAAGGTCCAAACCGGCGGTGCTGATCTCCGTTTCGTGGCCCTTCAGCCAGGAAGTGCAATGGGGGGCTGGGGGCCAGCCAACCTATGCTTTCGCAAACCTTTCCTTAATAGTAGAAGTTGTTCAGTATTTACAGCCAGAGTCGTAATGACACTTGCAATAACAGTTCTAATAGAAGTAGTCACAGTCGTAAGCAATAGTAGTCAGGATTTGTCACACTCGTGAAAATTTGTCACACTCGCAGGTGCAGTCGCAGTTACAAGCAGTCACAGTCGAAGTAGTTGTAGTAGCAGTCGAGTTGCATTCACATTTTGCAGCCACGAGTAGTCGCAGTCACAGTCGTAAGTGATTGGGATCGCAAATAGTCTTAGTTGCAAGTATTTGTTGGCTTTAGTAGTTGGAAGCAATCACGGTCGCAAATTATGACAGTTGCAAATGGTTTCACTCGCAAGCAGTCGTAGTCAAAGTTGCAATTGCAAGTAGTCCTAGTCACAGTCAGAAGTAACCGCATTCGATAGTATTCGTAGTCACAAATAGTTACAGTCTTAAATACTCTTCTTAGTATTAGTATAATAGTTCTTATTAAGTTGGAAGTAGTCTTATTAGTAGATAGAAATAGTCACAGATGGCGTCAGAAGTTGTCATACTTGCAAGTGGCCCCAAGTATTTATTGTCGCTGTTGCAAATAGTTGCAAATGCAGTAACAGTAGTAGTAGCAATAGTGATCCTGAAAGTGTAAAGTTAATACCCTTATCCACTCCTAAGATATTGAAGATATACCTTTTTGATAGCCTCGAAATGTCTTTTGATTTAGTGTAACACTCCCCTCAGCATTCCATGATGTTTTACCTTAATACTCTTAGCCTTTTTTGACACACTCAGGATTAAACATTCGACCTCTCCTCCCAATGATAAATCCTGTATGTAAACGGTTGGAACATTGCATAATTTACAACCTTTTTTCCTAGGGGTTGTGGGGGATATTACATTCACAGAGACATAGTTATTAGACCTATTGACTTAATTGGACAAAGTGGCTATTTCATAATTTTGACCAGTGTTAAGCGGGGTCTAAAAAGCGCAAAGGAACCCTTTGCCTTTCATGCACTGTTCGACATGCCCTGAAAGTTCCAACTTAATACCGTCAGTCATTCCTAAGATGCTGCTGAAGCGCCCTTCGGCAATCAGTTGGTGCATAATGTTTTGATTTTGTTCAAGATCCCCCTCAACATTTTCTGAAAGTAGTCACAACTAGTAGTGATTACATATAGTAGTATATAGTAGTATATATAGTATAATATAGTAGTGATCACAAGCAGTTGCAGTCACAGTATCAATATGTCACCGTTGGAAGTAGTCACAGTCGCAACCAGTCGTATTTGCAGCCGCAATGGTAGTAGTAATAATGGTCCTGAAAGTTTAAAGTTAAAACCATTACACGTTTATAAGATATTGCAGATACGCCTTTTTGATAACTTGAATGGAGATACGCTTTTTTTGGTTTAGTTCGACATGCCCTTCAACATTTCTAAAAATTTCACCACAACACTCTTTGCCTTTTCGGACACATCCGGGATCAAACATTCTCCCTATCCTAACGATTAATCCTGCATGTCAAAAACGGACAAATTGTATGATCTACATTCCTTGTCCCGGGGACTGTGGAGGCATGGTATCCCCAGAAGCATATCTATTAGAAATTGTGACTGTTTTTAATAAAACGGCTGTTTAAAATTTCTATCAGTGTTGAGGGGTACATTTAAAAGGGAAAGAGGGGGGATGGTTGCCCTCCTTTCCCTTTTCAACATCCATCTCAACACGTCTCAAGTTTCAGATTAATACCCTTAGCCGTTCCCTAGACATCGCTGTTGTTTCCTTTCACAGCCCTTCTGCATATAGTGTTTTGATTTTATTTGACATCCACTTCAAGATTTCCTGAAAGTTTTACTTTAATACCCTTAGCCTTTTTGGAGACTCAGGACCGAACATACCCCCTTTTCTCAATAACAAACATTGTATATAAACAATGAGCAGCTTACATAACTTACAACACTAGCCCCAGTGGCTGTGGGGGGTTTTTTCATCCCAGAAGCATTGTTATTTGACTTTTCTGCTATTTTTAACAAGATGGCTATTCCAAAATTTTGATCAGATATCTTTGGAGGGAGAGCAGCTAAAAAGGGATTGGGAGAGGGACTGGTTGCCCTCCGACCACTTTTTAACATCCTCCTCAACGTATCCTCAAAGTTTAAACTTAAATACCCTAAACTGTTTTTAAAATATTGCAGATAAATCTTTTGATAAACTGGACGCACATAGTATCTTTTGATTTAGTTTGACATGCCCCGCAACAGTCCTCGATGATTTGCCTTAATACCCTTAGTCTTTCTGAACACACCCACAATCAAAAATCCCTCTTTTTCCTAATGATATATCCTGCATGTAAGAAAGGGCAAATTGAACAATTTACAATCCTTGCCCTTAGTTCTGTGGGGGGCATTGCACCCCCGGAGGCATAGTTACTAGAGCTTGTGACCGTATTGAGCAAAATCGCTTTTTAAAGTTATTTTCAGTGATACCGAAAGGGAGCAACTAAAAAGGGCCAGGGGGGCTGGATGCGTGCCCTCCAATCTCTGTTCAACATCTCCTCAATATGCCATAGAAGTTTCAACTTAATACCCTCAGCCGTTCATTAGATATTGCTGGTATTCCATTTTCACAACTAGCAAGTACAGGGCTTCCACTCTCAAATCTTGAAATTCGGGGACAAGCCTTAAAAAACTCGGGCAGTTTTCGGGGACAAGTCTTCAAGATTCGGGGAATTTTCGCGGAAAAAACAAAATGGAATTTCGTCGCTAGAATTCGGGAGCCAAAATAGGTTTTAGCTTCGGTTTCAGGCTTAAGTAGGGCTTGGATCCGCATAGTAAATCAAGCCTATTACAGAGTAGGTTTTAGAGCCAGAGCACGGGATTGGAAAACATAGCTGAAAATACTTATTGCTGCTATTGCGGCAAAAACTTCGAAAACAAAAAAATAGTGAACAAATGTGAATTGTAAATACCAGAAGTAGTTCTTCATTCCGTCATTAATCTGAGAAATTCCTTAACGATATTTCAAAATAAATATTGTTTGCGGTTTCTAAATATATAAATTAAATAGACAAAATTCAACCTATAAGTATAGGGCAAAATTACAACTTAAAACAAACAAGAATTAGATTAAACAAGTAAATTTAAACTTAAATTAAAAGGGAATTTCAACTAAAATTGACACATTATTGGTGTTTCATGCTGATTCTAAGGTTTTGGAAGTTTATCCCCCGTAAAATCCCCCCCACGAAAAAAAAACGGAAAGTACCCCTCCCCCTCACAAAAAATACCCCCGTAGAAAATACTCTCCCGCTGAAAATACCTCCGCGAAAAATACCCCGCGGAAAGTACCCCTGCGGAAAATACCCTCCGCGGAAAGTACCCCCGTGGAAAATACCATCGGAAAATACCCCCCACCCGGTGGAAAATACCCCCTCGATACATGCATTTTTTTTCATTGTTTGTTTCTGCTATGCTTTCCTTTCTTTTGTTACCTAATAATTACTGTATAGTCACCGATTAACCCCCCACCCCTCCCACCAACCCTCTGGCCCACAATGTATCAAATAACGCAGTTATTGCCTTCTATTTTTTATATTAGCCCTGCTAATACCTGTACCTGATAGATCTAAACTGCAAATAGTGTACAACATAATTGTTCTTTTTTTTCACACTAAGATTATTTTGGATTGTTAACCGGCAGTTAATGGTAAATAAGTCCGAGAGTAACATAAAACTTGACAGGAAAACAATATGAGTCAAATAATCAAATTCGTACTTTAAGCTGTAATGAAAATTTTCTTATGAATAATATTTTTGGGGTCATTTCCGTTTAAATTCCCTATTCCCCAACCTTGCAAATAGTCTATAGCTAAATTTTACCTCATTAGGAGGGGGAGGGGGTGTTGCATTTTTTATGGTAAGAATATGATATTTAGGGACAGTTTTCCCGATAAAATAAATTATACCACAATTCCTTTAAATTGTTTTGTTTTTATCTCAGAATTAGCCTTCATACAGGGTCACTAAAATTGTTCAAGCTTTAGAAGTTGTAAAGGTAGGCCTAGACATTTAAGCAAGTTTACTTGGCTATCTCGAAGTTGAGCAGAACATATTTTCAGTACAATTTCCTTGGCCTAACTAACAGCTTTGCAAGACTGTAAAAAGATCCTACAAATACAGTTTGAAATATTAGGCCCACTGAAAATATTACACGGGTGAAGGGACCAGAATAATAATTGTGAGGGGAGCACTGACAAATACAATTCTCAGATAAAAAAGAAAATAAGTTAAATTTTACACACCGAATGAAATAAAAAATTTAAATGGTAAGAATTCCTGGCAAAAAGATCGATTCCTTCAATATGTTATGCCTTCATTCATTAAGTATTAAACATTAATACAGTATGTTCAAAATCAAAAATAGCAAAAGAAAACAAAATTTAAACTTACGATTCGGCTTTCAAAACAATTCTCCCTCTTTAGAAGTTCAATTTCCAAACCCAAAATCCAACCGAGCGTTCAATATCTTAAAGCAATACTCTTATCTAATTTTGTCAAGATTGTCTTGACCACAAATGACATACATGTAAGAATCCTAATAACATTTGGAATACTGCAATAACATTGGTTTAATCTAAATGCAGTAAAATGATAGTTTTGCAAAAATATGAAGAACCGTCTATACTTAAATTCTATCGGTCTGGTTCTTATGCAAAGTAACACAGGAGACGAAAATTAACGAACAAGAGAGAAGTGAAAAATTATGATATGTAAAGTAATGTTTGCTAGGGATAGTCACTAGGGGTGGGGTGACACCGTGACTGGTTGATTTTCGGGGATACGGGGAACTAAATTTTTTTTTTCGGGGAGACACATAGATTTTTGGGGAAATCCCCGAAAATCTGGGGATAGTGGAAGCCCTGATCAATTATACAGGGTTGCCAACTTTTTGGTTGATTCGACGAATATATCCTTTAATCATTCATAAATTTGTTCTTCTTTGACTAATTATTTCCATATTTTGTCTATAATATGTCCATCTTGAAATCTCAGAAACTAGTTTTTTTACGACTTGTAAACCTCTTTCAAAGTGGTCAGTTAACATCGAATATAATGCAAAAGATTCATTTAGTTCAACCATTTAAAATTAACTAGTGTGAAGGCACAAAAATCATAAAAACATTTAAACAGTAAAAAAACTAATTTTCGGAGCTTAACGCTCATCTTCCTATGAGAGTTCCGCTTGACAGGTATGGCCGGCATGAGGGTCAGTATTTTCACTTCTTTTGGTAGCTTTTTGCCAATAGGAGTATTTCTTGTAAATGTCATAAGGTGCATTCCAGGAGTCAAGCGACGTTGCGGAGCGCTAGGTATGCTGGGTTGCCCTTCAATCAGGGGGGTGACATCCCCAAAAGGCATAATTACTGAACCTTTGAACAATGCTGAACAAAATAGATGTCTACAAAGTCTGATTAGATTCTGGTTTCTGGAACTGATCGGTGGGGGGGTTGCCCTCAAATCTCTTTTAACTCTTATAAAGGGCACTAAACTTCAATCAAATGAGCCCCAACTGAAGTTTATACTACTACACATTCCATAAAATCTTATATACCCCTGGGGCATAACTTACAAGCCTTGTCCCAGGGCTCTTATGGGTTGTGTAAACGCTGAGGGCATTGTTATATGTTCTTTGGACCACTTTTAACAAAATTTCTATCTCAAAATTTCTGTTGGATGCATCTAGGGAAAATAACACTTGTGCAGAGGGGGGTTGCTCCACCCATCTCCACCAAGGGTGAAGGTGGGGGACTTACTCCAAGGGTGGCACGGCCCTTGTGTTACAAGAATCATTCTTTAAAAATTAGACAGAAGGTCGAACATTAGCGTAGAGGGGGGTATTGAGGAGGGAGTAGCTCCCGTCATATAGGGAATAATTTCTGTACGTTTTAAGTTTTACTGTTACTCCTATCTTTCTGTAGAAAAAACTAGTTTTTGTATTTATTTCTGATCGTTTTTCAGATAATCCCAGGAAATCCACCCCCTCTGTGGAAAATTTCTCCACAAAGCATTCCTTTGTATAAAGTTCCTCCCATCATCCCATGTAAAATTCTTCCGCCGGGAAATTACACCCGGACAATTATATCCCTACTACGAATCCTTCCCAAAAAATTTTTTGCTTACGATTCTGCCTGAAAAATACTCCTTACCATACTTTTATTAGAAGAAAGACTTGTATTCATTTAGTTTCTGATCCTTTTTAAGGTCATTGGGGAACATTCCTGTTTGGGAAATCCCCCTCTAGAAAGTTTATCACCCAGAAATTTTCCATGGAGAATTTCTCCTGGTGATAATTCCCGCATGGAAAATTCTCTTCTGGAAAATCCCCCCCCCAAAAAAAAAGATCCCAAGAGAATTCCAACTCCGCTGAAAACTTCCCCTTGACATTTCCCTCAGAGTGTCTCTAAATGTACAATGGGATCAACAACGAGAAAAAAGACAAATAAAAAACATTCTGTATACAAATTCTGTCAAATTCCCCCCATGTAAAATTTCCCCTGAAAAGTTCACCCCCAGAAACTTCCATCCCAATGGAAAACTCCCGGCATAGAATATCCATCCCCAGAAGATCTCCTTCCTCCCTTGGAAAATATCGGTATACTTCCCTATAACAAATATTATATGTAAACAATGGGCAAATTTCATAACTTGAGGCCCTTCCTCTGGTGGTTCTGAGGGGGCATGTCATCTCCAAAGACATATCTCTTGTACCTTTCAACAATACTGAACAAAATGGCTATCTCAAAATCCTAGTACCATTTGCTCGATATGATCACCCCTGGAAAAAGCAACAACAACAAATAAACACGAATCCGTGATGCTTCTTCTGGCAAACACTATAAAATTTCATTTTTATAGATAAGAGCTTGGAACCTCTACAGTGGGGTTCTCTGATACGCTGAATCTGATGGCGTGATTTCCATGAAAATTCTTTGACTTTTATGGGGTGTTTTTCACCTTTTTTGAAAATTTGGCAAATTTTCTGAGGCCCACTAATGGGTAACACTATACTTAAAAAATATTATATATTTGGAATCAGCACAAAAAGCTAATTTTTTGGTACATCTATTGATATCAAAATTGATTCCAGATCATCAAGAATCTAATTTTTTTCTTTTGCTAACTTTTCATTTTCAGTTAGTAATACTTGATAAACAAATAGATGTTTTTGCCTGACTATTGGAAGCCGGAAGCGATTGATAACTAAAAAGGTGCCTGCTTGTCTATTATCTTGACTGTAGCGTAAAAGCAAGGAGAAATAAATTCGTTTATAGATGAAAGAATACAAACTAGTAAAGAGTTTTCAAGAGTATTTGCAAATAGTTGTCTGCGGGAAAGAGCAAGCAACTCTGAAAAATAATAACGTTTGTAAAAAAAATAACGTTTATAAAAAATTAGTAGAAATAAGTAGTTAAGTAAATTTAGTGCTAGACAAGTAGTTTTAATACTGATTTGGTGAAAAATTACATTTTTTTTTAGCAAAAATATTTATCCAGCGGGAAATATTCTATTTTATGTCAGAAACTTACAAAATATGTCCCTTTTTTGCCCTATTATGTCATTGTGTCCCGGCACACAGAAATATGTCCTTTGGACATAAAATATGTCCAGTTGGCAACCCTGACAGCATACCTGTCAGATAGAAAGAAATCTTGAACATCGAACACCACTGCCTGGGATTCAGACGCAGTGAAATCACCAATTCTTATGATATAATCACCAACAGTTGCAACCCTGGTCATGTTGAGCCAAACAAATTTAATTGAATGAAATTGCAAGCTGAAACCCGAAATCAGAGTTACCGTCTTTCAAGGCACGTCAGCTTTTCAAAAATTGTGATACTTTTACTCGTAAAAACAACAACGTGATACTTTTACTCTTAGTTTTCGCAAAATATTTATAGTCATTTAAGACAAAATAGTTTCAAACTTTACATCGTATTTCACAAATAATGATGAAACACAAATAGTTTTAATGTACATTTTCAAGTAACATAATTTTGTGTAAATGTTTTTTGATAATACCATATTACAAATTCAAGGACATAAAAAGACTTGTAATAAGTAAAACGCATATAATCGAAATATAGAAGCAGAAACATGGAGTAATTTGGAATTACCATAAAATCCTAATTCCTTTATATGTATATTAAATAAAAAAACAACAAGATTTTTCAATTGAAACTAAGGAGCAAGATTAAAACTTAAAACAAACAAAAATTATTACGAATACTTCCTAAATACCTCGCTCTTTACGCGAGGTATTTTTTGAACTTTATAAAGTTCAAAATAATAATCTTTGGTACTGTTCTATTAGCTGTAAACCACGAGAGATAGATGATAAAAGAAACTAGTCAAAAAGGTTCTTTCAACGGAGAATTGGATTGCAAACAGTGATTTCTCACTGTGTTTACAATATTTAAACTTTAGTTTTTTGTGGTTTAGGGGAGGGGGAGGTACCTAGGTTAGGTTACACATTTAATATATTCTATGCTTTACCCCCACCCCCGCATCCCCACTCCCACCCCCTAATGTGCAAATTTGTTTCTAAACTATTATATTTTCATCATATTTTGTTTTATTAGCATTAACCAAATTTCACTTCTCAAGTGGCTTACAGCTAATAGAACAGTACCTAATCTTTTTTAAAGGGTCACAAAACTTTAGTGTAAAGAGTGAGGTATCGAGGAAGGCAATCCCCTCATATTCGTAATAATTTCTTTTCTTTTTACGTTTTAATGTTGCTCCTTACTTTCAGTTGAGAAAAAAAACTTTTTTGGTTATCCTGTATTAAACGCACTCTTTCATATACTGCAATGGATACCAGTCACGAAAAAACTGGTTTTGACGTGTTAATTTAAGACACCACTATAGGGTAATACAATGTATAGCGTGTTTTTCATTGCGTATACGATATTTAAACTGTTGTTTTTGGGGTTTGCTTTGGGGGGAGGAGAAGGTACCTAGGTTAGGTTAGGTTACGTAATAATATATACTATACTTTACCCCCACCCCCCACCCCTAATGTGCAAATATATAGCCCAAATTTGTTTCTAAACTATTATATATTCATCCTATTTTATATTATTTCATTAGCATTAACCAAACTAGCAGTGTATAAAAAAGTGCGTTTAATACAGGAGTACCCCTTTTTGTATTTAATTTCTTACTATTTTTAAATGACGCCTGGAAATCCAGACCCTCCTTCATAGAAAATCCCTTGCCCCACAAAAAAATTCCTCCGTGGAAAGATCCTCTCATGCAGTGCCATATCAAAAAAAATTTGGGGGGGGGGTCAAAAACTATTTTGGGGGGGCTCTCAAAAAAATTCAAAAAACTCATAAAAAAATTGTTTATTTTTATTTCTTTTAGGTTTTTACGAGTCGGATAAACATTTCAGGGAGTTCAAACCCCTTAACCCCCTGGATATGACCTTGCTCTCCTGTAACACCTCTGGAATAAAATCCCCCCCGAAAAGTGTCTTTATGCTTCCCAATATCAATTACTAGGCCTATATGTAAATAATGGGCAAAGTTCATAGCTTGTACCCCTTCCCCCGGGGCTGTGGGGGATAAAGACATCCTCAAATACCTAGTTCTTAAATTCTTAGATTCTTTGCTGTTGATCATGAGTCCTCGTGATCGAATCTGTAATCCAGTCGAAATTGATGACCTTTTTTCTGATGAATTTCCAAATACCAACGATCCTCTACTAAGAGAATTAGTTTTAAAGTGGATGATTCATAATCCGCGTATGCTGAACAAAATGTCTATCTCAAATTTTGATCGGAAGACTTTGGGTGCAAATAGGCGTGGGAGGGGGGCTAGTTTACCCTCTAATCTTTTTGGTCACTTAAAAAGAGCACTAGAACTTTTAATCTCAGTTTGAATGAGGCCTTTCCCGATATTCTCGGATTATTGGTCTTATTCGATCACTCCAGGGAAAAAAACAGCTAAAAAAAAAACAAAAAAAAAACAAAAAACAAAGGAATAAACACGCATTCGTGATCTTATTCTGGCAAAAACTACAAAATTCCACATTTTTCTCGATGGGAGCTTAAAACTTCAACAGTAGGATTTTCGGATACGCTATATGTGATGGTGTAAATTTCATTAAGATTTGTTTAATTTTAGGGGGAGTTTCCCCCCTTGTTTCAAAAATCCGGTAAATTTTCTCAGGCTCGTAGATTTTGATAAGTAACACTAAACTTAATCAATCTTATATATTTGGAATCAGCATAATAAGCAAATTCTTTCGATATATTTTTTTATGTCAAAATTCCGTTTTTTAGACTTTCGCGGTTACTATTGAGCCACATCGCTGGTTAGGCTACTTACAGTTCGTTACTACGAACTGTTTGATTGTTTCTGAAAACTTTCTTCTTCTTTGATTCCATGTGTAAATTAAAACTGAAGTTACTAGCCCCTCAAAACATTTTAGTAGATGTATAGCATGAAAGCACTTTTACTTGCAGAATAAACTAATTGATCCAAGTTATTACTTTAAAACTACTAATCGCTTTTTTATAATCAACCTACTATTTGGGGTGCTGTTTAAAATAAAAGAAAAGTAAATAATTCATTATAAGTACGTACCCCGTCATTCCGGGTGACAAAATCTGATTCAAAATTAAATGTTCTTTGCAATTGTATTTTTTAATGAACAATTTTTGAAAAGCTGACGTGCCTTGAAAAATGGTAACTCTGATTTCAGGTTTCAGCTAGCAATAATTTCATTCATCTAAAAGTGTTTTGGCTTAACATGACTAGGGTTGCCACCGTTGGTGATTTTATCATAAGATTTGGCGATTTCACTACGTCTGCGTTCCAGGCAGTGGTGTTCGGTGTTCAAGATTTTTTTTCTATCTTACTGGTATGCTGTGTCCATGGTTGCCAACTTTTTGGTCAATGAATATGTCCCATGAGCATCCAAAATTCTGCACTTTTCAGATAAATTATGTCAAAATTTTACACATAAAATATCCATCATGAAATTGCGCAGACTAGTTTTTTACGACTGGACAACCTTTTTTAAAGAGATTAGTTTACATCGATTATATTGGAAACGAAAAAGATTCATTCACTAAATCCATACAGAATGAACTGAAGTGAAAGCACAAAAGTCATAAAACATGTAAACATTAAATAACTAATTGTCAGAGCTTAAGGCTCATCTTCTTAAGAGAGTTACACTTGACAGGTATGGTTGGCATGAGGGTCAGCATTTTCACTTCTTTTGGTAGCTTTTTGCCAATCAGAGTATTTCTTGCGCATGTCATAAGGTACAATCCAGGAGTCAAGCGACGTTGCGAAATTTCTGTTGGATGCATTTAGGGAAAAGAATACGTGTGTGGAGGGGGGCTTACTCCAAGGGTGGCACGGCCCTTGTGTTTCAAGAATCGTTCTTAAAAAAAATTAGACAAGAGGTTGAACATTAGCATAGAGAGGGAGGTATTGAGGAGGGATTAGCCCCCGTCATATACGGAATAATTTCTGTACGTTTTAAGTTTTAATGTCACTCCTTACTTTCGGTAGAAAAACTAGTTTTCTATTTTTTTCTGATTTTTTTTTCAGATAATCCCAGGAAATCAACCCCCTCTGTGGAAAATTTCCCCACTAACAATTCCTCTATATAAAGCTCCTCCCATGTAAAATTTTTCCGCCTGGAACTTACCCTCGGACAATTCCATCTCTGCTACGAATCCTTCCCAGAATATTTTTTGTTTACGATTCTACTTGAAAAATACTCCTTACCATACTTTTATTTGAAGAAAGACTTATATTCATTTAGTTTCTGATCCTTTTTAAGGTCATTGGGGAATATACCTGTTTGGAAAATACCCCCCCCCCTGGAAAGTTTATCCCCCAGAAATGTTCCATGGAGAATTTCTCCTGGTGATAATTCGACCATGGAAATTTCTCCCTTGGAAAATACCCCCCCCCCCAAAAAAAGAAGATCCCAAGAGAATTCCAACTCCGCTCAAAACTTCCCCCTGAGAGTTCCCTCAGAGTGTCTCAACATGTACAATAGGATCAACAAAGAAAAAAAGACAAATAGCAAAAATTCTGCATACAAATTCTGGTAAATTCTCCCCATGTAAAATGTCCCCTGAAAAGTTCACCCCCAGAAACTTCCATCCCAATGAGAAATTTTTCCCATAGAAAATCCACCCCAAGAAGATCTCCTTCCTCCCTTTGAAAATGTCGGTATACTTCCCTATAACGAAAACTATATGTAAACAATGGGCAAATTTCATAACTTGCAGCCTTTCTTCTGGTGGTTCTGAGGGGTCATGTCATCTCCAAAGACATATCTATTGTACCTTTCAACTATACTGAAAAAAATGGCTATCTCAAAATTTTGATCAGACGACTTTCAGGAAAAAAGGACGTGGGACAGGAGCTAGTTGTCCTCCAATTTTTTGGTCACTTAAAAAAGGACACTAGATCCTCTAATTTTCGTTTGTACGAGCGCTCTTGCGAAATTCTAGTACTATGGGTTCGATATGATCACCCTGGAAAAAGCAACAACAACAAATAAACACGAATACGTGCTGTTTCTTCTGACAAACACTATAAAATTCCATTTTATTAGATAGGGGCTTGGAACCTCCACAGTGGGGTTCTCTGATACGCTGAATCTGATGTCGTGATTTCCATTAAAATTCTTTGACTTTTATGGGGTGTTTTTTACCTTTTTTGAAAATTTGGCAAATTTTCCCAGGCCCACTAATGGGTAACACCATACTTATTATATATATTTTTCGTCTTTGTTTATAGGTAAACTTCCGCCTGCTTAATAAACCATAATTTTTTCCATTCATGATCCCAGCTAACCCCTAAGTAGTAACACAAGCAAGTTTTATGCCTTGATTATTTCTCCCACGGTCTTGGAAGAAAGGTATCCGAGCTTCCGCTGCTTCCGAGTGGAAGTAGCATTTAAATTTGCTTCCTGACTTCTTCATACATGAAGGGGCTTTTGCAGATGTAGTTTTTAAATTGGCTGTCGTCGTGTGGGTTGCAGGAAGATGTACTTAAGAGACTTTTAAAGTTTAAATACCACAATAGAATTTGTCAACCCGTGTTCAAGCAGCAGTTTTGAACGAAGCTATATGTGGTAGACACTTATTTTGACAGGAAAAGAGATATCAATACTCAGGAAATTTGTATTAACATCCAGATACTTCAATGTTGCATCTATTCTTGTGTTGACCTTTTTCTGAGTTCTGAATAAAAGATTAAATTCAGTTTAATAATATTTCAACATGTTACTTTTTTTATTACATACGAGCTTGGCTCAATTCATCCTGATACATGTTGCATCTAGTTTAAACCGTATAATCACGCAATGATTTTCAATCTGTATCAGTAACGATACAGATTTTTCGACAAGATTTTTAAAATATCATTTATTCGGCATTTTCATTGAAAATGGCAGTTTTGGTGTTTTCATTATAAAAAATAAAAAAATCCCCCCTAGATTTTTAAAAAGTATTTTTGCCCCCCTCTCTAATATCCGTGAATTGTCGCTACTGATCTAACCAAATTGGGACACTTGTCGTTTGGATACCCCCACCCCTTTACCTCCAGCTCCCAAGTGGAAAAGTAGACATGTTGAATTTGGTTTAAGTCGAAGATACGTGATAATATCTATAGAAATTAAGGGGCCAAGGGGGTCCGTGGTCCTACGAACACCTCCTCTCTCTCGGTACCAGTTTTTTTTGTGGAAAAGATGGTATGTTGTGCCCTGTTTGAAGCGAATTCACTAAAGAATTTTCGACCCATATGATCGGAGATACGAGGTGAGTCCATGGCCCCTCCAAGACCACCTCCTATGATAAATTTCTAAACAGAAAGGTGGGTAGGCTTTTTATCTTGTTGATTGGCTAGAAATTATGGGGCAAGTGGCTTGGGACAACTGGACAAGAGAATAATGATTTTAAAGGGTGCATTTTCATTCTCCGACCTCCAATCCGATTGGAACTAACAGAACGAGTAATTTGGGTCAGTAGAACAAAGTGAATGGAATTTTTAGAGGTGCCCATCACTTTTGACCCCGACCTACCTTCCGCAATAAAGTATCTGCATTCATTTGAAACTTCACAAGAGGGTATGCACAATCAGGGAGACGATATCTAAGAAATTTTAAATCATTGAACTTAAAAGCCCAAGTGCTAGTAGGCTTTAACTTTTCTTAGTCAGGGATTTTTTCTATCACGAACTGTAAGTAAGGAACGATTTGGCTCAATAATAACCGAAACTCTAAAAAACGGAATTTTGATATCAATAGATGTATAAAAAGAATAGTTTTTATGCTTATTCAAAATATATAAGAATCATTAAGTTTAGTGTTACCCTAGAAGCTACAAGCCTGAGAAAATTTATCTGATTTTTAAAAAGGGGAGAAACACCCCCCCCCCCAACCTCAAGGAACATTAATAAAAATTGCTCCATTAGATTCAGTTTTTCAGAGAGCCCTACTGCAGAAGTTACAAGGTTCCATCTGCAAAAATGTGGATTTTTTTTTTCGCCAAAAGAAAGATCACGGATGCGTATTTATTTGTTGTTGTTTTTTTTTCGACAGGGGTGGTCGTATCGAACCAATGGTCATAGAATGTCGTGAGAGAGTTCATTCAAATAGATATTGAAATATTTAGTGCCTTTTTTAAGTGACCGAAGAGATCGGAAGACAACTAAACCCCCTCTCACGCCTTCCCCCCTCACAGCTGTCCAACTAAGATTTCCAATATCCTAATTTTGGATCGCAGACTGATCTTCCTAATCTTCCAAACTTTCTTTCAGTTTGGAAAAATATCCTGGTTCTTGGCTATTCTACTTTTAACATCTTCACTGCACCCACCATCTTTACTAATTAAATAAAAAAAAACAAGTTTTTTTTAACTGAAAGTAAGGAACGACGTCAAAAGCTAAAACGAACAGAAATTATTCCGTATATGAAAGGGGCTTTCCCCTCCTCAACGCTTCGCTTTTTACGCTAAAGTTTTTTATTGTTAAAAAAAATAGAGTTGTGAGAAAGTCAAACTTCAGCGTAAAGAGCGAAGCGTTGAGGAGGGGACAGCCCCTTTCATACACGGAATAATTTCTGCTCGTTTTAGCTTTTAACGTCGTTCCTTACTTTCAGTTAAAAAAACTTGTTTTTTTTATTTAATTTTGAACGTTTTTGAATTAATATAGGTTTGGATTTTGGCTCACCGTACATGAATAATTAAAACCTAAGTTGCATATTAATTTTACTTTTATTTGGTTAAATGGCTTTCTCGAAACTTGCTTAATTTTATTTACGAACGTTTTTATTAGTAATAAATATACGTAACTTACGAATTAACTTATGTATCGAACTTCTATATTCATATATTTTTAATACGTATATTAGGGGGTTCGCCCCTTAGTTAAAGCTAAAGTTCGCCTTTTGTTTCAATTCTTTAAAAATAACCCCTTAATCACAAAGGCCGTTAATTAGAATAAATAGCTCTTATGAAACTACTAAAAAATCTTTGGCTTAAAGAGCGAGGTATTGACTAGGGGGTGAACCCAATCATATACCTATATTTTCTGTTTGTTTTAAGTTTTGATGTTGCTCCTTACTTTCAGTTGAAAAACTTGTTTTTTTATATTTAATTTCTGATTTTTTTTAAATAATACTGGGGAATCCAGAGTCCCCTTCATAGCAATGTCCCTTCCCCCATGAAAACTTCCTTCATGGTCCTCCCACATAACCCCCGACCCCCCCCCTACCAGAAAAATCCCCCCTGAAAACGTCTGTATACTTCCCAATAACCAATGTTATATTTTAACATTGGGTAAAGTTCATAACTTTCAGCCCTCCCTCCGGGGGCTTCGGGGGATTAAGTCATCCCAAAAGACATAGTTATCATATTTTTGACCATACTAAACAACATGGCAATTTTAAAATTTTTATCGGATGACTTTGGGAAAAAAATGAGTGTTAGAGGGAGCCTAGTTGTCCTCCATTTTTTGGTCACTTGAAAAGGGCACTAGCACTTTCAATTTTTGATCGAATGAGTTGTTTTGCGATATTCTAGGACCACTGGGTCGATACGAAAACCCCTGGACAAAAAACAAATAAACACGCATCCGTGATCTTTCTTCTGGCAAAAAATACATAATTCCATATTTTTGTAGATAGGAGCTTGAAACCTCTGCAGCAGGGTTCTCTGATACGCTGAATATGATGGTATGATTTTCATTAAGTTTCCATAACTTTTAAGGGGTCTTTCACCCTTTTTTCGAAATCAGCCAAATTTTCTCAGGTGCGTAACTTTTGATGGGTTGGACTAAACTTGATGAAACTTATATATTTGAAATCAGCATTAAAATTTGATTCTTTTGATATATCTATTGGTATCAAAATCCCGTTTTCTAGAATTTCGGTTACCATTGAGCCGGGTCACTCCTTACTTACAGTTCGTTACCACGAACTGTTTGATAATACTACCTAGGTAAATGAAGCTATCCACTTGATCGATCTATTCGTTGCCCAATGTCACCTTCTCATCTTCATTTATTCCAAGCCTTGGCAACTTAGTCTTCTTAAAATTAATTTTCAAACCTTTTGTTGCACCCTGAACTGACAAAACCTCTAAAAGCTCATTGATTTTGCTAACACTTTCATCTAGAACGCTTAAATCATGAGCAAAATTTTAGTTTAGGACAATTATGTTTCAAAATTTGATTCCGTTTTCTCTCATAGCCTTTGCTGTTCTCCTGAAGACAAAGTCCATCAAAATGATTCATATAAATTGGGATAGAACGCAACCCTGCTTAATTCTTGATTTAATATGAAACTATTTTCTTTTACTGTTCTCTTTTCCTACACCAAATTTTCCGACACTAGGATAACATCGATTCCTATCTCTACCAACTTGAGCGTTAAAATCCCCCAAAAAGATCGACAATTTCTATCTGGAATCCTGTCTATTTGTTCGTCTAGCTGTAAGTAAAATTCATCTGAAACACTAGTATTTCCGTCAGTCGGATCTGCAGTGGCGCATATTGCTATGACTGATACCCTGCACTTCTAGTCATAAAATGAGCGATTAGCATTCTATTATTAATACCTTTCCAACCTAAACAAAACTTGGCAGCTTCGTTATTCATCCTGACCCCTACTCCCTGTCTATATACCCATATTCCTGCCTGAGTTAATAAATTCTATGTCACCTAATTTCATGTTTCTTACCCCTGGGATATGAGTTTCTGAAACTCCTAATAAGTCCAATTCGAAACGTCTAAATTTGTCTGTCAAAATCTCGATACGATAGTTTTGGCCTCAGGAAAAGCAATGGTCTCAGATAAGAACCAGTTGAATGGAGGCTTTGTGCAATCATGGGACATTGAAATCCTACAGACATTATTTTTATTTATTTTTTTCGGGGGGGGGGGTGAATTTTCTTCTGGGAGATTGTCCAAGGGGAGAATTTACCATGGGGAGGGAATTTTCCGGATTGAACTTTCCATGGCAAATTTTACGCTGGGGGAATTTGCCAGAATTCCTATATAATTTTTTTTATATACCTTGCTTTTTATTTGCCAACTCAATGTTACATATGGAGATGTTAAGGGGGAATTGCATGATCAGAAATTAGTCTTTTTCAAATGAAAGTATGTTAAGGAGAATTTTTCACGTGGAATCGTCCGCAAGAAATTTTCCGAAAGGAATTTTCAGCAAGGACGAAATTCTCCGGTGTGAATTTTCTAGGGAGGGAGGTTATTTTACGTGAAGGGATCTATTCACGAAGGATTTATTCATGGACAGAGGGAATTTTTCATGGAGGGGGAGTCGGTTTTTCTGGTATTATTGGAAAAACGATAAAAAAATAAACAAAAACAAGTTTTTCAACTTAAAATAAGGAGCAACATCAAAAATTAAAACGAACAGAAGTTAGTCCGTACGTGAGGGGGCTTGACCCCTTCTAAATAATTCACTCTTTATTTTAAAGTTCGAATTTTGTCCCGATTCTAAATAATTCCCCTTCTGACCCCTTCTAAATAATTCACTCTTTATTTTAAAGTTCGAATTTTGTCCCGATACTTTAAGAACGACTCCTGAAACACAAGGGCTGCTGAATTCGAACACAAATTTTGTTTTTAAAACACTAAAAAACTTTAGCCTGAAGAGCGAGGTTTTGAGGAGGGGAAAACCCTCCTCGTATGCGGAATAATTTATATTCATTTTAAATTTTAATGTTGCTGTTCAATAAGCCAACGTTCTCATGAAATTCGTCTCATGATTGCACTGATCTCCAACCTAGTAAAGAGCTCGCCACGGCCCGTAATTCCAAAAGTTTAAAAGCACGTTTGGAAAAAAAGACCGTAGACCTATAGTAAAACCTGAACTACTGGACACTAATCCAGGGATGTTAACTATTATTTCGGTTAACCTTTATTGTAAAAGATCGTTGTGAAAACGAATTTATAGGAACTTCAAGAAAGAGCTTGAAATGCTAGAAATAATTATCAGATTGAAATGGAAAGTGCACCATTAGGATCGACATGGTCATAAGCCCAAACTGGGAAAATAATAGACCCTGAACTTGAACAACAAGGAAAGTCACTTTTTTGCATTGGAAGCATTGTATCTCCTTCACAATTTCAGTTTTTTCCCTGGGATAATCGTATCGAATCAGTCGTCCTAGGATTTTGGAAGAAGGCTCATTTGAAGAGTACTGCGAGATCGCAGAGAGATGTTTAATGGCTTAATTTAAAGCAACTGCCTCTTAAGACTCGCCTTCATAACTCTTTCGTAAAGAGTCATATTGCCATAGGGCACCTTTAGTCCCATCTCTGGAGTGGAAAGGCTGGGATGAACATTAAATTCCCTTAAAATATAAATCACGTCGACACCTTTAGGTTTATCACCCAAGTTAAACAAAGATCGTTTTGTAAATATTACTATACATATTTATAAGAAAAACTTTGTTTTTTTCCAAATTACCCATACAAAAATCCCTAACCTCAAAAAGTGGATATGGCAAAGAATTTAAATTTAATTACTCCTTATATCCTTTGCGTAGCTTACAAGAAAACAGCTACTAAGGTTTATTTAGAAGCATGGGCTGACTTGCATCTCTATTTTTTTTTGTGTGTAGTGCCTTGAGTTTGTAACCATCCTGAGCACGAGATCTAAGGCATAAAATCGCAGATATTTGCTCAGTAACTGAAACATTAACTATAGTATCACATTTTCGTTGAGGTATAAAAATTTACTAATCAACTAGAGCTTCTTAGTCCTGATCTTCAGCATGAACCTGCCCTAAAGCCCCTAATATAATTGGGGCTTTGTCAGTAGAAGTAATAGCGTTTATAAAATATGAATTATGCAATTATAGTAAATACTTTCCTTACTTAAAGTAAATCTATAAATCATATTTTTGATGTTCAAGATGAAGGTTTTTCAGCCTAAAATTAATAATTGTTAATGCAGGTTTGGTGCGTATTCTTCAAATTTAATCTGTCACACGCCAAAGCATAAAAATCTATCAAAAAATAAGACTTGTCATGACTGTGCAGCTGATTGATATTTTTTTACTCGCAATTTTCTGTTTTACCTTAGTCCTTGTCTTCTATTTTTCTATAGGTTCTTGCAAGGCCGTATCAAGTATTTCTGTTCCGGGGGCAGGGGGTACGAATTTTTTTTAACGTATCAAAAACATTGTTATATTTTTTATTAAGTTTTAACGAGTCTAAAAAAAAATCGAGGGAGGGGGTGTCAAACCCTCTACCCCCCCCCCCCCTGGATGCGACCTTGGGTTTTTGACGATTTTGTCAGCTCCAATTTTCTCGTCTGTCCTATTAGTTTCATAATCGTGGATTTTACATACTACCATAGGAGCACGCACGGACAGTGCAACAATAGCCTATGCTCTTAACACTGACCCTTAGAAGAAGCCGGGTGTTACAACCTTTATGACAAAAGATTTTCTCTTTATTGAAACTTCTTGTGGGCGTAATAAAGCATAAGAAGTGCAACGATTAAATTTACTTAGATCTTTTGATAATAGTTCATCTGAGTAACATCCAATTAGATGAATACATCTGCACCTTCTTTGTACTGACCACTTGTAGATCAAGTATTATTAACAATGGAGTATTATAGCGAGAAGTACGGCTACTAGTTGCCTTTGTTATAATAAAGGTGCGCCAAAGATCGTATTCTCTGGGAATTATCTCTGATACGTTTTTAGATGGGAAAATATACAACTCTTTGTTTGGCAATTTCTGCTTGTATAACCCTCTATTGCTAAATAACGTACAGTTCAAAGTTCTAATTTCTGTCTTCATTGTACTACTAATATTGTGATTATGGATAAAAGATACAAGTTAGGGATGAGCCGGCAGTATTTAGGTTTGGCTTTGAAAAACAAAAGGGGTATTATTCAGGAGGGGGGTTGTGAATTTCTCTCATCCCTAGAAAAAAAATGGCTCTAGAGAGGACGAAACCTCCGTGATTAGCTAGTACTCTATGAGAAGAATGGTTATGTGATGACATTACAGGTAAGAAAGAGCAGAATGAAACAATAGTTGTTTTTTTTTTATTTCTCACGAGCAATTAAATCAATAAACATGTAATTTTGTTAAAAAACATTTCATAAGAATTCAAAGTTAACCGATAAAATAAAACAAAATACCAAGACTGAAAAAAAAACTTTTGAAGAGGCTTTTCTTTCATTAAATCACAAATATTTCAAACCATATAGCCAGTTATAGTAAAGTTACAATCGAATCAAACCGTTCGTGGTAACGAACTGTAAAGGAGCGACCCGGCTCAATAGTAACCAAAACTCTAAAAAACGTAATATTGATATAAATAGATACATCAAAAGAATGAAATTTGTCTGCTGATCTCAAATATATAAGTTTCATGAAATTTAGTCTTACCAATCCAAACTGACACGCCTGAGAAAATTTGACTTATTTTCAAAAAAAAGGGGAAAGAACCCCTAAAAGTCATAGAACGTTAATGAAAATCACACCATCATATTCAGGGTACCCAAGAACTCCACTATAGAGATTTTAGGCTACTATCAAAAAAAATGTAGAATTTTATATTTTTGCCAGAAGAAAAATAACGGATGCGTGTTTATTTGTTTTTTTTTTCTCAGGGGTGATCGTATCGATCCAGTAGTCCTAAAATATCGGGAGAGGGCTCATTCGAACGGAAATAAAAAGTTCTAGTGTCCAAAAAATTGGAGGGCAACTTGGCCCCCTCCCACGCTCATTTTTTCCCGAAGTCACCCAATCAAAATTTTGATATATCCATTTTGTTCAGCATAGTCGAAAATCTAATAAATATGTCTTTGAGGATGACTTAACTCCCCAAAGTTCCTGGGGGAGGGGCTGCAAGTTATAAACTTTGCCCATTGTTTACATATAGCCTAGTTTTGGTTATTGGGAAGTATACAGGCGTTTTCAGGGGGAATTTTTTTCTGGTGGGGACGGGGGGTTGGAGTAGGGGTTACGAGGGAGAATCTTTCCATGGCGGATGTTTCCGTGGGGGAAGGGACATTACTATGAGGGGGTGGCGGATTTCCAAGCATTACTTGAAAATCGATCAGAAATTAAATAAAAAAAACAAGTTTTTTTCAACTGAAAGTAAGGAGCAACATTAAAACTTAAAACTAACAGAAATTATTATGTATATGAGGGGGTTCACCCCCTAGTCAATACCTCGCTCTTTACGCTAAATTTTTTTTTAGTACTTTCAAAAGAGGCATCTATTCTAATTAACCGGCCTTTGTGATTCAGGGGTTTGTGATTCGAGCAAAATTCGAACTTTGGCGTAAAGAGCGAGGTATTGACTAAGGGGCGAACTCCCTAATATACGTAATAAAAACATACGAATATAGAAATTCGTTACGCAAGTTAATTCGTAAGTTACGACATGAACAGAATTTCGAGAAAGCTATTTGGCCAAAAAAAGGAAAATTAATATGTGAATTTCGTTTTAATTATTCATGTACGGTGAGCCAAAACCAAAGCTGCATTAATTCAAAAACACAGAAATTAAATAAAAAAAGAAGTTTTTTTAACTGAAAGTAAGGAGCGACATTAAAACTTAAAACGAACAGAAGTAGAATAGGTATAATGAATTCTACGACGCCCCCGTACCAAACAGGTTTTTCTGGTAGAACATTATACTTCTACGACGCCCCCGTACCAAACAGGTTTTTCTGGTAGAACCTTATACTTTACTGACGCCCCCGTACCAAACAGGTTTTTCTGGTAGTCCTATTCTACAGGGGCATTACACCTTTGCCAAGAGATTTACGCAATTTAAGGACAAGTTTTTCTGACATAGATTTCTAGTTCATGATATACAAGTTTTTTTCTAGGTTAAATCCGGGGTCATTCATCTGTAAGTTGATTAGTAGTTTTTTTTTTTTAAACTTGGCTAATAGGTTTTTAAACCTATTACTACGAAATCTACATACATTCCATTTTTGGAGCTAGGAGCGAGATTGTATGATTATATAAGACTGATTTCGATTCATGGGCTCATTAATAGAAGGACTAATGTTTTTGAAAAGGGTAATTACTTCTGTAGTTTACGAGATTTGCGAATTTTTAGCTAAAAGATATTTGCGTAAAGGTATTGCGATGGTTAAGAATGCCTCACGGGTAATTAAAGAATGAGGAATGGGATGCTATAATTAGAATGATTTTAAGTTGAAAAATTGTGACGTAAAAATAACTCAGTTATTTGCCTGCGTGTATAGGAATTCCCATGTTATTTGCTTGCTTGTATTTTGTGTTAAAATAAGTAGTTTTTCTATCTTTTAAAAGAGCTTTACGGGGTTTGAGAGACTCAGTTGCCTGATTCCTTGTGGTTGTACTTTACTTAGTTCTCATTAAAAACGAAATTTTAGGGTTAAATAAATAGTTTTTGTAGCTTTTAAAAGAGCTTTACGGGGTTGGAGTGACTCAGTTGCCTAATTCCATGTGGTTTTTCTTTAATTGGTGGTCATTTGTTGTATCTTTTAAAAGAGCTTTACAGTGATTGAGAGACTCAGTTGCCTTTGTTCTTTTGTTTTTTCTTGTAAGTTGTTAAAAGAAAATATAATTTTGTTTTTTTATTTATGTTTAGTTTTATCTATTTCTATATCTTTAATTTGATTGAGAGTCTCATATTGCTGATTCAGTGTAATTTTTATTTTCTTGATGGTCATTAATATCTAAAATTATGCTTTAAATTAGTAGTTTTTTGTATCTTTTAAAAGAGCTTTACGGGGATTGAGAGACTCAGTTGCCTAATTCCGTGTGATTTTTCTTTACTTGATGCTCATTAAAAACGAAATGTTTGTGTTAAATAAGTAGTTTTTGTATCTTTTAAAAGAGCTTTACGGGGATTGAGAGTCTCAGTTGCCTAATTCCATGTGATTTTTATTTACTTGTTGGGCATTTGTTGTATATTTTAAAATATTTGTACAGAGTTTTAGTTACTCAGTTGCCTCATTACGTGTGGTTTTTCTTTACTTGGTGGTCATTAAAAACGAAAATTTTGTGTTAAATAAGTAGTTTTTGTATCTTTTAAAAGAGCTTTAAGGTGTTGGAGAGACTCGGTTGCCGGATTCTTAGTGATTTTTCTTTAGTTTGTGGTAAATAATAAATTAAATGTTTTGTGATAAAATTATATTTTTTATATATTATTATATATGTTAGTTTATTTAGAGAATCAGTTGACTGATTACATTTGTTTTTTATTTAATTGGTGGTCATTAAAAACGAAATTTTTGTGTTAAATAAGTAGTTTTTTTATATTTTAAAATAGCTTTACGGGGATTGAGAGACTCAGTTACCGGATTCCGTGTGGTTTTTCTTTACTTGGTGGTCATTAACAACGAAATTTTTGTGTTAAATAAGTAGTTTTTGTATCTTTTAAAAGAGCTTTACTGGGTTTGAGAGACTCAGTTGCCTAATTCCGTGTGGTTTTACTTTACTTGGTGGTCATTAAAAACGAAATTTTTGTGTTAAATCAGTGGTTTTTGTATCTTTTAGAAGAGCTTTAAGGGGTTTGAGAGACTCAGTTGCCTGATTCCGTGTGGTTTTTCTTTACTTGGTGGTCATTTGTTGTATATTTTAAAAGAGCTTTAAAGGGTATGAGAGACTCAGTTTCCTAATTACATGTGATTTTTCTTTACTAGATGGTAATAAAAAACGAAATTTTGTGTTAAATAAGGTGATTTTTTATCTTTTAAAAGAGATTTAAGGGGTTGGAGAGACTAAGTTGCCTGATTCAGTGTGGTTTTTTTTTACTTGGTGGTCATTAAAAACGAAATTTTTTTGTTAAATCATTAGTTTTCGTATATTTTAAAAGAGCTTTAAGGGGTTTTAGAGAATAAGTTTACGGATTCAATGTGTTTTTTATTTACTTTTTGTTCATTAAAAAAGAAATTTTTGTGTTAAATAATTATTTTTTGTATATATTAAAAGAGCTTTCCAGGGTTTGAGAGACTCAGTTGCCTAATTCCGTGTGGTTTTCCTTTACTTGGTGGTCATTAAAAACGAAATTTTTGTGTTTAATAAGTATTTTTTGTATCTTTTAAAAGAGCTTTACGGGGATTGAGAGACTCAGTTGCTGGATTCCATGTGGCTTTTCTTTACTTGGTTGTCATTTTTTGTATCTTTTAAAATACCTTTAAAGAGTTTGAGAGACTCAGTTGCCTAATTCCGTGTGGTTTTCATTTACTTGGTGGTCATTAAAAAAGAAATTTTTTGTGTTAAATAAGTCGTTTTTGCATCTTTTAAAAGAGCTTTAAGGGTATTGAGAGAATCAGTTTCCTTATTCCGTGTGTTTTTTATGTTCTTGGTTGTCATTTTTTGTATATTTTAAAAGAGCATTACAGTGTTTGAGAGACTCAGTTTCCTAAGTCCGTGTGGTTTTCATTTACTTGGTGGTCATTAAAAACGAAATTTTTGTGTTAATTAAGTAGTTTTTGTATATATTAAAATATGTTTAAAGTGTTTTAGATAATAAGTTGACTAATTACGTGTGGTTTTAATTTACTTTGTTGTAATTAAAACCGAAATTTTTTTGTTAAATAAGTAGTTTTTGTATCTTTTAAAAGAGCTTTACGGGGATTGAGAGACTCAGTTGCCGGATTCCGTGTGATTTTTGTTTAGTTGGTGGTCATTAAAATCAAATTTTTTTTGTTATTTTTGTAGTTTTTGTATCTTTTAAAAGAGCTTTACGGGGATGGAGAGACTCAGTTGCCTGATTCCGTGTGATTTTCCTTTACTTGGTAGTCATTAAAAACAAAATTTTTTTGTTAAATAAATAGTTTTTGTATCTTTTAAAAGAGCTTTACGGGGATTGAGAGACTCAGTTGCCTGATTCCTTGTGGTTTTTCTTTCCTTGGTGGTCATTTGTTGTAAATTTTAAAAGAGCTTTACAGAGTTTGAGAGACTCAGTTGCCTAATTACGTGTGGTTTTTCTTTACTTGGTGGTCATTAAAAAATAAATTTTTTTGATAAATCAGTATTTTTTGTATTTTTTAAAAGATCTTTACAGTGATTGAGAGACTCTTTTTCCCGAGTCTGTGTAATTTTCAGTCACTTGTTAGTCGTTAAAAACAAAATTTCTGTGTTAAATCTGTAGTTTTTGTATATTTTATAAGAGCTTTTAAGGGTTGTAGTGAGTCTGTTGCCTGATTCCGAGTTGTTTTTCTTTACTTGGTGGTCATTTATTGTATATTTTAAAAGAGCTTTACGGGGATTGAGAGACTCAGTTGCCTAATTCCTTGTGGTTTTACTTTACTTGGTTGTAATTAAAAACGAAATTTTTGTGTTAAATCAGTAGTTTTTGTATCTTTTAAAAGAGCTTTAAGGGGTTTGAGAGACTCAGTTGCCTGATTCCGTGTGGTTTTTCTTTACGTGGTGGTCATTTGTTGTATCTTTTAAAAGAGCTTTACAGGGTTTGAGAGACTCAGTTGCCTAATTCTGTGTGGTTTTTCTTTACTTGATCGGTCATTAAAAACGATTTTTTTGTTTTGATTAATTAGTTTTTTTATAATTAAAAATATATTTCTTTGGATTGTTATACTTATTTTAATTATTAATATTATTTTTTATTATATATGTGGAAAAATTTATAGTTCAAATATTTTTATTTCATAATATTTTTTATATTATAAAAGATATTTACTGGGATTGATAGACTCAGTTGCCTGATTCCGTGTGGTTTTTCTCTACTTGGTGGTCATTAAAAACGAAATTTTTGTGTTAAATGAGTAGTTTTTGTATCATTTAAAAGAACTTTACAGGGATGGAGAGACTCAGTTTTAGCGTGTCACAGGTAAATTTTCTTTAATTTACAAAGTTCATGTTGAATTTAGATAGCTGAAATAAAAGATTTGGAATAGTTAAATAGCGAATGGTTGTGGTTTAATTGGTCAAAGTTACATTTTCGGTATTTTTCAAAATCAATCTTTAATTTCTTTATCAGAAAATCTAGAGTAGGAATATTTAATATTTTTGATGTTGTTGTTGAAATTTTCAATGATAAATTTTATATATTTTTAATACTTCATTTTGAATTTATTTCGTTGAAATGCAAGATTTGTAATATTTCAGATGTTTTTGTTTTTGATTTACCTAGTCGAGAATTGTTTTTTTAGATATATCAATGATCAGTATTAATATATAACGGTGTAATGAAATAGTTTGAATATTTAAGTCTTGTTTGGTTATGGTTTAGCATGTCACAGTAGCATTATAATTAATATTATAATCTCAGAATGATTTACCATAGTTTTATATAAATATTTTGCAACTTTAAGGATGGTGGGGGTGTTTTTTACATTGTCACAATTACCTGTTCGATTATAGAATTTTTAATTATTGAAGATCATTATCTTATAATCTATTTGTTTTTTAGAACTGTTGATTCGTTTTGTTTTATTCACATTATATTTTAAATTTTATTGTTTTTTAAATTTTAATTGTTTATATATTTCAATGATATTAAGTAGTTGTAATATTTATTCATCGTTTTGATGTGGTTTACCTTTTCACAGTTAAATTTTCTTGATTTTTCAAAGTTCATTTTGAATTTCTTTCGTTGAAATTCAAGAGTTGGAATATATAATTTGCGTGTTGTGAGTTATTACCTTGAATCAGGTAATATTAAATGTTTTTTCAATGTTCATTTTGATTGGATGCTGTTTAATAGCATTAGTGTGAAATTTCCTGTTGGGTATGGTTGTAAATTTCCGTATCAAAGATACTTATTCGCGATTTTTAATTGTTCATTTTGAAATTCTGTCATAGTGATTCAAGAGTTTGAATATTTCATTAGCGTTTGGTTTTGGTTTACCTTGTAACAGTTTCATTTTCATGATTTTTTTAATTTAAATTTTTATTTAATTAATTTTACTTTAAATATATTTAAAAGTTAAGAATTATTTTTTTTTTTTGTAAATTTTAAAAATTAAATATTATTGATTTTTAAAAGTTCATTTTGTGGTTATGGTTTACCTTGTCACAGTTACAGTGTATTTATATATAATTTTAAAATCAGATTTTCAATCTCTTATTTTCAATAGTTTTTTTTTTAAATTTTATCTGTGTATTTATAAATTTAAAAATATTTAAATATATTATATATATAGACGTTTTTCTAGTTAATTAATATTTAAGTATATGTGGGATGGGGTGTAAATTGTAAAAGTTGCATTTTATTGATTTTTCAAAGTTCATTTTGAATTTATTTCGTTGAAATGCAAGAGTTGGAATATTTCAGTAGTGTTTGGTTATGGATTACCTTGTCAGAGTTACTCTTTCTTGATTTTTCAAATTTCATTTTGAATTTCTTTCGTTGAAATGCGAGAGTTGGAATATTTCAGTAGTGTTTGGTTGTGGTTTACCTTGTCACAGTTACATTTTCTTAATTTTTCAACGTTCATTTTTAATTTATTACATTGAAATGCAATAGTTGGAATATTTTTTAAGCGAATCATCAGTGTGGATCTTGTCACAGGTACTTCTTCTAAATCTTTCCTTGTTTAATGTATATGTTGTTCGTTTAAACGCAATAGTTGGACTGTTTCAGATGGTGTTCGATATTGTTTACATTGCCACTCTTAAACTCAATAGATTTTTCAAACTTTATAACGAATTTATTTGGTTGAAATGCAAGATTTGGAATATTTCCGGAGTGTTTTGTTGTGGTTTACCTTGGCACATTTACATTTTCTTGATATTTTCAAAGTAAATTTTGAATTTATTTCGTTGAAATGAAAGAGTTGGAATATTTCAGTAGTGTTTGGTTGTTGTTTAACTTGTAAAACTTCCAGGGTCTTTTTTTTTCAAAGTTAATTTTGTTTGTTTGTCTGTGACATGATCGTTTTGTAAATTTTCACTAGTGGGTGTTTGTGGTTTACCATGTAACAGATCCATTTTCTTGATTTTTCAAAGTTTATTGTGTTTTTCTTACAAATATCAGCAAATTTTTGAATAGTTCAGTTGCGAGTGGTGGTTAGTGCCCTTATCACACTCCCATTTTCATTATTTATCTATGGATAGTTTGATGTTATATCATTTAAATGCAAGATCTGGACTCTTTCAGTAGTGTTTTGTTGTGGTTTACCGTGTCACAGTTACATTTTCTTAATTTTTCAAAGTTCATTTTGAATTACTTTGAATTTCTTTCGTTGAAATGCAAGAGTTTGAATATTTCAGTAGTGTTTGCTTGTGGTTTACCTTGTCACGGTTACATTTTCTTGATTTTTCAAAGTTAATTTTGAATCATTCAAGAAACATGATTAAACACGTTTTTAAACTACATGCTCTTTGCATGCATTTCCTTGACACCTGTACAAACGAATGGGGATTCCCCACTGGTTCCTACACATTGCAAAAAAGTGGGCAGTACGAAAACTCCACGTTTTCAACCAGACTGGTTTTTTAGACAACACACCCACAGAGATGACAAACACACATAGAGACGAGACACGCACAGACACGACACACAAACAGTCATAGTGAGAGAGATATCCAAAAAAGTTGGGTTGATCTAGGTTCACTTAGAGTGGCGCGCCACTCTAAGTGACCCAAGATCAACCCCACTGTTTGAATATCTCTCTCACTATGACTCGGTTTTGTGTGTCGTGTCTGGGCGGGTCTCGTCTCGATGTGTGTGTGCCATCTCTGTGGGTGTGTTGTCTAAAAAAACAGTCTGGTTGAAAACGTGGAGTTTTCGTACTGCTTACTTTTTGCAATGTGTAAGAACCAGCGGGGAATCCCCGCTCGTTTGAAAAGGTGCCAAGGAAATGCATGCAAATAGCATGTAGTTTAAAAACGTGTTTAATCACGTTTCTTGAATGATTCAGAATGAACTTTGAAAAATCAAGAAAATTTAACTGTGACAATGTAAATAACTGCCAAACTCTACTTAAATAGTCCAACTGTTGTATTTCAAAGCAAAAAATTCGATAAGAACATTAAAAAATCAAGAAAATGTAAGTGTGACAAGGAAAACCACAATCAAGCACCACTGAAATTTTTCAAAACTTGCATTTCAGCAAAATAAATTCGAAATGAACTTTGAAAAATCAAGAAAATGTAACTGTGACAAGGTAAACCACAACCATACACTACTGAAATATTCCAAATCTTGCATTTCAACGAAAGAAATACAAAATGAACATTTAAAAATCAAGAAAATGTAACTATGACCAGGTAAACCACAAGCAATCTCTTAGGACCTCGTCCTACTCTTGAATATCAATGAAAGAAATTCAAAATGAACTTTGATATATCAGTAGAATGTAACTGCGACATTTTATAAAATGAGAAAACACCTAGTAAATAATCCATCTATGGCATTTCAACGTAGGAAATTCGAAATGAGCGTTGAAAGATCTAGAGGTTGTTAATGCGACGTGGGCCGCCCTGTCCAAACACAACTGACCTAGACCAAATATTGCATTTCAACGAAATAAATTCAAAATGAACATATAACTATCGTTAAAATGTAACTGTGACTAGGTAATCAACAACAATACACAGATGAAATAGTCCAACTCTTGCTTTTCAATGAAAGCAATTCAAACTGAGCTTTGAATAATAAAGAAAATTTAACTGTGACTTGGTAATCCATATGCAAACACTTCTGAAATATTACAACTCTTGCATTTCAACGAAAGAAATTCAAAATGAACTTTGAAAAATCTCCAAAATGTAACTTTGACACTGAAATATTCCAACTCTTGAATTTCGGAGAAAGAAATTCTAAATTAACTTTTACAAATAAATAAAAGGTAACTGTGAATATGTAAACCATAACCTCAAAATGAACTTTTAAAAAAAAAGAGAATGTTACTTTTACAAGGTAAACCACAACCAGACACTACTGAAATATTCCAACTCTTGCATTTCAACTAAAGAAATTCAAAATTAACTTTTAAAAAATCAAGAAAATGTAACTGTGACAAGGTAAACCACAACCAAACACTACTGAAATATTCCAACTCTTGCATTTCAGCAAATTCAAAATGAACTTTGAGAAATCAAGATAATGTAACTGTGACAAGGTAGCCAACAACAAAAAACTTATGAAATAGTACAACGCTTGAATTTCAACGAAATAAATTTAAAAGGAACATTGAAAAATTAAGAAAATGTAACTGTGACAAGGTAAACCACAACAAAACTCTGCTGAAATATTCCAACTCTTGCATTTCAACGAAAGAAATTCAAAATGAACTTTGAAAAATCAAGAAAATGTAAATGTGACAAGGTAAACCACAACAAATCACTAATGAACTATTCAAACTCTTTCGTATAAACAAAATAAATTAAAAAACAACAATGATTATTAAAGAAAATGTAAATCTGAAAATTTAAAACACAACCAAACACTACTGAAATATTCAAACTCTTGCATTTAAACGACAGAAATTCAAAATGAACTTTTAAAAATAAATAAAATTGAAATTTGTAATGGTAAACCTGAGTCTCTCAATCCCCTAAAAGCTCTTTTAAAAGAAACAAAAATTCCTTATTTAACACAAAAATTTCGATTTTAATGACCATCAAGAAAAGAAAAACCGCATGGAATGCGGTACCTGAGTCTCTCAAACCTTCTAAAGCTCTTTTAAAAGATAAAAAAAATACTTATTTAACACAACAATTTCGTTTTTAATGACTACCAAGTAAAGAAAAACCGCACGGAATCAGGCAACTGAGTCTCTCAAACCCCGTAAAGCTCTTTTAAAAGATACAAAAACTACTTATTTAACACACAAATTTCGTTTTTAATGACCAACAAGTAAAGAAAAATCACACGGAATTAGGCAACAGAGTCTCTCAAACCCTTTAAAGCTCTTTTAAAAGATACTACAAATGACCACCAAGTTAAAAAAAACCACACGGAATAAGGCAACTGAGTCTCTCAAACAATTTAAAGCTCTTTTAAAAGATACAAAACTACTGATTTAACATAAAAATTTCGTTTTTAATTAACACCAAGTAAAGTAAAACCACACGGAATTCGGCAACTGAGTCTCTCAAAATCTGTAAAGATCTTTTAAAATATACAACAAATGACCACCAAGTAAAAAAAAAAACCACACGGAATCAGGCAACTGAGTCTCTCAAACCTCTTAAAGCTCTTTTAAAAGATACAAAAACTACTTATTTAAAGCAAAAATTTCATTTATAATGACCACCAAGTAAAGAAAAAACCACCTGGAATCCGGTAACTGAGTCTCTCAATCCCCGTAAAGATCTTTAAAAAGATACAAAAACTACTGATTAAACACAAAAATTTAGTTTTTAATGACCACCAAGGAAAGAAAAACCACACGGAATTAGGCAACTGAGTCTCTCAAACCCTGTAAAGCTCTTTTAAAAGATACAAAAAACTTATTATAAAACACACAAATTTCGATTTTAATGACCACCAAGTAAAGGAAAACCACACGGAATTATGCAACTGAGTCTTTCAAACTCTGTAAAGATATTTTAAAAGATAAAACAAATGACCATCAAGTAAATAAAAACCACACAGAATCAGGCAACTGAGTCTCTCAAATCCCGTAAAGATCTTTTAAAAGATACAAAAACTACTTATTCAACACAAAAATTTCGTTTTTTATGACCACCAAGTAAAGGAAAACCACACGGAATTAGGCAACTGAGTCTCTCAAACTCTGTAAAGCTCTTTTAAAAGATACAACAAATGACCACCAAGTAAAGAAAAACCACATGGAATCCGGCAACTGAGTCTCTCAATCCCCGTAAAGCTCTTTTAAAAGATACAAAAACTACTTATTTAACAAAAAATATTCGTTTTTAATGACCAGCCAGTAAAGAAAAACCAGACGGACTTAGGCAACTGAGTCTCTCAAACCCCTTAAAGATCTTATAATAGATCCAATCACATCTTATGTAACAAATAATTTTCGTATTTAATGACCACCATGTAAAGAAAAATCACACGGAATCAGGCAACTGAGTCGCTCAATCCCTGTGAATTTCTTTTAAAAAGATACAAAACTACTTATTTAACATACAAATTTCATTTTTGATGACCACCAAGTAAAGAAAAATCACACGGAATTAGGCAACTGAGTCTCTCAAAACCTGTAGAGCTCTTTTAAAAGATACAACAAATGACCACCAAGTAAAGAAAAATCACACGGAATCAGGCAACTGAGTCTCTCAAACCCCTTAAAGCTCTTTTAAAAGATACAAAAACTACTGATTTAACACAAAAATTTCGTTTTTAATGACCACCAAGTAAAGGAAAACCACACGGAATTAGGCAACTGAGTCTCTCAATCCCAGTAAAGCTCTTTTAAAATATTCAAAAACTACTTATTTAACACAAAAATTTCGTTTTTAACGACCACCAAGTAAAGAAAAACCACACGTAATCCGGCAACTGAGTCTCTCAATCCCCTTAAAGCTCTTTTAAAAGATACAAAACTACTTATTTAACACAAAAAATTTCGTTTTTAATGACTACTAAGTAAAGAAAAATCACATGGAATCTGGCAACTGAGTCTCTCAATCCCGGTAAAGCTCTTTTAAAAGATAAAAACTACTTATTTAACACAAAAATTTCGTTTTAATGACCACCAAGTAAAGAAAACCACACGGAATCAGGCAACTGAGTCTCTCAAACCCCTAAAGCTCTTTTAAAAGATACTAAAACTACTTATTAACCTGTTTTATGACCACCAGGTAAAGAAAAACCATATGGAATGAGGCAACTGAGTCTCTCAAACCCTGTAAAGCTCTTTTAAAAGATACAACAAATGACCACCAAGTAAAGAAAAACCACATGGAATTCGGCAACTGAGTCTCTCAATCCCCGTAAAGCTCTTTTAAAATATACAAAAACTAAATCTATAACACAAAAAAAACTATTTTTATGAACATCAAGTAAAGAAAAAACACAAGGAATTATGAAACAGAGTCTCTCAAACATAGTAAAGCTCTTTTAAAATATAAAAAAACTACTTATTTAACACAAAAATTTCTTTTTTAATGAGCACCAAGTAAAGAAAAAACACACGGAATCAGGCAACTGAGTCTCTCAAACCCCTTAAAGCTCTTTTAAAAGATACAAAAACTACTTATTAAACACAAAAATTTCGTTTTTAATGACCGATCAAGTAAATGAAAATCACACATAATTAGGAAACTGAGTCTCTCAAACCCAGTAAAGCTCTTTTAAAAGATAAAACAAATGAAAACAACGTAAAGAAAAACCACATGGAATCAGGCAACTGAGTCTCTCAAACCCCTTTAATCTCTTTTAAAAGATACAAAAAATATTTATATATCAAAAAATTGTCTTTTTTAATGACCAACAAGTAAATTAAAACCACACGGAGATAGGCAACTGATTCTCTCAAACCCCTTAAAACTCTTTTAAAATATACAAAAACTACTTATTTTAACAAAAAATACATGCAAGCAAATAACATGGGAATTCCTATACACGCAGGCAAATAACTGAGTTATTTTTACGTCACAATTTTTCAACTTAAAATCATTCTAATTATAGCATCCCATTCCTCATTCTTTAATTACCCGTGAGGCATTCTTAACCATCGCAATACCTTTACGCAAATATCTTTTCGCAAAAAAATCGCAAATCTCGTAAACTAAAGAAGTAATTACCCTTTTCAAAAACATTAGTCCTTCTATTAATGAACCCATGAAACGAAACCAGTCTGATAGCATCACACAATCTCGCTCCTAGTTCCAAAAATGGAATGCATGTAGCGTTCGTAGTAATAGGTTTAAAAACCTATTAGCCAAGTTTAAAAAAAAAACCTACTAATCAACTTACAGATGAATGACCACGGATTTAACCTAAAAAAAACTTGTATATCATGAACTAGAAATCTACGTCAGAAAAACTTGTCCTTAAATTGCGTAAATCTCTTGGCAAAGATGTAATTCCCCTGTAGAATAGGACTACCAGAAAAACCTGTTTGGTACGGGGGCGTCAGTAAAGTATAAGGTTCTACCAGAAAAACCTGTTTGGTACGGGGGCGTCGTAGAAGTATAAGGTTCTACCAGAAAAACCTGTTTGGTACGGGGGCGTTGTAGAATTCATTATACCTATTCTGCTAACAGAAATTATTCCGTATATGAATGGGGTTGTCCCCTCCTCAACGCCTCGCTCTTTACGCAAAAGTTTGACTCTGTCTTACAACTTTATTTTTTAAAACAAAAAAAAACTTTAGCGTAAAAAGCGAGGCGTTGAGGAGGGGACAACCCCTTTCATATACCGAATAATTTCTGTTCGTTTTAAGTTTTAATGTCGCTCCTTACTTTCAGTTAAAAAAAAATTGTTTTTTTTTTATTTAATTTCATACCAGCATCAAGGGGGTTCTGTTCTGAGAAACGACAAATTTTGAAGAGACATTTCATGTTTCTCCATTTATTTTCTCCTTTGTTTCGTTTGCTATTTATGAAGAATGACACTTGGTTCGAAGCAAGCTCAATTCAAAAATCGTGACTTTTGAAAAAAAAGATTTTTTTATGTTCGGTTCAATGAGGGCACATTGCGTAAATGTTGTTGATACTAAATATCAAGAATAATTGCTGCATATTAAGGATCAGTTCACCCGTGAATCGTCTAAAATCAAAACACAGCAAATCGAGTGAGCGTACAAAGCGCAATGTTACCAATTCAGTTTAAAGGTACTATTGAGAAAGTCCGCATATTGTAGTTTCACCATGATAGGTGATTTGTTTTAATTAGCTTGTTGCGCATTATGTAAGGTATATTTTATAGCAAAAAAAATTATATTAAGAAATTATTCAATAAATACAATACAATGATATGGCCTTTAAAAGAGGAGAAAGATACACGTTAACTCGTAAGTATTAAATAAAAGTAACAAAAATAATTATCAAAATACAGAGATGTGTGTGTGTGGGGGGGGGGAGTGAGATAGAGAGGGATAATTTTTATCTGATAATTCAGGAAAAAATAGACCGGCTCCTATGGAACCCAGACAAACAATAATAATGATATGGAATAAAATTTCTAAAAATAATAAACTAAAAAAAAAAATGTTCATTCGTTTTATTCAATTTCTGGTCAACCTTTACTCCTTTTTTTAAAGGTGTATTTTCCTTTTAATTTAGATATAAGTCAGCTATCATTCAATCTGCTTCGTCCACACAGAGTAAATTTATCTCTTTTTCAAGTAATCAAATGCCAAACTTAAGATACCCTTATTTCGGACCCCTGATAAGATTCTTTTGACTGTACTACCCTTTGACACTGAAACGGGAAGTTTCTTATCAATGGGAGTGATGTGTGTAAGATGGGAAGTCAAGGAAGCGAATAACAGGTTGATATAGGATCACTTCCGAATGCCGTCTTTGTGGTGAATTCCAGAACAGGTAGTAAAAAGTGATGAACAGTCTTGCAAAAATTAGGCACATAGATGATTTTGACGTCGGAGAAAAATGTGAAAAGACCGAGTATTGTAGCACAATGACGGCTTAAAAAAATGGAATTGGTGACATCTTACCTTGCTATTGATGTTTTATTCCGTGCCATCTCTTAATTACAACTATCAACAGGTCCCATTTCTTTGGCAAACGTCAAAAGAATAATGTGAATTATTATTTAGAAGTAGTTAAAACTTTCCACAATGAACGCTCGAAGGCTAACTAAATGAAGTAGTATTATATCTTCCCTCCACATTTTAAAAATAAAGTGTAGAAAAAAGTTTAGTCAAGCTTCAAAGTTAATCTCTATTAAATAATTTTCAAACTACTTTTCAGGAAGACTATTAAGTGGTAAGACAGTTGGAACTTGCACTTAGGGCTAAAGATAACGGTAGCCTACTTGTGTAGAATATGGGTGCACACGAAAGAAAGACCGTATCGAAATCCCAAAGCCACTATTGATAAACAGGTTTGAGAGGTGTTGCTCGCTCCGTGACAAAGATTTAAACTTTAGTTTTTTGGGGTTTAGGGGGACTAAACCCAAGTTTTTTGGGGTTTGGTAGCTAGGTAAGGTTAGATTAGATCACGTATTTAATTTATGCTATGCTTTACCCTCCCCTCCCCCCTAGTGTGCAAATATATAGCCCAAATTTGTTTCTAAACTATTATATTTTCATCCTATTTTGTTTATTTCATTAGCATTAACGAAACTTCACTTTTTGCTTGTGTACCAAGACTCTACACAAGTGCCAAAATAACTCACTAAAAAATATGCCAAGGAGAAAAATATAATATGTTTCTCCACAGTTAGACAAGCTGCTTTTTTATTTTCTCCTTTTTAATGCCTATTACCTTTGAGTAAACCAGTCTTTCGTTTTTAGAGATCTAGAAATCGAATTACTGAACCACCTGCTTTATCAAACTTAATGTATGACTTTTTCCCTTTCGGAAACCAATCTGGATAACCAAATAGCTTCAACTTATCTTATCTCTTTTATAAGCCATCTGCCTAAAGCAGCTGGATGCTGGAGTCTTTCATCTCCGGCGACGCTTATATCAGCTGCGTCAAAGGCGTCATTATTCCTAAAAGCAGATGCCAAAACTCCCTCCCTCTCTTAAGATTTAGCATGGGTTTCTAGGCGCGTGTTACGTTGGTCGTGGGGGAACAGAACTTCAGCTGCCTTTCTGATGGGGGAGGGGCGGCATGAAACACCTGTGGTAAGAATTGTCTTTGTTGATAAGCTGAAATAATAATGACATTTTGATTTGGTATATCAACAGTACTGCCGAAACTCGGGAAATTTTCTTTTTTCTCTGTATAAAATTATAACCTTCACTGGCTACTCATTCTCAGCAACGAAACTAATCAAATGTCAAACTGGTTTAGGATTTCCAAAACCGAAATAACTTCTCTACACCCTTGATACGAACGTTAAATTGAGCAATAGTTACCCAAAAGGCACACCTTTTTTTTGGGGGGGGAGAGGGAGCTTTGGGGGCCATAACCCCGTATGCCCTTCGTCTTCTAAAAGTAGCTCAAAGTCACCTGGCAAGGAAAAAACAGTGAAAAATAAACATTTAAAGATCCAAAGTAATCCTTTAGTTCTTCTTTGATTTTGAAAAATGGTGTCCTTGTTTTGCAGCACGGTTAAGATGTTCGGTCCAAAGGTTCAAAAAATGTGTGTGGAAAAGGTATTAATTAATCTTAAGTTGTGGGAAAATAGCGTTTTCTAAGTTATAGTCCCCTAACAGCTACAAAAAGGCAATAATCCTCCCTCCTCCCGGCCCAAAGATAAAAGTTAAAGGACATATGTAGTGCAACAATTTCTTCTCTGATATAGCATACTATTAGTATATTACTGGTCCTAGTATCTAGTTAAATAAAAAAACAAGTTTCTTTAATTGAAAGTAAGGAGCGACATTAAATCTTAAAACGAATAAAAATTATTCCGTCTATGAAAGGGGCTGTCCCCTCCTCAACACCTCGCTCTTTACGCTAAAATTTTTATTGTTTTAAAAAGTAGAGTCATGCAAACAGTAAGACTTTAGCGTAAAGAGCGAGGCGTTGAGGAGGGGACATCCCCTTTCATATACATAACAATTTCTGTTCGTTTTAAGTTTTAATGTCTCTCCTTAGTTTCAGTTTAGAAGCCTTGTTTTTTTATATTTAATATCCGAACATTTTTCAACTAATCGATGTTCGAATTTGGCTCACCGTGCATGAAAAAATCAAACGAATTTGATCTTTCAACTGTACTGAACAAAATGGCTATCTCAAGATTTTGAACAGATAACTTTGGGGTAAAAAGGGCGTGGGAGGGGGCCCAGTTGTCGTCCAATCTTTTGGTTACTTAAAAAGGGCACTAGAAATTTTAATTTCCGTTTGTAAGCACCCTCTCCAAATCTTTTAGGACCATTATTTCAATACGATCACCCCTGAAAAAAACAACAAAACAACAACAACAAATAAACACACATCCGTGATCTGTCTTCCGGGAAAAATAGCAAAATTCCACATTTTTGCAGATAGGAGCTTGAAACTTCTACAGTAGGCAAGTGTTCTCTGGTACGCTGAATATGATGGCGTGATTTTCATTAAGATTCCTTGAATTTTAGGGGGTGTTTCTCCCTATTTCAAAAATCAAGCAAATTTTCTAAGGCTCGTAATTTTTGGTAGGTATCACTAAACTTGATGAATCTTATATATTTGGAATCAGCATAATAAGTTGATTCTTTTGATGTATCCATTGATGTTACAGTTTTGTTTTTTAGAGTTTCGGTTACTATTGAGCCACGTCGCTCCTTACTTACAGTTCTTTACCACGAGCTGTATGATAAGTCACTCTTGGAAGTAAAAAATGTAATTCTTTTTTCATTGTTGTACGCGTTTTCTTTGTCTAACTGTGCTGCATTGGAAGAAGTCTTTTTATTCAGTCATTCCTGATTATTTTACAACGTATTAGCAATCTGTTAAAATTGTTCTTGGCTATAGGCGAAGGGGAGGCTTGCGTGTGGCGAATTAACAGATGGGGAATATCATGGGAGCAAAAATCATAGCAGTCGATATTGAGAAAAAGTACTAATTAAAGATGCTATATTTGAGGATGGGGATTGGGCTGATCATATATGGAGCCAAGACTAGTAAACATATATTCCCAAAACAATAGAAATTCTTTATTTTCTTAATAGTTTCATAATACAATTGATTTTGTTATTTGAGTTAATGGAATTTAATTAAAAGTCGATTATAGGTGAGGACAAGGCTGGTCGAGGTCATTCTTTTTAAAATAAAATCTTTAATAATTTTGGTATTATTGTTTGGTATTGAAAGTTGTCATTTTTCCTTCTTTATATGTGTTTTGTGCGTGTAACAAATACGATTGCGCTGATTGATATGCACCTGCAACACTAGAAGGATATAGAAGACCTAGAAGTTCATCTTTGTTATGCTGAATGCAAGAAACCACAGGAATTTAAATATTTGATGCACATTGCGGAAATAAAAAGATCTTTAAACTTGGGAAGCCATTTTCGTGTTTTGCCAGTACAGAGCAAGTGAATATTGCCTTTTCCCCTAAAATAATAAATTATAATTTCAATTGAGCAAGATGACTCAATATAAACCGGAGAACCTAGGAAAGTGGAGAAATACACATTTTTGGTGATTTAAAGATACCTTCTACTAGATTAAAAACACTAGTGCAGCATAGGATTGCCAACTTGACACATTTCATGTCAAAAAGACACATTCCCATGTGTCTGGACACAATGACAATAAAGGGCAAAAATTTGACACTTTCTAGAAATTTGGGACATAAAATGGCAGAAATAAAACATTTTGTAATTTTATGATATAAAACAAAATATTTCCCAACTGGATATGTGTTTATATGAGTTTCGTGCTTTCACACTAAATCATTTTATATGACTGTTTCATGTGGATTTTTTTTTTTTTTTTGCTTTCTTTATATTTGATCAACCGCTTTGAAACAGTTTACGAACTGTATTTTGGCCAAAAAAACAACTGCTGAAAAAAAATAAGCTCTAGTTTTAAAGATTTCAAGATGAGCACATAAAAATGACACATTTTTGGGTGCTCGGGAGAAACATTCATGGACCAAAAAGTTGGTAACCCTGGTGCCGCAAGCAGTATAGCGCGGCCATCCGAAATCATAGCCCTCTTGCCTGCAAAAACAAGCTTTGAACAATTAAAGTTTGAACTCGAGAAGTTACATAGAAAATGAAATCAGATATGCAGTTATAACGATGCCAATTTCACCGTTCAGTACAGTAGGAGAGATAAACATAGTAAGTAAGTAAGTATGACGGCACAAGACCCTTAAGGTCCAAACCGGCGGTGCTGATCTCCGTTTTGTGGCCCTTCAACCAGGAAGTTCAATAGGGGTTGCGGGCCAGCCATCCTGTGCTTTCGCATACCCTTCCTGCTTACCTTCCCCATATTTCTCCAGGTACCCATTTAGAAATGGGTCGACTCTGGCTGAGCTTACAGAGTCAAGCCACTTACCCCCATGCCAAATCAAATAACTGACCACGACAGAGATTGAACCCGTGCCCCTTGGACAAAGAATTCTCAAGCCAGCGCGCCAACCACTTAGCCGAGACGGCTCAAAGAGATGAACATCGTCTAACTGAAAACAATTCTACGGTTTTTTTTTTCTCTTGGCTCTGACTGTGTTTTGAATTCTTACGGACGAGGCTTAAAATGAAAAAAAAAAAAAACAAAGTAAAAAGAAACTCTGATGAAGTTCAATAAGCCAAATTGTAAATTCATGCTCTACGACAAGATTAGCCAGCCTACCGCTAAAAAGAATAAAGATCCTCAATTTGAGCACTGTCGGATAGGACAATTTAAACAGAAGGTTCTAACTTTTTTACTCAGAAGTTAAAGATGACGATTCTAAGACATATTTTCTTATTGAGGATCGGCTGGTGTGCTTTCCCACGGTGTCTGACGCAAAATAAATTATTTGCTACTTTTTTTACACATGTTGAGGAATCAGCAAGAAGATGGGCCATACCCAAATAAATGAACTTCTGAGATAAGAAAAATTATAGGAGATTAACCTGAATTTCTGGGGGATAGACATCGAGCCAAAGGCCCTCCCATGTATATATATTTTAAAGTGGTGCATTGAAACTTCTAAAGGCATGCTTGGGGCCACAAACTGGCAAAAGACACCACTTTTCCGAGGCACAATCTTTTGGGTTACTTGAAAAGGGCATTTGAACTTTTAACCTGCTAATAAATCCTCTACCGATCATCGAGGACCACCAGATCAATACGATCGTCCCTAGCAAAAATAAAAACAAAACTACATGTAATTTTTCTTAAGGAAAAAATAATACAAAATTAAATATTTGTGAACATAGGAAGCTTGAAACCTGTACAGAAGGGTTCTTGGATATGGTGAATTTAATGCGGTATTTTTTTTTTTACCAAGATTGCTTGGCCTTAAGGGGAAGTTCCCCCCTTTTCAAAAAATCAGGCATGATTTTCTCAGGCTCGTATATTACGATGGGTAAGATCAAACTTGATGAATTTTATATATTTGAAATCAACTTGAAATCAAATCAACTGTTATCAAAACTGCTTTTTATTGAGTTTTGATTACTATTAGCCCGAGTCGCTCCTTACTAAGTTCGTTACCACGAACGAAGATTTTAAGGGAGATGCGAAGTAAAACCAATTTTTAACGCCCTGTTAAAAAAAAACATGACTACGGCTTTAGTTTGTTCACCTATGTTGGACAAAAGTCTTTTTATGAGGTTCACTGTGTACATTAAAAAAAACCCAACAAAAATTAATTTAAAAAACATTCTGATGAAACTAAAGTGTTAAATTGAAACTTAAAAGGGACCAAATTACTGCTTTGCAGTTTATGCAACATATTGATGAAAATCTGTTTGAAATAAATTGGCTCCTTAATATTTTCTCATGTTTTTAGAATTCTGAAGAACTAGCGATTTACTGAAAACTAAGCTTGCTGTAGTTTTCTAGAGAATTAAAATTGAACAGTAATTTTTTTTGATTTCATGGCTAGACTACTGAGAACCTTACAAAATAGCCTTTTGTTTTCTGTAGGTTACTTAATGATTTTCTCTTTCCTAATTCTGTTTTATCGCGTCAGTTTTTTGTTTGCCTCCTCCCCGGCCCAACACTATTTGCGCTAAAGTTTGGCTTTTGTCCAATTCTTTAAGAGCGACTCCTCAAACGCAAGGGCGGTTAAAATGGAATAAGAAGTATTTTTAGAACACTACAAAACATTATATTAAAGAGGGAGATCTTGAAGGGTACATCCCCCTGATAAACTGAACAATTTTTGTCCGTTTTATTTCAATTTCGCTCTTTACTTTCATCAGAAAAACTTTAGTTTTTTAAAAATTAATTTATTTCAAAGCTTCATTTACCTAAATTGATTCACTTGATTTTTCATAAAATTATGTACAGTGATGTATAATTGCGCATCAGCTATTATTAAGGGGGGGGGGGGGGAGTCAGTGTGCAGACAGGGCAGGGAGGGAAGATACCTCGAGGGTATTTTAATGCCCAAATTGATTAACTCTCCATGGACCTTCAGATAGACATAGAAGATTTTTTTTTTTATGTTTTCCCCAGGAGTAGGCCTAATAGTGTCGAACCAATTTTCATAGAAAATCGGATGGACTGTTCAGTATGAGGCCTGAGGGGGGGGGGTATACTCTTTCTCTTGAAGCGTCGCTGAGCTAAAGCTAACTTTGACTTAGAAACTTGGGTTTGAGGGTCCGAGTATGATATAAAAAAAAAATTCAAAATTAAATTTAAAAAGACGTAGGTTATATAAAAAAAGTGAGTTACAACAATAAAACTTAAAATCAACAAGAAAAATTTTGCGTACTAAGGGGTTACCCCACCCCATAAACCCCCACCCATTTCACCGAATTTTGACTCCCTTCCTCAGGGGTGGATCCAGGATTTCTTAGGGGGGGGGTCCAAAAAAGGTTGATCCGATAAACTTGCGTAAGGAGCCAGCTTGATTAACGCAAACTTACGCTAATTAAGTAAATTACACTACTTCAGACTACGTTGGGAGGGGGGTCTCGCCCCCTGGATCCGCCAATGCCCGTCCTCACCCTTATCCATTACTTCAAGAACGAATGTCCTTACATAAGAAACATATGATACCTGGAGAATAGAAGGATTCATTGATAATTTTAATTAGGTGACTTTGGGAAAAAAATTAGCTTGGGGGGCCTAGTTGCCCTCCATTTTTTTTGTTACTTAAAAAGGGCACTAGAACTTTCAATTTCCGTTCGAATGAGCCCTTTTGCAATATTCTAGGACCGCTGGGTCGACACAATCACCCCTGGAGAAAAAGAATAAATAAACACGCATCTGTTATCTTTCTTTTGGCAAAAAATACAAAATTCTACATTTTTGCCGATAGGAGCTTGAAACCTCTACAGTAGGATTCTCTGAAACGCTGAATTTGATGGTGTAATTTTCATTAAGTTTCTATTGCTTTTATAGGGTGTTTCTCCCTTTTTTCAAAAATAATGCAAATATGATCAGGGTCGTAACTTTTGATTCAGCATATAAATAGTTCAAAGATAATATTACCAAAACGCCGGTGTCGACACACACACCCTCCAGGGCCCGGGGGGTGTAGTAAGGAGGTTGCTCCTTACTTACAGTTCGTTACCACGAACTGTTTGGTTTTGAATCCAAACCTAGAAGTTTCACTCGCCCAGGACATCTGGAATCTGACTTTTCGAGAAATCACTCTCTCTTATTATTACATATTTTTACGATTTTAGGTTGGATGTATTTAACTCATAAATGTTTTTCAGTCATGCTTATTTGATGATGTCCGGGATGCAGGACTTATTCAGGATTTTTTTTAGCGAGTGGGGGGAGGTACTTCTTAGTTTTAAAATCAATTTGAGATTTAGGGATATATCCCAGGTAAGGGGTTCAAACCCGGCATGCCCCCTGAGAACACCCCTACCAAGAAGCCAGGAAACATCCCCTTTTCGATATATTCATATTCTTAACACAATATGTCATGTCTTTTTCAATCTCACTAAGTGAATTTCAACTGAAACTATAGAAAATTTGAATTTCGCGCGTGTTTTGTGTTTACTTTGAGTAGACTAATTTTTCCGCGAGTCTTAGCTGACACGACAGGCAAGTTCACCAACATACGAAAGGGTTAATAAAAATATTAGTAGTCTTACTGTTTTGAGGGTAGCATTGGAAGATACTGAATCTTTTAAATATAAGTATGCAGCTGTGTAATCCCCACCCATTGGGTCAATAAGACACGAGCTGCGTGGCATTTTAAGTGAGAACATCTGTCCATGTTCTAACAGATGCTAGTAAACTGTTTATTTAGTGAGAGAAAAATTTTTTGATTTCCTCCGTCTAGCTCGTCAGTACTTGTGTTTTGACACACTATGCGACGAATGTCTATAAAAAAGCTAAGTATGTCTTCGAGGAAAATAAACTATAAGGAAAACTGTGAAGACTATAAATGTTACTGCCCGGAGTCTGTTTAATAAAAAGGAGGTTAGCTAAGGAGAATTGAACTTGAACCTTGGCGGGTTCAACTCAGTGGCGCCAACTTATGGAAATTTAAGGGGAGGGACATCGAGGTATTCTTTTTATTTTTCAATGAAGATGCAAAAACATATGGTAGCCTACTCTTCTATTAAACGGACTCTTTTATCTACGGCAATTCATATCAGTCACGAAACAGACTGAGACGTGTGATGAAAACAGGTTTACAATGCATTCTGGGATATAAACAAAGGCAAGAACTGTATTTAAATTGTTGTTTCTTGGGGTTTAGGGGGGGGGAGGTACCTAGGTTAGGTTACGTATTTAATATATGGTATGCTTTGCCCCCCCCCCACCCCCTAATGTGCAAATATATAGCCCAAATGTGTTTCTAAACTATTATATATTCATCCTATTTTATTTTATTTCATTATAACCAAACTAGCACTATATAAAAGAGTCCGTTTAATAGAAGAGTACCAAATATATTTTTCAAAATCTAAGAAGACACCCCCTCCCAAAATTGGTGCCACTGGTTAAACTTACTTTTAATTACGATAAATAAAAGTTAAAATAGGGATAAAATCCTTTTAATAGACAGTGTTTTACAAACAGTGATAGGAATTCACAAAAAAAAGAGTTTTACTACTAAGGACGGTCACTGTATATGTGACCGAAATATCTGGTATTTTTTTTAAATTCATATCACTGTTTGTGAAACACTGCCTATTAAAAGGATTTCATCTCTATTTGAACTTTTATTTATCGTCACGGAAAGGCAGTGTGGTCTCCAAAATTCTCTATATTCCTTTTAATTTGTCTTAAACTAAAAGAGCACGCTATATAGGCTATAACCCATTATTTATTTTGGAGGAATGAGTTCCTTCCGGGAGATGGGAGGAGTGTCTAACAGAAATTAATTTATTCCCTTAATTTTTTTTAGTAAAACCATATATCTATATGGTCTGTCATGCTTTCTGTATTACCTTTGAAAAAATTGTCATAATTCCTGCGGTTTCTATACAATCTCCAATTCCAAAGGCTAGTTCAAAGGAAAAAATACTGGATATTTGTCAAACTTTGCAAAAAAAAATACCTGCAGGACCGGATACTGTGTAAAATAGAGAGAGAAAACCAAAGCGAGCGTATTGCGATTAGATCTGCAATAATAAGGAACTGATATGCAAGTATATTCTTAGAGGTCCTCATTTGCTCTTTCGAACAATCTCAAGACTTGGGATTTTTCGCCAGAGAATGGAAAAAATGACTCCATCCAAAACTGAATTGTAACTATTTCTTTATAACTAAATATGACAAAAAAAAAAAAAAAAAAAATCAGAGAAAACTTTTTTTCAACTTTCCAGCTTTAACTGGTGAGCTGGAAAATTTGAACGAACCAATCAGTTTACAATGCTGTGAAATTTGACAAATAAAATCAAATAAATAAAAAAAAATCAAATAAATATAAAATAAATCATAAAAAATATAAAATATATAATATAAAATATATAAAAATATAAAATAAATCAAATAAATCATAAAAACGAATATCAACTAAATCAAACAATACTGAAATCAAATAAATAAAAAAAAAACACCATTTCTAATGCGAGGCAAAGGGCGATTTTAAAACTGAACACAAATTAAAGCTACCCTGAATATGAGGGAGACAGGCATTGTCCTCATGCCCCTCCTAAGGTCTAAATTCAGATGGTCAATTTAAGGTCTAAATTGAAAACACAACACTAGATCTCATGTTTGCCTTTTCATGACAATGCTTCGATAAAGTTTGTACTCGGTAAAATAAATTGGCTGTAACATAAAAGGTTTTCAGAAAGAGTGAAAACGGTCTCTTAAAAGGGCATAGGCAAGTAAAACCCTTGTGATCACTAAGTGACTCTACTTGCCTGTTGCAATGAAGCAAGTTCTCATAGTTGTAGCCATAGCCACAATCGAGTAAAGAACGAATCAATGCCTATAGTAGCCAAAAGTTTAAGAATGTGTCTTTTGAGAAGCCATCTTGTGAGAAAAAATTGCCATTTGTAGCTGATTCAGCAATGGTACATGATATTTTGATGAATCTGAACAGTAAGACATTATTTTCAAAACAAACTCAGAAGTATTTTAAAAAAGACCTCAAACCCCTCAAAAATACCATCAAATAAAAAGTACACCATTGGAACCGCAATTGTCAGAAACCCTGTACAGAAAACTTAAAGCTCTCTTCCTTGAACAACAAGGTAAATCGCTTTTTTTGCATGGTTAGCACTGATGTGTTCGTTTTTTTCTTTCTTTTCACGGGGCACTGAAATATTATAAAGAGCTTTTGAAGGGTTCATTTAAAAGCTAATTTTTGTATCTAATCACTATTTATAACTTATAAATTAGACTTGAAATGCCATCATTAAGTGCGATATAGCATCCAAAAAGTGCACTTCAGGTGCCGTTACCGGAATGAAAGGCTGGGAAGAAGGAAAAGGGTACTACCATAATCTAAATGGTTGAAAACCCTAATCCTGAAGTTCAAAATACCCCCTCTACTGTATTCTTCTCTCTCAGCTCCCTTACTTTTATTCCTAAATCGTCTACTGACTAACATAACTAGTAGACTAATGCAACATCATGGAGACCTATTTAAGGTCTCATTTAAAAGAAAATTTTTATATCTACGTGTTTTTTTAAACATTTCTTGATAAAATTGTCATATAGCGCCATATGACACCAAAAATGGCACTTTTTGGTACCACTTCTGTATTAAAAAGGGTAGGAAGCATGAAAAGGGTACCGTCATAATTTACATGGTCAAAACCTTAGACCCGATTTTCACAATCCTCCCTCTTGTATAGCCTACTCCCTCTCTCCACCCCCTTACTATTTTTCTTAATCGTCTATTGACTAATAAAGCTAGGCTAGTTCTAGTGGATATGCTAAACTAAATCTAAGCTAGTGGTGTCAATTCACAAAAAGTGAGTGGGAGAAGACAAAATATTTTATTAATATCTGATAAAAGTATCATTATAAAAACAACAATAAGCATAATTGTTTGTATCCATTTTTTTTAATGAAAGTGCCCAAAAAGGGCTTTTTAATGAAAAATCCCCAAATAAGATGTTTTTCAAAATTTAAGCAGGGACAAGAAACAATGGGGGCACGAGCACCCCCCCCCCCCCCCTCAAGTACTACCACTAAAACTTTCATACTGGGAACATCGTAGGGTTTTATTTTAAAGGTAAATTCAAAGCTATTACTCATTTCAGCGTAGTCTTGTAGATTTAAATTTGAAAAGAGCATTAAAAGTGATTATAAAACTTTGAAGTCCTGTTTATCCTACTGTCTTAAATTTTTAGCATGTAATAAACGGGTGATTTAAAACAATAAAAATTATTAAGTATAGGCTACTATTATACACATGTTTCTTAGTTCCTGTGAAACTGAACCCTCGTTTAACTGAGCCTCAAGCAGCTGAACCCATTTACCTTTACCCTTGTGTAACTCAACCTCCAATTAACTGAGCAACCGTTTAACTGAAACCCCATGAAACTCAAATTTTGTTTAAGAGAAACTCCACCTAAATCAACCCCGTTCAGCTCAACCATCGTTCAACTCAACCCCCGCGCAACTGAAACCCTGGTTTATTTGAACCCGTTTTACTGAACCATCGTGCAACTAAGTCTCTGTTTAACACAGTCCCCATTCAACTTAACCCCGTTCAACTCAACCCCAATGTAACTCGACTCTCATTTCACCCTATTTAACTCGACCCCCAAGCAACTCAACCTTCATAAAACTTAACCCTTGTGCAATTCAACCCTCATTTAACACAACTCCTTTTAACTAAACCCCTTTTTAAACCAACCCACATTCAACTCAACCCTTGTGCAGTCCAACCCTCATCTAACTCAATCCTCATGCAACTCAACCCCTGTTTAATCCAACCCTGTTTGACTCAGCCCAATTCAAACCAACCCCATTCAGCTCAATTCTCCTGAAATCAACTATGTAACTAGAAAATGAAATTTAACCAGTTTTGTCAGAAGTAATAATAGTCGACTCAAATGAAACGGTCTTTATTTATTGGTTAATTCTTATGTAAGTGTGTTTTTTTTTATGTTGCTTGAATGCCAAACTATTCTTCCCTTTCTAAAAGCAACAATTTGTCCTTCTGTCTTTTATATTTGAAATTAGCAAAACGTTTCATGACCAGTGTCCAAACGCACTTGAATCTCATGGTTGCAGCAAAACCTGTAACTTAGAACAGAAAAAAACACGGCTCATAGTAGCCAAAAGCTTAAAAATATGTTAAAAAAGCTCTGTCTCATAAGACCAATTTCCCGTTAACGCTGATTCAGGAATGACAGTTATTATTTAGATTAATCTTAATAGTAAAAGTTTATTGTGGAAACAAACTTATGAGAATTTTTGAAAAGAACTGGAAACGCTGGTAAGTTTTCTTTTTTTTTTAATTTCTTCAGTACTACTAGGGCGATAGAATATGCGAAAGCAAGGTCATTTGGAAGCTAATACTCAAATTCAAGCACTTTTTTATAATTTCGTCACGACAACACCATCATAAAATACCTTATGACATCAAATGGGATTTTAATCTTATTTCTGGAGTGTAGATGCTTCAAACCATAAAAGGTCTACCACTGAAATCTCCATGATCGAAACCCGCTAAAATTGGTGCTTGAAATCCCTTTTTGAACGCTCCTATTTCCAGTCCCATTTACAGGTGGAAAATACAAGAAAAAACAGAGTTTTGAAAAAATCATCAATAGATACTTATTTTCATCTCAACGCTAAAATTAACAACGAAACAAATTTTTGGGAGTTTTGAAAAAAGCTTGATACCCGGACGTGTCTTAATTTGCTTCCTTCTTTTCTCCAGCACTAGCGGTTCACTGGAACGTCGTAGGGGCGTTGAAATTGGTAACCAGCCAAGGCTCTTGGAATTAGGTTTATATATCCCCCGTCCCATACATAGGGGAGTGGGAGTGCATTAACGGGTCACTGGTTTTAATGTTACATAGCATACTCCACCCGAAAGTTCCAAATAAAAAAGTTGATTGATTCACTGTTCAAAACTGCTTCTAAGTATAATAATCGCTGCTGTCGCAATCTTCTTTTATATCCTTTTTTTGCAGCAGAAATTTTGGTACTCCTTTATTAAACGGACTCTTTTATATAGTGCTAGTTTGGTTAATGCTAATGAAATAAAACAAAATAGGATGAATATATAATAGTTTAGAAACAAACTTGGGCTATATATTTGCACTTTAGGGGTTGGGGGGCAAAGCATATATTAAATACGTAACCTAACCTAACCTAGGTACCATTCCCCCCCCAAAAAAAGAAACCAAAAACCAACACATTTAATATCGGTACTCCTATGTTATAGCTACTCTTTTATATATGTCAAACTGGAGACACGATGAAAAACCTGTTTTTACGGGCTGATTCAAGACAGCGCTGTAGAGAAATACAATGTATAGCGTGGTTTTAATTTCGTATACGATATTTAAAGTGTGTGTTTTTTTGGGGGGGGGAGGTACCTAGGTTAGGTTACGTATTTAATATATGCTATGCTTTGCCCCCCACCCCCTGACGTGCAGATATATAGCCCAAATTTGTTTCTAAACTATTATATATTCATCCTATTTTATTTTATTTATTTAGCATTAACCAAACTAGCAGTATATAAAAGAGTAGGTATACCATAGGAGTACCTTAATATATTATACGCAATTAAAACCACGCTATAAATGAGGTTGAGGTTGGAAAGGTTAGGGATTTTCATATATATAAATATTTTTTAGTACAAAATTCTTCCTGGTTATATATTACATGTGTGAATTGTGGGGGTTTAGAGAAAGTGAGGATTTAGAGTAAATGCTTAGGAAGTATTTTAAGCGAGTTTTTAGGGCCCATACGCCTACTCGTAGTATTGTATTGCAGAGGGATCTGGGACTATTTTGGCTAAGATAAAATAGATTAATAAGAATGGTACAGTTTAGGATAAAAATTTTAAGAAGTAAAAATAGGCTAGCGAAAGAACCGTATTTTAGTTGTATTTAAGAAGTAAAAATAGGCTAGCGAAGGAAGCGTATTTTAGTTTGTTGGGGGAAAAGATAGAGGAAGGGTGGCCACAAGAAATTAAGAGAATTTTAGATGAAGTAGGATATTCGTATTTATGGAATGAAGTTCAGGGATCGAATTCGGATACAGTGGTTGATAAGGTAAAAGAAAGGTTACACGAGCAAGGAATACAGCAGTGGCAGGCTCGGAAGGAGGCCTCGGGATCTCTGAGTCTGTATAGTACAGTGAAGGACACGTGGGGGGAAGAAGTTTATTTTAAGTTGGGGTTGAAAGGGGAAGATATAAAATAGATTTTGAATTTAAGGGGAGGGTCGAATGTTATTGGGGAAAGGGAAAGGAAATTTAGGGGTCATAGTCTTAACCCAGTCCCTTGTCCAATGTTTAGGGAAGATGACGAGGATATTTTTCATTTTTTGGGGAATTGTAAGGAATTGGCGGGTATAAGAAATGGTTTTTTTTTCGTTGGTGTTGGCAGATAGAAGGTGGGTGGAAGGGATTGTAGGATCACGAGTTAAAATGACATTAAAGAATTTGGCTAAGTATGTTGATGAAGGGCTGATACATCGTGAAAGATGTATCTCTTTATAAATATTTTCGTGAACATTCATATATAAGTACGTTTTTTCTTTTTAATTTGTTTGTGTTTTTTGTTGGTCTTGCTATGTTTATGTTCTGTTTTTTTTTTTTTTTTCCTATGGCCCGATGGCTTTTTTTGGAAATACATACATGCATACATTGTATTTCTCTACATCGGTGTCTTGAATCACCCCGTAAAAAATGGGTTTTTCGTCGTGTCTCCAGTTGACCTTCCATATACACTAGATAAAAGAGTTCGTTTAGTGAAAGAGTACCGAAATTTTTAAGTCTGTAAAAGTTTGATTTCTTCCAAACATATTTCAAATTTTGTCAAGTTCTTTCTTACTGTTGTGTATTCCTAAACTAAAGACTACATCATATTAAAGCTCTATCAGTGCTAGTTCAAACTTGTTCTTGGGTTGAGTTGAATCAAACAAGGCTTGATTTAAATAGGGGTTGAGTTAAACCGGGGCCGAGTTAAGTGGGGGGGGGGGTTGTAAGGTGTATGGGATTGATTTAAGTGGAGTTTGAGTTAAACTGGGGTTGATTTTCATGGGAATTGAGTTAAATGGGGGTTCAATTGAACGAGGATTCAGCTGAAAGACGTTCCAGTTAAATGGGTTCAGTTGCATAGGGTTCAATTAAACGTGGTTTACTTACACACACCAAGTCTTTACAGTGTAACGGTAACAACTCTGCCTTGTCGCCGTGGTAACTTAGATTTGAATTTTGACTAAGACATTCTTTTTTTTAAATCTATATTCTCTTTCAAAAACCAATTTATTAGTTCTCCTAAAATGTTAAAGTCAAAGTAGCGAAAATGATGAAAGTGCACTCTCTGATGAGAAGTTCAAATCCTTTGCTGCATTGTGGCAGAAAACTTACATTAAGAATAACACAAATTTCCGAAAAGTATATTAACTGTCTATCTTTAAATCATTTTAATAACTTCATAGATCATTGAATTTTTATTTACAACTCCTCAAAGATGCCAAGGAGGACATAGTTCTGTATTCTTTATGTGAAAAATCCCAGATTTTTTAATGCAAAGTTTAAGAGAGATGCGAAGTCAAACCTAAACCTAAAATGCCTTTTTTATTATTATCTTCTTTTTTTAGCAAAAGCTCATGTTGGATTGTTTAGTTTCGCTTCCCAAGCTGAAAAAGATATTCTTATTAAGTTTATTGACGATGTTTTCAAAACCTAAAAAACGCACACAAATTAAAAAAATTAAAAAAAAGCAAAATTTTTCTAATGAAAGTATTGTAATGTTGTAACTTAAAACGAACAAAAATCCCTGCTTCACGGTCAATGCAAGATATTATTGAGTAGCTGTTTCAAACAAACTGGCTCGTCATATTCCCTGATATTTGTAGAATTCTTAAAAATTATCGCTATACTGAAAAGCTTGCTTGAGTTTTTTAGAGAGTTAAAATCGTGACCGCAAATTTATTGATTTCATGGCTGGTGAAAGACTATTGAGAATTTTATTAATTATTCTTTCATTTTCTGCAGGTCACTTAAGGGTTCTCCTGCTTCCATTCCTGTTTTTTTTTGCGTTGGTTTTGTGTTTTCAGTAAAGGGCTAGTTTTCCACAATTCTACAAATATAGGGGAATATCATGAGCCACTTCGGTTGAAACGATGTTTCAAAAATACGTTACATTAGCCACGAAGCAGTATTTTTTATTTAAGTTTCAACTTTACTCTTTACTTTCATCAGAAAAACTTAATTTTCAAAGGAATTATTCACACATTAAAGCTCAAGTTAAACATTAAAGCAAGGAATACATCAAAGTTAAAGAAGAGGGGTAGCTGCTATCTTTATTTTTAGAGTAGTTTTTTATATTTAAATGGTATTGTAGTGGTTTTCTTTTAATACGAAAAGACTAGTTTTTGAAATTTAACTACTATCCATTTTATTTATTTTTATTGTAAGTAAATTATAGTCTGCAGATTAATGTGATTAAGAACGAATGCAGAACCCCGTAGGAGCGTGAACTTTGAAGCTGTGAGATTTAGTAATGCGTTTATTTAGGTTTGTTAAGGTCTTGAATCGAACGACTGTCTCATAATTTGGGATTTATGACATTCGGCCCAACTTGTGACTGTTTTCTGCAAAATAGTAAAGTAAATTTTAATGGGAGGCATAACCTTTATTGCTACTTAAAATTCATTGTTTCAGTTCAAGTCTGTTCTCTGCTCTCTACGGCTAAAACTTTTGGTCATATGATATTTTGGTCAATAGGGGTAACGCTGTCACTATTTGGCATAGAGTAGCAAAAAAAACATTCTATTAAGAGAGATTTTTTTTTTATTCTTAAACTGGGCTCGAATACCCCTAGGAAGTTATACCCATTCATAAATATCGTTGGTGGAAAATGAGGTCTGAAATTTTATAAGAGCAAATTTTATGTAATGAATTTGTTATTTTTTTTATCGGGGTAGGAAATCTTCTGATAAACCTTAATTTTACCCCCTACTTTCTCTTTCTCCGCAGATAATAAATCTTAAAATCCTCTAACTATTTCTAGATAAGGGAGACTACCTTCTATTAGCAACCGTTCCTAACGCTTAGTCTAAAATGCATTCCTTCAGGTAAATGGTTGTTAGAGGGTAAGTAGCCTCTATCTCCGATTTGATTTGAAGGACCTGTCGCGAAATCTTAGCCTAAAACCATACTTTTTGAGAGCTCAGACAGTCCCACCCTTATCCCAATAAATATTCATTTGACCCATCCTCTTCTTAAAACATTGGTTTGAAAATTTATGGTACTTGTCGGTTATATAATAAACACTCAAGAAGTGAAGTTTAGTTAATGCTATGAAATAAAACAGAGTATTATGAAAATACAATAGTTTAGAAAAAAATTTGGGCTATATATTTGCTCATTAGGGGGGGGGGGGGTAAAGCATAGCATATATTAACCACGTAACCTAACCCAACCTAACCTAACCAAAATACCAACTAATACTTAAATAAAATATGGCTACAATTTATTCTCCAACCCAGCCAAATCTAATTGTCTGGAATAAAGAAGTTGCTTGACCAGTTTTCCGTCTCATGTTCGGATCATTTGCGATCCAAATTCTCGAGTGTTTATTATATAGCCGATAAGTACTAAATATATAGTAAGTTTACCGTACATAAGTTGATAAGCACTAAAATAGACCAAGTCAAACCTCGTAACCTTGGAGATTAATACCTCGTACCTCTTTTCCGGTGTTACCCAGCATTTTTATTTTTATGATATAATTTGTCTTAATTGAACAGCTTTATTTGTCCTTATAAAAACGAATTTTGGTTGGCATCAGAGCGAACGGGAATAGTTTTAAATATATAATGTTCAGTGCATGCGGTAAATCATCGATGAATTTTTCAAATGTTGACGTTGGTCTTAAACAGTGGAAGACAACACCTGCCTTTGAAAGTTATCGCACGTAAGAAATTGACTTTAAAGATCACTGAAAATGATAGTGTGTCAAACGCTACCCCACAACAGTTTAACAGCTGCCTCGCCCGCATATTTTAAAATGCCCTTTAAAACAACGCAGTTGTTAAGTCGAACTTAACTGAAAGTAAAACTCCAAATAGTAAAGGAAAAACTAATGCATAGCGGACGTAGTTGCACTGTTTTTTATTATGTTTCTCTTCTCCACTATGCTAAATAAAAAAAAACTAGTTTTTTTAACTGAAAGTAAGGAACGACGTTAAAACTTAAAACGAACAGAAATTATTCCGTATATGAAAGGGGCTGTCCCCTCCTCAACGCCTCGCTCTTTACGCTAAAGTTTTTTATTGTTTAAAAAAAAATAGAGTTGTGAGAAAGCCAAACTTCAGCGTAAAGAGCGAGGCGTTGAGGAGGGGACAGCCCCTTTCATATACGGAATAATTTCTGTTCGTTTTAAGTTTTAACATCGTTCCTTACTTTCAGTAAAAAAAAAACTTGTGTTTTTTTTATTTAATTTTTGAACGTTTTTGAATTATTGCAGGTTTTGATATTGGCTCACCGTACATGAATAATTAAAACAAAATTTGCATATTAATTTTACTTTTATTTGGTTAAATCGCTTTCTCAAAACTTGGTTGATTTTATTTACGAACGTTCTTATTAGTAATATACATACGTAACTTATGAGTGAACTGACATAACGAATTTCAATATTTATAGTTATTTGTTGCGTATATTAGAGGTTTTGCCCCCTAGTCAATAACTCGCTCTTTAAGCTAAAGTTTGAATTTTGTTCCAATTGTTTAAAAAGTATCCCTTAATCACAAAGGCCGTTAATTAGAATAAATAGCTGTTATGAAAGTACTAAAAAATCTTTGGCCTAAAGAGCGAGGCGTTGACTAGGGGGCGAACCCAATCATACAAGTAATAATTTCTGTTCGTTTTAAGTTTCTATGTTGCTTCTTACTTTCAGTTGATAAACTTGTTTTTTTTATTTAATTTCTGATCTTTTTCGTTAATAATGTTGGGAATTCCAGCACCCCGTTCGTCACAATGTATCTTTCCCCCATGAAAACTTCCTTCCTGGAAGGATCCTCCTAGATAACCCCCTACCCCCCACCTACCAGAAAAAATCCCCCCTGAAAACGTCTGTATACTTCCCAATAACCAATACTATATGTTAACATTGGGTAAAGCTCATAATTTTCAGCCCTCCCCCCGAGGATTTCGGGGACTAAGTCATCCTAAAAGACATAGTTATCATATTTTGTACCATGCTAAACAAAATGGCTATCTCAAAATTTTGATCGGGTGACTTTGGGGAAAAAATGAGCGCGGGAGGGGGCCTAGTTGCCCTCCATATTTTTTTTGGTCACTTAGAAAGGGCACTAGAACTTTTAATTTCCGTCCCAATGAGCCCTCCTACGATATTCTAGGACCACTGGGTCAATACAATTACCCCTGGGGGAAAAAAATAAAATAAACACGCATCCGTGATCTTTCTCCTGGCAAAAAATGCAAAATTCTACATTTTTGTAGATAGGAGCTTGAAACCTCTACAGTAAGGTTTTCTGATACGCTGAATATGATGGTGTGATTTTCATTAAGGTTCTATAGCTTTTAGGGGGGCTTTTCTCCTGTTTTTCGAAAATCAGCCAAATTTTCTCAGGCGCGTAACTTTTGATGGGTAAGATTAAACTTGATGAAACTTATATATTTGGAATCACAATTAAAATCTGATTCTTTTTATGTATCTATTGGTATCAAAATTCTGTTTTTTAGAGTTTCGGTTACCATTGAGCCGGGTCACTCCTTGCTTACAGTTCGTTACCACGAACTGTTTGATAGGCACGTCCCTTTGAACTATGGGGGCTTTATTTTTTTTTCTCTATAATTTGTTATACATTGCCATGAAGGTCTACCTACGTTATATGGGTTTTTCAAAGTTACCCCCTACCCGAAACGAATCACATGCACATTTACTTCTGGACAGAAAGAGCATAAGTCAACAAAGTATACTGTCGATTATTTTGTTTGTTTATTTCTCGTTTTTGTGATTTTTTTTTACATTAAAAATGTGTCGTTTTGTTTTGTAGTTTGAAGGTTACAACTTTTGGTTGGTTCTATCCATAAATTGAAAGTTTCGTATATGCCAATATTTTTGAAAATTCGTCATGGATAATCCTGAGTGCCTCGGTCTAATTATTTATTGTTTTCTCTATTTATATATTAGCTATCTGATCACACGGGCTCCTAGGAAAGGCAAAATTGGAAGGAAGAATTAAGTATCAAATAAAAGCTTTCCTAAGTTTTTTTTTTTTTTTTTTTTTTTTTATTCGAGCGCAATTTTCATGAGGTATACTCAACTGTTATGGTGACTCTGAGAATCGGAAAGGATGTGATCCCCCATGCTTTATTACGAATATTTTATAAGCTAAGGAACCGGGTAATCAATTATGGTACGTATTAGTATTTTTTGACGATGTCAAAAGACTTTATTTTATGTTACTCCTTTTATTTGAAATAATTCATGATGGTTCTGAATTGTGTTGAAACTTGCAAAGCCATTTACTTTACTAAGTTATACCCAGTTCCTTGAATTCAATTTGTATTTGTTATAGAAAACACAATAGATAGAAGTTATTTCTCTGGAAAGTAGCCAAGACTTTGCCTAGGGGCAGGGGCGGATCTAGAGCAAAATCTTGGAGGGGGAGCCCAATGTGACAAGGTTGCCAATAATTGAACAAATTAACAAATTTATTTTAAAAAAAGAGTAAAAAGAAGAAAAAACAAGGAATGAGGGCGCCGGAAAAAATCTTGGGGGGTTCACTAGCCCCCTGGATACGCCACTGCCTCAGAGGGAAGATTGCAATTTATTGTATTATTATATAACGGTGATGTGCTATTATTCTTGGCATCTTATTGATTTACTTTTTAAATGCATGAAATGGTTGAAACTCATTGTGAAAAAATAAAGAGAAGGAACTAATGAAAAGCTAATCCAATTTGCATCTAATGATAAGAATAGTATTTTGATAAATTTTCCTACCTACAAATACAAACTTCTTTGCAAAAATTTTTGAAATGAAAAGGTAGGGTCTAAAAAACATTTACTTCAATGAAGTCCATGTAATATTCAAAGGATGTCCTTGCTGAAAGCTGTGTTTCATCCTTTCCGTTTCCCCTTTCCCTGGGTAATGGTATTTAATTCGTGGCCTTAAAATATTGTGCATAGAGTTGCTTGAACTTCGATCTAAAGTATTTATATTATTTTTATGATTAAACCAAAAAGTGCCGTTCTGCATACTTAACGTAGTTCCAACCCTCAGCTCGTGCCAGCATTTTCAACATAGAAAATGATGGGTAGTGTGGATAAACGCATAGCAAGCTGAAAAGATTTCAACAACGACTTGAAACCACAATAAAGCCTGAAATGGGCACTTTCAAAGGGCAGAAACAGGGGCTTTGAACAACTTAATACTGCCCCACTAAACCTTGTAAATAACTGCTTTCTGTGTAAAGTATGAAAGATCCAAGCTGAAATGCATAGTTTTGATTTTATTTGAAACAAATGTTGCAAATGATCTTATCAGCTTAATAAGAAGCTGAAAAAATGTTCTCATCGAAGGGGAAATTATATTGTGAAATAAAAGAGGGGTTGTGACCAGGGCAGGAGTTTCCTTCCTATAAAGGGTAATGCTGGTCGTACCACGGCTAAGCATCTCTGTTTGATTATCATGATGCTGTAGTTTTTGCTTTGACGAATAATTAAGATTGCATTACGATTGCAGCGGTAGTTGTAAGCTAGTAAAGAGCCATCCAAGGCATACAGTAACCAAAATAACCTTGTAAATTTCCGTGAAAAAGTTTTCTAGAGTATAGGGAGACATCACAAGCCAGTTTGTTTGAAACCGTTTTTCAAAAATATTTAGCAGACACTAGGAAGCATTAGTTTTTGTTCTCATGAAGTTTCAACGCCATTTTGTACTTTCACTAGAAAAACTTCGTTTTTTGGAAAATAAAGACTTAAATTAACGACTTAGAACCTGCTCAACTGTTAATGTTCTGTTAGTCTTCCATCTTCTTATATTTTTTGCAACTTAAAAAAAGAGAAAAGGATGTGTAAATAGACTATCAAAATGAAAAAGGATAAAACGGTTAAAGATACAACTTTGAAAGTTTATTCTAAGATCAGATGGTCCAGATTGCGTTACTCAGTCCTATTGAGGTCAATTCCCAAGATTAAAGCCTTAAAAGGATAAACGCTGAAAATTTGTTAATTGATGCTCAACCCATCTTTCATTGAAAGCTTAACATCCGTATAGAATTTCCTAAACATGCCACAAACACTGCTTCAATTCCAATTCAGCTTTCTTTGTCCGCATCACAATACGAATAAGAATCTGAATAGAGGTGTAACCGTCGCAGCCTTTGACGTAAAAGTCTTGAAAGGCGACCCTCAGCACGTGTTTGGGGCGTCTTAGGCATCGCGACTTTAAGGATGCTTCAGGTGGTTCGTTAGATTTTAAAAGGAAAGCCGTTGAATTTTTAGGCGTCCACATCACCTGCCTTTACGATGCCAAAGACGCCCTTTAAATTGTCCTGGCTGGGTATTTAATTTAGGGTTTTCCATGCGGGTAATAGACTTTTAAGTTGCCTTTAAACAACTAACATTTTTTTGCAGTGAAATTTCTTTTATAATTTCATTGCAAAAATTAACGATTGAGATGGAGGGATTTTGAAATTCTGCAAAAAAAAGAAAATTACTACGATCTTTGTAAAACAAGATTACAGCAAATTTTTAAATTAAGGATGTATACGCAGGAAATACGCTACAAGTTTTCCAGCAATATATATATATATATATATATATATATATATATATATATATATATATATATATATATATATATATATATATATATATATATATATATATATATATATATATATATATATATATATATATATATATATATATATATATATATATATATATATATATATATATATAATCTGTTTACTTTCTTTGATAGCTTGGATGCACTTACGCTATTTTGATTTGGTTAAATTTTAAGAGCAGAAGTAGCCCCGAAAGTTTGAACATAATACCCTCAATTGTTCTTGGGATACCGCTGAGATGCCTTATTGGGAATTAGCGTTATCACAGTGCATTTTGATTTAATCTTAAGGCAACATTTAGTTTTTAAACATAATGGGCAAATATATATATATATATATATATATATATATATATATATATATATATATATATATATATATATATATATATATATATATATATATATATATATATTACATATATTTATATATATCTATATATATATATATATATATATATATATATATATATATATATATATATATATATATATATATATATATATATATATATATATATATATATATATATATATATATATATATATATATATTTACTATACTATCTTTATAGGTGAGCAATAATTGTGTATGTATTTATGTATTTATTCATTTTTTCTCGAGAACGGCTCCATACTTTTTCGGGAAAATTAGCGTCCTGGGATATTCTCGCGTAATAAACGATATAGGTTGGTCAGAAGTTTGAGATAATTTGTTAAGAGCCTTAATTTACGAAGAAAAAAAAATAATGTGAGTGACGTCATTTTTATATACATCAGTATTGCAAAAACGTTGTCCCATTTGTCGCGCTTATCTGAAAAAAATTGAAAATTTTCATGCATGTAAAAGTTTACATTAAATTGCTTAAAAAGCGAAAAGCTGGTAATTGCAAAAATAATTGTATATATTTTGACAAGGGATTACAACAATTCAAAAACCTTAAAAAAGAAAACCAAAAGTTTGAATCGTATTTGACGCGGAGCCCCACGTCATACTATTTTCATTTCATAGTACTTGAAGAAATTTTGAAGTTAAAAACACGTTTACAAATGTTGTTATTCTTAAAGAAGAAAAATCCAGCGCAGCATACGCCAGTTCAGAATCTCTAAAGTTATTATGTAAACTGCAAAAATATTTATGGTGCCTGAGCAATACTTTTAATGTTTTAGTTCAAACATGAAAAAAACCTGACAATTTTTATATTATTTGGTTTGTTTTTTGTTAGATAAAAGCAACTCGCTACGTGGAACGCAACTAGTCAACGTAACCAGTTGCATAATGTCAGTAGGAAGGCATAAAAAACGAAAATTTGCAATTATTACAAATGATGATTCTTTGGAACCACTTGAACTATCAAACGTGATAGGACCGAGAAAACGCCCGGGCATATTAAATTTATAATGGGTGAAAATCAACAGCCTTGACAACCAATACGGGCAAGCAAAGGGTATTGCTAACTTGTCTGGAATAATCAAAATCCGAAATGAAGAAGAAAGACAAATGCGGTTAGAGGATATGCAACAGCGAGTATCAAAACGTGTCAAAAATGAAAATGAAGAGCATAGACACGGGTGGTTAGAAGATGCGAAAACGAGAATCTGAGCGAGTCCAAAATAAAAATAAAGAGCAAAGACATGGGTGGTTAGAAGATATGTGAAAACGAGAATTAAAGCGTGTCAAAAATGAAAATAAAGTGCAAACACACATGGTTAGACACACATGGTTAGAAAATAAGTGACATCGAGAACCTGAGCGAGTCGAAAATCAAAATGAAGAGCAAAGGCACGGGTGGTTGGAAGACAAGAGACACCGAGAATCAGAACGTATCAAACATCAGAGTGAAAAAGAAAGAAATATTAGGTTAGAAGAACAGCGGTGTAATAATCTTCGACACCAACAACGTGTGGCACACAACCAAGTTTGAAGCTTAGTAGAAATAGTTGTTAGAAATGGGACTTGCTTTAATAATCAAATATATTTGAAAAGACTTCAGTATGAAAAGACATTCAATTTCGTAAAGAGCAAAAAACTGGTAATTGCAAAAATATTTGTATATATTTTAGCAATGGATTACAACAATTCGGAAACCTTGAAAAAGAAAACCAAAAGTTTGAAGCTAAGTTGATATCGTTGTTAGAAATCGGACTTACTTTAATAATCAAATAAGAGGCAACGCTACAGCGTTGCCTATAGTAAAGGTAGTAGAATGGCCTTATTGAGCCCCACGACTCACCCCTGCTGCCACCTACAACTTTTGTTAACATCATCTATGGGCACGAGAACCACGTGGTTAATGGTTTTTTGTCAATGAGAATGAAAAAACAGGAATTTTGTCACATTTATGGATGTTTTAATGGATGGTTATGTGTGTTGGTCGATTTATTTGATGTTTTTCATGGATGTTTAATGGTTTTTGTCAGTGAGAATGAAAAAACAGGAACTTTGTCACATTTATGGATGTCAACAGAAATTAATGTCTGTTATATGTTTTTCTCACTGATAATGAAAAAACAGGAATTTTCTCACTTGGAAAAACAGGAACTTTCTCACTTGGAAAACCATAAACCACGTGGTCCTGTCACGAGTAGCACCTGAGAACTTGATTTACATAATCGCTAGGGGAAATTATTGATTCACGAAGGGGAAATTAAGAAACATTAAGGCTTCTTTAATCTTAGGTCTGTGGGATAAACATTCTTTAGGTCAGAGAGAAAAATTAATATTATATTTTTAAATAGGGCTTCATTGATCTTTAGTGTCAGGAATGATAAATGACATCACTTGTTATCTTGGAATTATGCGGGAGTCTAAAGAGATAGAAATTCTATTTTTAAATACGGCTTCACGGAGCTTTAAGTCGGAGAGATAAATTGATATTCTAACGAAACCCTAATAGTTTAGCTAGGAAAATTTATGAGATGAAGAGATTAACGTAGGAAAGGGTTTCCTAGAAATTTGAAATGCGTTAGCGCAGAGATGCCAAACAAAAGTAACACGCTGAAATTACGTTTAGGGATTATTTGGGCGAAACCGTTTTATCCATTTTATGGGATTATTTCGGCGAAAAAGTTAGAGACATTTTGAAAGAAGATTTTAGGAAAGGTTTTAGAAGAGAATTTGAGGGTAAAACTCTGTGGTCGTTATAATACACAAGTTTCATTTGAACAGTGTTGTGAGGTCCTCTACCCCAACCCCAAAGGGTTCCGAGGCCCCACCCCCCCCCCGAAGGAAGCCATCGGTCCTCAAAGGTCCACTGGGCTCCCAAAGAGCCCCAGCCCCCCCCCCCAAACACCGTTCTCAGACCCTCAAAGGCCCTCCTCTGGTCCTCAAAGGGCCCCCGGACCCCCAAAGGGCACCCCGGGGCCCAGAGGCCCTCCCCCGGTCCTCAAAGGTCCCCCGGGCTCCCAAAGGACCACCCGGTCCTCAAGGGTCCCCCAGACCCCCAACGGACCCCCCGGCCCCCAAAGGGCCCCTCCCCCCTTGGCCCAAAAGGGCTCCTCCCCTCCCTCTTCCTCCCTATCCTCCCCCTCCTCCCACCCTCCCCTCCCTCCCTCCTCCCCTCCCCCTCCCCTCCTCCCCTCCTCCTCCTCCCCTCCTCCTCCCCTCCCCCTTCCCTCCCCCTTTTTTATACTTTTTTTGTGCATTGAGACACAGAACGACCCCCTCCCCCGGCCCCTCCCCCCTCCAAAGGTCTGATTTTTCAAAGTTCATTTTGATTTTCTCTCATTGAAGTGCAAGAGTTGAACTGTTTCAGCAGTTTATGGGTGTTGTTCAAAAGGTAAAACTTGCATATTAATAATTCTTCAAAGTTCATTTTGAATTTAGTTCGTTGATATGCAAGAGTTGGAATATTTCACTATTTTATTATTATGTTTTACCTTGTCACAGTGAGAATTTCATGATTTTTAAGGTTCAGTTTGAATTTCTATCGTTGAAATGTAATATTTGGAATATTTCTGTTGTGTTTGGTTATGGTTTACAATGCCACAGTTTCATTTTCTTGATTATTAAAATTTAATTTTTAATTTCATTCTTTTAAATGCAAGAGTTGGAATATTTCAGTAGTGTTTGGTTGTGGTTTACCTTGTCACAGTTACATTTTCTTGATTTTTCAAAGTTCATTTTGAATTTCTTTTGTAGAAAGGCAAGAGTTGGAATATTTTAGTAGTGTTTTTTTGTGGTTAACCTCTTCACTGCTACATTTTATTGAATTTTCAAAGTTCATTTTGAATTTCTTTTGTTGAGATGCAAGTTTTAGAATATTTCAATAGTGTTTGGATGAGGTATGCAATGACACAGTTACATTTTCTTGAATTTTCAAGGTTCATCTTTAATTTCTTTAGTTGAAAATCAAGAGTTGGACTATTTCGGTAGTGTTTTATTTTGGTTTACCTTGTCACAGTTAAATTCTCTTAATTTTTCAAATTTCATTTTTAATTTCTTTCGTTGATACGAAAGAGTTTGAATATTTCAGTAGTGTTTCGTTGTGTTTTACCTTGTCACAGTTACATTTTCTTGATTTTTCAAAGTTCATTTTGAATTTCTTTCATTGAAATGCAAGAGTTGGAATATTTCAGTAGTGTTTGGTTGTGGTTTACCTTGTCACTGTTACATTTTCCTGATTTTTCAAAGTTCATTTTGAATTTCTTTTGTTGAAATGCAAGAGTTGGAATATTTCAGTAGTGTGCTTGTTGTAGTTTTACGTGTCACACTTAAACTTTCTGAATTTTTTATGGTTCATTCTGAATTTCCTTTGTTGAAATGCAAGAGTTGGAATATTTCAGTAGTGTCTCCTTATAATTTAACTTCTAAATGTTACATTCTCATGATTTTTCAAAGTTCATTTTGAATTTATTTAATTGAAATGAAATAGTTGGAATATTTCACAAGTGTTTCGTTTTGGTTTACCATGTCACAGTTAGATTTTCTTGATTTTTCAAAGTTCATTTTGAATTTCTTCCCTTGAAAAGCTCGACTTGGATTATTTCAGTAGCGTTTGGTTGTTGTTTAACTTGTCTAATCTAAATGTTCATGATTTTTCAAAGATCATATTGAATTTCTTTCCTTGAAAAACAAGGCATGAACTTTTTCAGCGAAGTGAGGTCACGGGTTAAAATGTAACAGTTCACGCTACATGATTCTTATATGCAAATTTCGAACTTCATTAGTGGAGATGCAAGAGTTGGAATATTTCAGTAGTGTTTGATTGTGGTTTACCCTGTCACAGTTACTTCTTCTTGATTTTTCGAAGTTCATTTGATTTTCATACATTGAGAAACATGTGTTTAACTATTTCCGTTACATTATGTCGTTGATTTCATAATAACAGGTTCAAGTAATAACAAAATTATTGTTTATTTCGAATTACACAAGGATTAAATCTAGATTTTTTCTAATAAAGAAGAGGTATGTTGCTGTTTTCAGAGTAACAGTTACATATTCTTTATTTTTCAAAGGTTCATTTCGAATTTCTTTCTTTGAAGTGCAAGAGTTTGACTATTTCAGAAGTGTTTTGTCGTGGTTTACCTTGTCATAGCTACATTTTCTTGATTTTTCAAAGTTCATTCTGAATTTTTTTCCTTGAAGATCTAGTCTTGAACTATTTCAGTAGCGGTTGCTAATGGTTTAAATAATCACAGTTACAGTTTCATGATTTTTCAAAGTTAATTTTGAATTTCTTTCATTTTAATTCTAGATTTTGACTAAGTATGAAGTTATGTCGTTTGATTTACAGCGTAACAGATTATTTCTCATGAAAGTTCATTGTTAATTTTTAAATTATGTATTTTAAATTAACTAGATGGAACATTTAATTATAGTTTGGTTGTGGTTTACATTGTGGCACTTCAATTCTTTTGGTTTTTCATATGTCATTTTGTATTTATTTAGTTGAAATGCAAGAGTTGGAATATTTCAGTAGTGTTTGGTTGTGGTTTACCTTGTCACAGTTACATTTTCTTGATTTTTCAAAGTTCATTTTGAATTTCTTTCGTTGAAATGCAAGAGTTGGAATATTTCAGAAGTGTTTGGTTGTGGTTTACCTTGTCACACTTACATTTTCATGATTTTTACAACTTCTTTTGAATTGATTTCGTTTAAATGAAATATGTGGAATATTTCAGTAGTGTTAGTTTATTGTATACAATGACACAGTTAAATATTATTGATTTTTAAAAGTTCATTTTGAATTTCTTTCGTTGAAATGCAAGAGTTGGAATATTTCAATAGTGTTTGGTTATGATTTACCTCGTCACAGTTACATTTTCTTGATTTTTCAAAGTTCATTTTGAATTTCTTTCGTTGAAATGGAAGAGTTGCAATATTTCAGTAGTGTTTGGTTATGGTTTACCTTGTCACAGTTACATTTTCTTGATTTTTCAAAGTTCATTTTGAATTTCTTTCATTGAAAAGCAAGAGTTGGAATATTTCAGAAGTGTTTGGTCGTGGTTTACCGTGTCAAAGTTACATTATCTTGATTTATCAAAGTTCATTTTGAATTTAGTTCTATGTAATGCAAGAGATGGAATATTTCAGTAGTGTTTGGTGGTGGATTACCTTGTCACAGTTACATTTTCTTGTTTTTTCAAAGTTCATTTTGAATTTCTTTCGTTGAAATGTGTTTGGTCGTGCTTTACCTTGACACAGTTCATTTTCTTGATTTTTGTTAGGTTAGGTTAGGTTAGGCTAGATCAAGTTAGATTATGTTAAGTTAGGTTTGGTTAGACTAGCCTACGTACGCGCATTTCATTTTGAATTTCTTTCCTTGAAATGCAAGAGTTGAAATATTTCAGTAGTGTTTGGATGTGGTTTACCTTGTCACAGTTACATTTTCTTGATTTTCAAAGTTCATTTTGAATTTCTTTCGTTGAAATGCATGAGTTGGAATATTTCAGTAGCGTTTGGTTCTGGTTTACCTTGTCAAAGTTACATTTTCTTGATTTTTCAAAGTTCATTTTGAATTTATTTCGTTGAAATGCAAGAGTTGGAATATTTCAGTAGTGTTTTGTTGTGGTTTAACTTGTCACAGTTACATTTTCTTGATTTTTCAAAGCTCATTTTGAATTTCTTTCGTTGAAATGCAAGAGTTGGAATATTTCTGTAGTGTTCGGATGTGGTTTACCTTGACACAGTTACATTTTCTTGATTTTCAAAGTTCATTTTGAATTTCTTTCATTGAAGTGCATGAGTTGGAATATTTCAGTAGCGTTTTCTTAGGGTTTACAGTGTCACAGTTACATTTTCATGATTTTTCAAAGTTCATTTTGAATTTCTTTCGTTGAAATGCAAGAGTTGGATTATTTCATTATTGTTTGTTAACGTTTTAACGTGTAACATATAATAATTAACTATATATAAAATATAAATATTAAAATATATAGAATTATTTATCGTGTTTTAATTTAAATGTTTTTATATGTAGTGTATTTAATAGACTAAGATTAAATTTCTTTTTATTTATACGCTAAATTTGAATTTCTTTAATTTGAAATTCACGAGGTGGACTCTATCCGAAGCGTTCGGGCGTGGTTGAAAGAGCCACATTTAAATTTTCTTGATTTTTCAATTTTCATTTGAATTGCTATTATTTAAAAGCTAGAGTGTTTCTCAGAAATTAGTGTTCGGTCGTGTTTTAACGTTTAAAAGGTAAATTTTATAGATTTTTAAAATCTAATTTCGAATATACTTTGTTGAAATTCAAGAGTTGGAATATTTCAGGAGTGTTCTGTTTCGGTTTAACTTGCCCCAGTTAAATTTTCTTGATGTTTAAAATTTCATTTTGAATTTCTTTAGTGGATATGCAAGAGTTAGCATTTTTCAGTAGTGTTTAGTTGTAATTTACAGCGTCTCTTTAACATTTCCATTATTTTTTCAATGTTCATTATTTATTGATTTAATTGAAAAGCTAGATTTGTAATTTTTCATAAGTGTTGGGTCGTTCCTCACACTGTCACAGTTACAACCTCTCGATTTTTCAATGTTTATTTTGAATTTCTTTCGTTTAAATGAAAGAGTTGGAACATTTCAGTATTGTTTTGTTGCGGTTTACCTTGTCACAGTTACATGTTCCTGATTTTTAAAAGCTCATTTGAATTGCTTTAGTTGAATGCCAGAGATGAAATATTTCAGTAGTGCTTGGCTGTGGTTTACCATGTCACAGTTACATTTTCTTGATTTTTCAAAGTTCATTTTGAATTTCTTTCGTTGAAATGCAAGAGTTGGAATATTTCAGTAGTTTCTGGTTGTGGTTTACCTTGTCACAGTTACATTTTCTTGCTTTTTCAAAGTTCATTTTGAATTTCTTTCGTTGAAATGCAAGAGTTGGAATATTTCAGTAGTGTTTGTTTGTGATTTACCTTGTCATTGTTTCATTTTTTTTATTTTTCAATTTTCATTTTGAATTTATTTATTTGAAATGCAAGATTTAGAATTTTTCAGTAGTGTGTGGATATGTTTTACCTTGTCAAAGTTAAATTTTATTGTGTGTTAAACGATTATAAATAATTTATTTCGTTGAAATTCAAGATTTGGAATATTTAAATAGTGTATGATTGTGGTTTACCTTGTCACAGTTACATTTTCTTGATTTTTCAAAATTTATTTTGAATTTCTTTCGTTGAAATGCATGAGTTGGAATATTTCAGTAGTGTTTGGTTGTGGTTTACCTTGTCACAGTTACAATTTATTGATTTTTCAAAGTTCATTTTGATTTCCTTTCCCTAAAATGCAAGAGTTGAAATATTTCAATAGTGTTTGGTTATGTTTTAACTATTCACAGTTACATTTTAGTGTTTTTTCAAAGTTTATTTTGAATTTCTGTAATTGATATTCAAGTGTTGAAATATTTCAGTAGTGTTTGGTTATGGTTTACCTTGTCAAAGTGACATTTTCTTGATTTTTCAAAGTTCATTTTGAATTTCTGTCATTGAAATGCAAGAGTTGGAATATTTCACTAGTGTTTGGTTGTGGTTTACCTCGTCACATTTACATTTTCTTGATTTTTCATAGTTCATTTAGAATTTCTGTCGTTTAAAAGCAAGAGTTGGAATATTTCTGTAGTGTTTGGTTAGTAGTGTTTGATTATGGTTTATCTTGTAAAAGTTAAATTTTCTTTATTATTCAATGTTCATTGTGAGTTTTTGTCATCGTAATGAAAGAGTTTGAATAGTTAATTCGTGTTTTTTTTTTGTTTAGCTATTAACAGTTACATTTTCTTTTTTTTTAAATTTTAATTTTGAATTTCGTTCATTGAAATGCAAGAGATGGAATATACCAGTTGTGTTTGGTATTGAATTACATTATCTCATTTACATTTTCTTGTTTTTTACAAGTTCATTTTGAATTTCTTTCGTTGAAATGTGTTTGGTCGTGCTTTACCTTGACACAGTTAATTTTCTTGATTTTTGTTAGGTTAGGTTAGGCTAGATCAAGTTAGATTATGTTAAGTTAGGTTTGGTTAGACTAGCCTACGTACGCGAATTTCATTTTGAATTTCTTTCCTTGAAAGGCACGAGTTAGAATATTTCAGTAGTATTTGGATGTTGCTTATCTTGTCAAAGTTACATTTTCTTTATTTTAAAATTTAATTTGGAATTTCTTTAGTTTAAGTATAAAAGCTGGACTATTTAATTATCTGGTGGTTGCGGTTTTACTTGTCACAGTTACATATTCTTGATTTTTAAAAGTTCATTTTGAATTTCTTTCGTTGAAATGCAAGAGTTGGAATATTTCAGTAGTGTTTGGTTGTGGCTTACCTTGTCACAGTTACATTTTCTTGATTTTTCAAAGCTCATTTTGAATTTCTTTCGTTGAAATGCAAGAGTTGGAATATTTCAGTAGTGTTCGGATGTGGTTTAACTTGTCAAAGTTAAATTTTTTTGATTTTCAAAGCTCATTTTGAATTTCTTTCGTTGAAGTGCAAGAGTTGGAATATTTCAATAGTGTTTGGTTGTGGTTTACCTTGTCACAGTTACATTTTCTTAATTTTTCAAAGATCATTTTGAATTTCTTTCATTGAAATGCAAGAGTTGGAATATTTCAGTAGTGTTTGGTTGTGGTTTACCTTGTCACAGTTACATTATCTTGATTTTTCAAAGTTCATTTTGAATTTCTTTCGTTGAAATGCAAGAGTTGGAATATTTCAGTAGTGTTTGGTTGTGGTTTACCTTGTCACAGTTACATTTTCTTGATTTTTCAAAGTTCATTTTGAATTTCTTTCGTTGAAATGCAAGAGTTGGAATATTTCAGTAGTGTTTGGTTGTGGTTTACCTTGTCACAGTTACATTTTCTTGATTTTTCAAAGTTCATTTTGAATTTCTTTCGTTGAAATGCAAGAGTTGGAATATTTCAGTAGTGTTTGGTTGTGGTTTACCTTGTCACAGTTACATTTTCTTGATTTTTCAAAGTTCATTTTGAATTTCTTTCGTTGAAATGCAAGAGTTGGAATATTTCAGTAGTGTTTGGTTGTGGTTTACCTTGTCACAGTTACATTTTCTTGATTTTTCAAAGTTCATTTTGATTTTCTTTCGTTGAAATGCAAGAGTTGGAATATTTCAGTAGTGTTTGATGGTGGTTTACCTTGTCACAGTTACATTTTCATGATTTTACAAAGTTCATTTTGAATTTCTGTCATTGAAAAACAACTGCTTAAATATGTCACTAGTGTTTGGTTACTGTGGACCTTGTCTCTCTTGCTTTTTCATGTATCAATAATGTTCATTTTGAATTTTTTTTGTTGAAATGCAATATTATGACTCATTCGGAAGGGCATAGTGGTGTTACACCTTAGCATAGCTAACTTTTCGTGATTTTTCAATTTCCATTTTGAAATTCTTTCCTTGAAATGCAAGAGTTGTAATATTTCAGTAGTGTTTGGTTGTGGTTTACCATGTCACAGTTGCATTTTCTTGATTTTTCAAAGTTCATTTTGAATTGCTTTCGTTGAAATGCAAGAGTTGGAATATTTCAGTAGTTTCTGGTTGTGGTTCTCCTTGTCACAGTTACATTTTCTTGCTTTTTCAAAGTTCATTTTGAATTTCTTTCGTTGAAATGCAAGAGTTGGAATATTTCAGTAGTATTTGGTTGTGATTTACCTTGTCACATATTCATTGTCCTGATTTTTCAAAGTTCATTTTGAATTTCATTTGTTGAAATGGACGATTTGAAATATTACAGTAGTGTTTGGAGGTGGTTTACGTTGTCACAGATACATTTTCTTGTTTTTTTTATTTTCTTTTTTATTTTGTGTATTTCTTATTATTTTCTTTGATTTTTTCAGTAGTGTTTGGTTTTGTTTTACATTGTCACATTTACATTTTCATGATTTTTCAAAGTTCAGTCTAAATTTCATTCATTGAAAAGCAAGAGTTGGATTATTTTAATAGTGTTTGGTTGTGGTTTAACTTGTAACTGTTAAATTGTCTTGATTTTTATCAGATCATTTTTAATTGCTTTCGTTTAAATGCAAGATTTGGAATATTTCAGTAGTGCTTGATTATGGTTTACCTTGTCACAGCTAAATTATCTTGATTTTTCACAGTTCATTTTGAATTTTTGTCTTTGAAATGCAAGAGTTGGAATATTTAACTTGTGTTTGGTGATGGTTTACCCTGTCACAGTTTCATTTTCCAGATTTTTCAAATTTAATTTTGAATTTAACTCTTTTAAATGAAAGAGATGGAATATTACAGTAGTGTTTGGTTGTTGTTTACCTTTTCACAGTTACATTTTCTTGATTTTTCAAAGTTAATTTTGAATTTCTTTCGTTGAAATGCAAGAGTTGGAATATTTCAGTAGTGTTTGGTTGTGGTTTACCTTGTCACAGTTACATTTTCTTGATTTTTCATAGTTCATTTCGAATTTCTTTCGTCGAAATTCATGAGTTGGAATATTTCAGTAGTGTTTGGTTGTTGTTTACCTTATCACACTTACATTTTCATGATTTTTCAAAGTTCATTTTTAAATTATTTCGCTGAAATGCAAGAGTTGGAAAATTTCAGTAGTTTTTGGTTCTTTCATTGAAATGCAAGAGTTGGAATATTTCAGTAGTGTTTGGTTGTGGTTTACATTGTCACAATTACATTTTATTGATTTTTCAAAGTTCATTTTGAATTTCTTTTGTTGAAGTGCAAGAGTTGGAATATTTCAGTAGTGTATGGTTGTGGTTTACCTTGTCAAAGTTACATACTCATGATTTTTCAAAGTTCATTATGAATTTCTTTAGTTGAAATATGTTTGATCGTGCTTTACCTTGACACAGTTAAATTTCTTGATTTTTGTTAGGTTAGGTTAGGTTAGCTAGATCAAGTTAGATTATGTTAAGTTAGGTTTGGTTAGACTAGCCTACGTACGCGCGCGTACGTAGGCTAACCTAACCTAACTTAACCTAATCTAATTTGATCTAGTCTAACCTAACCTAACCTAACAAAAATCAAGAAATTTAACTGTGTCAAGGTAAAGCACGATCAAACATATTTCAACGTAAGAAATTCAAAATGAACTTTGAAAATTCAAGAGAATGTAACTTTGACAAGGTAAACCACAACCAAACACTACTGAAATATTCTAACTCTTGCATTTCAACGAAAGAAATTCAAATGAACTTTGAAAAATCAAGAAAATGTAACTGTGACAAGGTAAACCATAACCAAACACTACTGAAATATTCTAAATCTTGCATTTGAATGAAAGAACCAAACACTACTGAAATTTTCCAACTCTTGCATTTCAACAAAAGAATTTCAAAATTAAATTTGAAAAATCAGGAAAATGTAACTGTGATAAGGTGAACCACAACGAAACACTACTCAAATATTCCAACTATTGCATTTCAACGAGATCAGTTCGGAAAAAACATTGAAGAATCAAGAGAGTGTAACTGTGAAAAGATAAAACATAACCAAACACTACTGAAATATTCCAACTCTTGCATTTCAAAGAAAAAAAATAAAAATGAAATTTGAAAAATAAAGAAAATGTAACTGGGACAAGGAAAACCACAACCAAACACTAATGAAATATTCCATATCTTGCACTTCAACGAAAGAAATTCAAAATGAACTTTGATATTTCTGTAAAATTTAACTGTGACAAGGTAAACCACAACCAAACACTTCTGAAATATTCCAACTCTTACACTTCAAAGAAAAAAATTCACAATGAGCTTTGAAAAATCAAGAAAATATAACTGTGATAAGGTAAACAGTAAGCAAGCACTACTGAAATATTCCAAATCTTGCATTTAATCTAAAGGAATTAAATATGAACATTTAAAAATCAAGAAATTGTAACTGTTACAAGGTAAACCACAACCAAACACTATTAAAATAATCCAACTCTTGCTTTTCAATGAAAGAAATTCAGACTAAACTTTGAAAAATCAAGAAAATGTAACTGTGACAAGGTAAACCACAACCAAACACAACTGAAAAATTCCAACTCTTGCATTTCAACGAAAGAAATTCAAAATGAACTTTGAAAAATCAAGAAAATGTAACTGTGACAAGGTAAACAACATCCAACCACTACTGAAATACTTCAACTCGTGCATTTCAACAAATGAAATTCAAAATAAACTTTGAAAAATCAAGAAAATGTATCTTTTACAAGGTAAATAACAACCAAACTATACTGAAATATTCCGACTCTTGCATTTCAGCTAATGAAATTGAAAATGAACTTAGAAAAATCAAGGAAATGTAACTGTGACAAGGTAAACCCCAACCGAACACCACTGAAATATTCCAACTCTTGCATTTCAACGAAAGAAATTCAAAATGAACTTTGAAAAA